>NW_005354385.1:3099289-3108913 GCF_000412655.1 Myotis brandtii
AAGTATTACAAAGGGTATTACCTATGTGTCCTTTTTTTCCCCCTGCCCTTGACAATCCCCTGCCCTCCCTTACCCCCCAGTGTCTTATGTCCATTGGTTTTGCTTATATGCATGCATACAAGTCCTTCGGTTGATCTCTTACTCCCCTCCCTTCTGCCCCCCAACCCTCTCTGGCCTTCCCACTGCAGTTTGACAATCAGTTTGAGGCAGCTCTGCCTCTGTATCTATTATTGTTCAAAAGTTTGTAATGGTCTTTATTATCCATGAATGAGTGAGATCATGTGGTATTTTTCCTTCATTGACTGGCTTATTTCACTTAGCATAATGCTCTCCAGCTCCATCCATGCCGTTGCAAATTGTAAGAGTTCCTTCTTTTTTACAGCAGCATAGTATTCCATCGTGTAGATGTACCACAGTTTTCTAATCCATTCATCTACTGATGGGCACTTAGGCTGTTTCCAGATCTTAGCTATGGTGAATTGTGCTGCTATGAACATATGGGTGCATATATCCTTTCTGATTGGTGTTTCTGGTTTCTTGGGATATATTCCTAGAAGTGGGATCACAGGGTCAAATGGGAGTTCCATTTCCAGTTTTTTGAGGAAACTCCATACTGTCTTCCATAGTGGCTGCACCAGTCTGCATTCCCACCAGCAGTGCACAAGTGTTCCTTTTTCTCCACATCCTCTCCAGCACTTGTCGTTTGTTGATTTGTTGATGATAGCCATTCTGACAGGTGTGAGATGGTACCTCATTGTTGTTTTGATTTGCATCTCTCGGATGATTAGTGACTTTGAGCATGTTTTCATATGTCTCTTGGCTTTCTGAATGTCCTCTTTTGAAAGGTGTCTATTTAGATCCTTTGCCCATTTTTTGATTGGATTGTTTATCTTCTTTTTGTTAAGTTGTATGAGTTCCCTATAAATTTTGGAGATTAGGCCCTTATCAGATATGACGTTGGCAAATATGTTTTCCCACGCAGTGGGTTTTCTTGTTGTTTTGTTGATGGTTTCTTTTGCTGTGCAGAAGCTTTTTATTTTGATGTAGTCCCATTTGTTCATTTTCTCTTTAGTTTCAACTGCCCTAGGAGCTGTATCAGTGAAGAAATTGCTTTGGCATATGTCTGAGATTTTGTTGCCTTTGGATTCTTCTAGAATTTTTATGGTTTCCTGTCGTACATTTAAGTCCTTTATCCATTTTGAGTTTATTCTTGTGTATGGTGTAAGTTGGTGGTCTAGTTTCATTTTCTTGCATATATCTGTCCAATTTTCCCAACACCATTTATTGAAGAGACTATCTTGGCTCCATTGTATGTTCTTGCCTCCTTTGTCAAATATTAATTGAGCATATTGGTTCGGGCTAATTTCTGGACTCTCTATTCTATTCCACTGATCTATATGTCTGTTCTTGTGCCAGTACCAGGCAGTTTTGAGAACAGTGGCTTTGTAATACAGCTTGATATCTGGCATTGAGATCCCACCTACTTTGTTCTTTCTCAGGATCGCTGCAGCTATTCGGGGTCTTTTTTTATTCCAGATGAATTTTTGGAGAGTTCGTTCTAGATCTTTGAAGTAGGCCATTGGTATTTTAATGGGAAGTGCGTTGAATTTATAGATTGCTTTGGGTAGTATGGACATTTTAATGATGTTGATTCTACCAATCCAAGAACATGGTATGTTCTTCCATCTCTTTATGTCTTCCTCTATCTCTTTTTTCAATGTCCTGTAGTTTTCTGAGTAGAGGTCTTTTACCTCTTTAGTTAAGTTTATTCCTAGGTAGCTTAATTTTTTTGGTGCGATGGTAAATGGGATTGTTTTTATAATCTCTCTTTCTGAAAGTTCACTATTGGTGTATAGAAATGCCTCAGATTTCTTGGGGTTAATTTTGTATCCTGCTACATTGCCAAATTCATGTATTAAGTCTAGTAGTTTTTTGATGGAGTCTCTAGGGTTTTGTATGTATAATATCATGTCGTCTGCAAATAAGGACAGTTTTACTTCCTCTTTTCCAATTTGGATGCCTTTTATTTCTTCTTCTTGTCTAATTGCAATGGCTAATACTTCCAGTACTATGTTGAACAGGAGTGGTGAGAGTGGGCATCCCTGTCTTGTTCCTGTTCTTAGGGGAAATGGTGTTAGTTTTTGTCCATTGAGTATGATGTTGGCTGTGGGCCTGTCATATATGGCTTTTATTATGTTGAGGTATGATCCTTCTATTCCCACCTTGCTGAGAGTTTTTATCAAAAATGGGTGTTGGATTTTGTCGAATGCTTTTTCTGCATCAATTGATATGACCATGTGGTTTTTTTCTTTCAATTTGTTTATGTGATGTATTACGTTTATTGATTTACGGATGTTGTACCATCCTTGCATTCCTGGGATAAATCCTACTTGGTCATGGTGTATGATCCTTCTGATGTACTGTTGGATCCGATTTGCTAAGATTTTGTTGAGGATTTTGGCATCTATGTTCATGAGGGATATTGGCCTGTAATTCTCTTTCATTGTGTTGTCTTTACCTGGTTTTGGTATTAGGGTGATGCTGGCTTCATAGAATGAGCTTGGAAGTGTTCCTTCCTCCTGAATTTTTTGTAGTAGTCTGAGGAGGATAGGTTTTAGTTCTTCCTTGAAAGTTTGGTAAAACTCCCCTGAGAAGCCATCTGGTCCTGGGCTTTTGTTTGCTGGGAGCTTTTTGATGACTGCTTCAATTTCTTCCATAGTTATTGGCCTATTGAGATTTTTAGATTCTTCCTGATTGAGTTTTGGAATGTTGTATTTTCCTAGGAATTTGTCCATTTCCTCCAGGTTGTCTAGTTTGTTGGAGTAGAGTTGTCCGTAGTATTGTTTAACAATCATTTGTATTTCTGTGGGGTCTGTTGTTATTTCGCCTCTATCATTTCTGATTTGGTTTATTTGGGTCCTCTCTCTTTGCTTTTTGGTGAGCCTGGCTAGAGGTTTGTCGATCTTGTTTATCCTTTCAAAGAACCAGCTCTTGGTTTCATTGATTTTCTGTATTGTTTTTTTGGTCTCTATGTCATTTATTTCTGCTCTAATCTTTATTATCTCCTTCCTTCTGCTCACTCTGGGGTTTTCTTGTTGCTCTCTTTCTAATTCTTTGAGTTGAAGAGTTAGATGATTTACTACCATTTTTTCTTGTTTTTTGAGATAGGCCTGTAGAGCTATAAACTTCCCTCTCAGGACTGCTTTCATTGTGTCCCATAGGTTTTGGATTGTTGTGTTTTCATTGTCATTAGTTTCCAGGATGTTTTTAATTTCTTCTTTGATGTCATTGGTAACCCAATCAATATTTAATAACATGCTATTCAGCTTCCAAGTGTTTGAGTATTTTGGGTTGTTTTTATTGTAGTTTATTTCTAATATTATGCCATCATGGTCTGAGAAGATGCTTTTTATGATTTCAATCTTCTTGAATTTGTGGAGACTTTGCTTGTGACCCAATATGTGGTCTATTTTTGAATATGTCCCATGAGCACCTGAGAGGAATGTATATTCCATGGCTTTGGGGTGAAGTGTTCTGAAGATGTCAATTAAGTCCATCTGATCTAGTGAGTCATTTAGGATTGCTGTTTCTTTGCTGATTGTTTGTCTAGCGGGCTTATCCAGTGGTGTCAGTGGTGTATTAAAGTCCCCTACTATGATTGTATTGTTGTCGATCTCTCCTTTGATATCTTCCAGGAGTTTTTTTATGAATTTGGGTGCTCCTGCATTGGGTGCATATATGTTTACCAAGGTTATATCTTCTTGTTGTATTGATCCCTTTAGTATTATGAAGTGGCCTTCCTTATCTCTGGTTATGGCCTTCACTTTGAGGTCTATTTTGTCTGATATAAGTATTGCTACCCCAGCTTTCTTTTCCTTTCCATTTGCCTGAAAGATATTTTTCCATCCCTTCACTTTCAGTCTGTGTGAGTCCCTTCTAATGAGGTGGGTCTCTTGTAGACAGCAGATGTATGGGTCATGTTTTTTTATCCATTCAGCCACTCGATGTCTTTTGGTTGGAGCATTTAGTCCGTTTACGTTTAAAGTTATTATTGAAAGGTACTTGTTTATAGCCATTTCTTTTTGTGTGTGGCTGTTTTCTTTCTGAGCTTTTTATTCCTTCTTTTTACACCAGTCCCTTTAGCATTTCTTGCATTGCAGGCTTGGTGGTGATAAACTCCCTTAGCCTTTTTTTGTCTGTGAAGCTTCTTATTTCCCCTTCAATTTTGAATGATAGCCTTGCTGGATAGAGTATTCTTGGGTTCAGTCCTTTGCTTTGCATCACTTTGTAAATTTCTGTCCATTCTTTTCTGGCCTGATGTGTTTCTGTTGAGAAATCATTTGATAATCTAATGGGAGATCCCTTGTATGTAACTTTCCGTCTCTCTCTTGCAGCCTGTAAGATTCTCTCTTTGTCCTGAACATTTGCCATGGTAATTATGATGTGTCTTGGTGTGGGTCTTTTCGGGTTCACCTTGTTTGGGACTCTCTGTGCTTGTGTGACTTTTTTCTTCCCCACTTCAGGGAAGTTTTCTGATATTATTTCTTCGAGTAGGTTTTCTAATCCTTGTTCATCTTTCTGTTGTTCTGGCACCCCTATTATTCGTATGTTGTTTCGTTTCATGTTGTCCCAAAGCTCCCTTAGGCTCTCCTCCTGTCTTTTAATTTTTTTCTCCAATTGCAGTACAGTTTGGGTGTGTTTTGCTTCCTTGTCTTCTAATTCACTAATTCGGTCCTCCGCTTCTCCTAGTCTACTGTTGATGCTTTCAATGGTGTTTTTTATTGCAGCTATATCGCTCTTCATTTCTTCTTGGGTCTTGCATAAGTTATTGATTTTTTCATCTGTTTCTTCTTGCTTCTTGCATAAGTAGTTGATTTTTTCCTCCATCCGGTTTATGCACGCTAGGACCCTTATTCTGAATTCTTTTTCTGTCATGTTGCATGCCTCTGTCTCACTTAGCTGCTTTTCTGGCGAGTCCTCCTTTTCTTTCCTTTGGGGGTTTCTTTGCCTACCCATGTTTGATCTCACTGACATATCTAGATGTTGAGTCGTTCAGTGGCTGCTCCCTGGGTGGCAGTGGCTCCTTGGGCTGTGGTTGCTCCTTGGGTGGTTGCGGTAGCAGCTGCTCCTCAGTTGGCAGCAGCTCCTCTGGTGGGTGTTGTTCACAGCTGTGGTGGCTCTTCTGGCTGGTGGGGGGAGGCTTCACGTACAGCTGCTGTTCCTCAGACAGAGGGTGTGGTGATCAGGAGGCTGCTGTTGCTTGGATCTGCTTAGTCCTGCCAGGTATTTAGGAGAGTGTTGAATTTCCCTGTGATACACTGTTCCTCCGTGTTGTAAATCACAGTCCTGATTTTAAAGCAGGCTGTATTTGTGATCCAGACTGCCTTAATTTGTGTTCACCTAAGAGTCAGTTTGTGGCTCAGCCTCTGGGTGGCAGTGTTTTGGGGTTGGCCTCTGAGGCTATACGGCTTCTCTATCCAGCAGCAAGGGTTTATTTTCTCTATTGCACTTAAAACTGGTTTGGGGAGGTCAACTGCCCAGAGCTGGTTTTTAAACGTTACCCTGCCCTGTGTTGTTGGTGCCCCCTTTAGGCTCAATCCTCCATAATCACAGAATCCAAATCTCACATCTCCCGGGGCCAGCAAACCCGAGGAACTCCTTTCCCCAGTCAGGGGCTGTGTCTGTCCCAAGAGACGCGGCTGTCTGCCACGCGGTCTCCCTCCGACCCTCTGGGCTCAGAGGTCTGGCAAACTTTCCTGCCCAGATCCCCGGTTTTTTACCTTTCCAGGGGAGCTCTGCTCTTCCCGGCTGCAAACCGTCTCACCAGCTGAGTAATTTCACCAATTCGGGGTGGGTGTTATTAGTTTCAGCTGCTTACTCCATTTGCTCCGGGACAAGACCTGGGATGCGTCTGCCTATATCGCCACCATCTTGCTTCTCCTGCTTTTTTCTTACAAGACCCTTGTAATTGCATTTAGGGCTCACCTGGATAGTCCAAGATTATTTCCCCATTTAAAAATTCTAATCACATCTGGAAAGATCCATTTTCCTTATAAGGTAACATTTACATATTCCAGGGATTAAGACATGACATCTTTGGGTGGTGACTTCATGTACTGTACTGTAATGTAATGTAATGTGTAATGAACTAACTTTCTACTAGAAAGTATCTAGAATGGTAGTAGCTCTGTACCATCCTTGAGAGAATCAGGAAACTACTATCCTTGAGATAATCAAGAAAATAGTCACAAATCATTTTTATAGAGTTTAATTCCCCAAGTATGTAATGAATTAACTTCCTGGTACTATTCTTGGGATAATCAGAAAAGTACCAACCTTGGGGTAATTAAGAAAATAGTCACATATAAAAATTTTAGAGTTTAATTCTCTTACAGAACCCTCATTGAAAAATACTATCTTGGGGTGTGAAATGATAGAATAAACAGGATTATAAACTCTAGCAATAGACTTAATAAATGCAGGAATCTTGAAAATGATGAGGATGGCATCTCACAGTTGTGGGAAAAGGTGTGTTATTTAATGCATGTTATTGGGACATCTGCTTAGCTATCTGTAAAGACAAGTTGAATGCATACTCACATCATTCACCAAATATCTAGAAATAGACCAGAAACTTAAATGTAAACCCATAGAGGTACTCAAAAAAAACACAAGATTTTTTTTTCCTTCTGACTTTAGCATAGAAAATAACTTCAAAACAAAATCTAGTTATGGGCAAATGTTTAACAAAGGAGCCAAAAGCACACAATGGAGAAAAGAAAGCATTTAATAAATGGTGCTGGGAAGGAATGAAAGTATATTACAGTTTGTCCCCATGTACAAAAATTAACTCAAACTGGATCAAAGGCCTAAATATAAGACCTGAAACAATAAATTACATGGAAGAAAACATAGGTACTAAACTGATGGACTTTGGTCCTTGAGAGTATTTTATGAATTTTACCTCAGGGGCAAGGAAAGTAAAGGCAAAATAAATGAATGGGACTATATCAAACTAAAAAGTTTCTGCACAGCAAAAGAAACTGCCAACAAAACAAAAAGGCAACCAATTGAATGGGCGAAGATATTTGTAAACAACAGCTCTGACAAGGTGTTAATATCCAGAATATATAGAATTCACACAACTCAACACTAAATAAACAA
Source organism: Myotis brandtii (assembly GCF_000412655.1). Taxonomy (NCBI): domain Eukaryota; kingdom Metazoa; phylum Chordata; class Mammalia; order Chiroptera; family Vespertilionidae; genus Myotis; species Myotis brandtii. The sequence goes on from NW_005354385.1 coordinate 3,106,454, forward strand.
TTCAGAATAAAAAGGCCCTGGCATGCCAAAACCGGTTTGGCTCAGTGGATAGAGGGTCGGCCTGCGGACTGAAGGGTCCCAGGTTCGGTTCCAGTCAAGGGCATGTACCTGGGATGTGGGCACATCCCCAGTAGGAGATGTGCAGGAGGCAGCTAATTGATGTTTCTCTCTCATCGATGTTTCTAACTCTCTATCTCTCTCCCTTCCTCTCTGTGAAAAATCAATAAAATATATTTTAAAAAATAAATAAAATAAATAAATAAAAATAAAAAAGCCCTGGCCTGGTGGCTCAGTTGAGTGGAGCATTATCAATCAATGTTTCTGTCTCCTTCCTCTCGCTCTAAAAATCAATTAAAACAAAACAAAACATATCCTCAGTTGAGGATTAAACAAAAAACATTTTTTTAATGGGCTGAGGACCTGAACAGACAATTCTCCAAAGAAGACATACAAATGGCCAATAGATATATGAAAAAATGCTCAATTTCACTAGCTGTTAGGGAAATGCAAATCAAAACTACAATGAGATACGAACACACACCTGTTGGAATGGCTATTATCAACAAGACAAGTAATAACAAGTGTTGGAGAGGATGCCGAGAAAAAGGAACCCTCATTCACTTCTGGTGGGAATGTAAACTGGTACAGCCACTATGGAAAACAGTATGATATTCCTCAAAAAATTAAGAATAGAGTTACAATATGACCCCACAAACTGTCTTCTGGGTATCTACCCAAAAAATTGGAAACATCTATTTGAAAAGATATATGCACGCCTATGTTCATTGAAGCATTATTCTTGGTGGCCAAGACATGGAAACAATCAAAGCGTCAAGATATGGTTCATATATATAGTGGAATATTACTCAGCTATAATAAAAGATGGAATACTGCCATTTATGACAACATGGACAGATCTTGAAAATATACTAGTGAAATGAATCACATAGAAAAAATCAAGAACGATATGATCTTGTGGGATATAAAAGCAAAAGTAACAAATTAACAAACAAGAAAAACTAACAAAAACTCATAGACACAGACAACAGTATGGTGGTTACCAGATAGAAAGGGATAGAGAAGTAGTAAAGGATAAAGTGACAGAAGACGATTTGACATTGGTGGTGGGCACACAATGCTATATATAGGTGATGTTTCATAGAATTGTACATTTAAAACCTATATAATGTTATTAGCCAATGTCATTCCAATAGATTTAATTAAAAAGAAGAAAAAAATCTAGAAACCATAAAAGAAAATATTAATAAACTTTACCACATTAAAAAAAAACACACACAAGTAAAATAAAAAGACAAACTATACATATTTTTTTAAAAAAGTTTGCTATTCTTAGTAAAGAGGAGTGGCTATATACTAAAATATAATTAAAAGATAAAAAGTGTAAGTTAAAATACTAATAATACTGTTGGAAAAATAACGAGGGACATGAACAGACTCTTCACAGAAAAAGGAATGCGAATGGTCTTAACGGTATGATAATTCTAACCTCACTGCTAATAAAGGAAAACAGATTTAAGTCACAATGAAACACTGTCACTATCAGAATTTCCCAGTATTCCAAAAGTGGATATAATAGTCTTGGGAATACTGAACGCATTATTTGATGTTTCTGGTAGAATTATACACTTGCTCTTTTCATATGGAGTGTGAGTGGCAATATCTGTCAAAGAAAAAAATTTTCCCATTGATTTAATTAATTACTTCTTAGAATTTATTCACCAGTCTTTTCCTTTATGAAAAGAGATGATGTACAGAGTTATTCACTGCAATATTTAATAGCAAATGGACAAATTTGAGTGTTCATGTTGGAACAAGTTAAACTGTGGGATATCCAGAATGAAATACTATGCAGTTACTAATAACAAACAAGGAACCTTGTTATTTATATACTAGAGGCCCGGTGCACGGATTTGTGAATGGGTGGGGTCCGTCAGCCTGGCCTGTGCCCTCTCGCAATTCGGTACCTCTCAGGGGATGTCGGAGAGCCGGTTTCAGCCTGATCCCGGCAGTCCAACATCCCCCCAAGGGATGTAGCAGTACTGAAGTGGCAGGCAGACGGGGAGGAGCCCCACTGCGCCTGCCACCGCCACTGCTTGGTAGCACTGCCGCGGTGGCAGGAGAGGCTCTTGCCGCCACAGGTTTCCTTGTCAACTGTGAGCCTGGCTTCTGACTGAGCAGCGCTCCCACTGGGGTAGTGCACTGACCACCAGGGGGCAGCTCCTGTGTTGAGCGTCTGCCCCCTGGTGATCAGTGCACATCATAACAATCAGTCGACTGGTCGTTCCGGTCATTCAGTTGTAATGGTCACTTAGGCTTTTATATATCTCGGGAGATGACCTGCTGGCTTAGGCCTGCTCCCGGGTGGCACAGGGCAGGCCCAATCCCTAAGTGCAGCCCCTGGTCAGGCTCAGAGCAGCACCGATTGGGGAGTTGGGGCGC
>NW_005354385.1:3110327-3113822 GCF_000412655.1 Myotis brandtii
GCATGGCTGCCGGCTGCCATCTTGGCTGACAGTTAATTTGCATAAGGATATGCTGATTAGCCAATGGGAAGGGTAGCGGTCGTACGCTAATTACCATGTTTCTCTTTTATTAGTGTAGATAATACTAAAAGCTTAATATGCAAATTGACCGAACGGCCGAACAACGGAACAACCGTCCAGACGACCTTCTGGACAAAGCCGGGGCTGTGAGGGCCGAGGCAGCTGAAGGCTGAGGCTGACAGGGCTGTGAAGGCCTACTCTTGCATGAATTTCATGCATCTGGCCTCTAGTATCAATATAAAAGGCTAATATGCTAAGTGTCCCTCCAACCATCCAACCAGTCGCTATGACACGCACTGACCACCGGGGGGGCAGATGTTCAATACAGGAGCTGCCGTGACATGCACTAGCCATTTACAAAGAAACGGCACCGCAGACCTGGCGTCAACAAAGCAACACTTGACTTCCCCCAGGTGGGACACAGGCCCCCCCACCACCCTGGAGCAACAGCCCACCAAATCGCAGCCAATGCTGCTGAGACTCCATGGCGCAAAATGCAACCCCCAGCCCAGCCCACCCTTAAACAGTGGATGTGGGTGCCAAGTAATGACATCATGTGGAAACACCCTAGCTTCCTCTCCCTAGCAACCAGCCTCCTTGGAGTTTCTTCAGCCCAGGAACACGACTTGCTTTATAGCCAGGTGCAAACAGTTTACACTTTAACCAAATGTCTGTGAAGCATTTTCCCGTGCCTCATCTCATTTGACCCTCACAGAAGTCCTGGAGTAGGTAGATAGGAGACTCAGTGGAATCCTATTTTCTTTTCCTTAGCCAGAAAACAGAGATTTAGAAAGTTGACCTGACTGAAAAGAAGTAAGAAATGGTAGAACTTGAAAATGACTTCAGGTTTTCTCACTGCGCAGAATAGAGTCAAACACTGCTGCAGTTAATTATCTTACCCTTTGTTCTCCCTGTGTGATCTACAATAATAATCTGCTTCGTGTTGATATTTACTGCTTTGTTGCTGACAATTACCTGAAAGAGAAGTTTGGATGCTTCACTAGGCTGGACAAAGTTTAGCTAAATCAGAAAGCAGGTCTAATTAAGCAAATTTATCTATCTATCTATAGATATAGATATAGATATAGATATAGATATAGATAGATATAGATATAAAGCTCTCACTGGCACCAATCGCACATGTGTGTTTCCATCTGGCATTGTCGATCATGCATTTGGTTGACACTTCTATTATAGAAAAAGGACAAATAGCAATATTAAATATTTCTTCTAATTAATTTCCTTTCAGTGTATACAAATTTGTGCACTGGGCCTCTAGGTTCTAATAAAGAAAAATCTTTTAAAATTACAATGTACAAATGCAGAACGGTATGTATAGGTTGCTATCTTTGTGGTTCAAGGATAATGAGGAAAAACATGTTCATTTATATATGATTACTTATGCAAAAATATATCAAGTATATACAAGGAAATAATAAAAATGCCATTATCTCATTGGAAGGAATAGGAGGAACTGGATAGATGGAGACAGAAGTGAGAGCGAAATTTGACTATAAAATACTCTAAGCTTAAAACTTATTAAAGTAAGTATGTGTATTAACTTTTTAACTAAATGAATAAATTTTATTTCTTAATGATATATTTATTGAGGGCTACTTTTTACCAGGCACTGTTTGAGGTGCATGGGATCAATGACAAAAATCCCAGTCTTTATGGAGCTTACATTCTAATGGTGGAAGACAGACAAAAATTAACCATAATAAATACTTAATATCAGAAGATAAAAGTTCTGTAAAGAAAAACATTTCATAAAACGGAATTACTTGGATAGGCAGCATCATTGAGATTAGGAGAAAATGTTGCAATTTATTAAATACGATTAGCAGGTAGGTCTCATCAGAAAAGAGCAAATTTAAATAAAAGCATGAATCCAGGGATTTAGTCATGTAGATGTTGGCGAAAGAGTGTTCTAAGTAACACGTCATATCAGATGTTAAACAAAAGGGTAGTGGACAGTGTGGCTTAAGCAGAGAAAGAGGGATAGTGGTAGAGATGGGGTCAGAAAGATAAATAAGGTCCATTTCAGTTTGTTTGTCTTAGCAGAGGAGTGACAGTATCTGATAAATTTGTAAAAGCTTAAGTTGATGTTACTACAAACAGGCTGATGGGCAGCAAAGGTAAAAAGCTGGGAGATAATGGTACCTTAGACCTGAGGAATGGCAGTGGAAGTGGTGAGAAAGAGTTGGAGTTTGGATGTAATTTAAAATTAAATCAACTGGATCCCAGAGAGACTGGATGTGGAATGTGAGGGAGAGAACACAAGGAAGAGGAAGTATGAAAACATTATCTAGAAAAATGGGAGAATGAATGGACTAGGGAAATATACTATGATTGCCTGGGAGCATGAAGAGCCCACTTGAGTGCTTCATGAATTTAAAAATGAGACCAGTCAGTATGATTATGGGTTTTTTCTGCAGCTACATTCAGTCTCATGATGTAGGCCTCATTTGATCTGAAGAAATAGATTTCTGTAGTATTATGAAAAGATGCCTTATAACAGGACATTATACATGGAGAAAATGTTCTCATTTGAATGATTTTTTTAAAAAGGAGATACAAACATGCTTATTTTTATTTGTATTTATACAAAACTTAGATATATTCCCCAAGTTTTAGCTGCACATGCTTTTCACATGATCATTCTAGACCAGTGATGGCGAACCTTTTGAGCTCGGCATGTCAGCATTTTGAAAAACCCTAACTTAACTCTGGTGCCGTGTCACATATAGAAATTTTTTGATATTTGCAACCATAGTAAAACAAAGACTTATATTTTTGATATTTATTTTATATATTTAAATGCCATTTAACAAAGAAAAATCAACCCAAAAAATGAGTTCGCATGTCACCTCTGACACGCGTGTCATAGGTTCGCCATCACTGTTCTAGACAATAAATGTGTATCCAATGACCCTAGGTAAATCATGCCTGTAAGACAGCAGGCATTTCAGAGTGCTTCCTTATTTACTTATTTTTTATATTTAGCTTATATTTTGCAGTTTTCAAAAATAAACATGAAACTTATTTTGAACTTAATACATCCTATCTAATAAAGAGTAATATGCAAATTAACCATCACTTTGCAATAAAGATGGCGGCGCCCACAGCCAATAAGGAAGAAATATGCAAATTGATGTGACAAAGATGGAGGTGCCGGCTGGAGCCACAGAGCCAAGCCGGCCAGAGAGCAGGCATGGGTGGCTTGGCTTCCTTGGTTGCGTAGGCTTGGCTTCCTTGGTTGCCCCAGCCGGCTCCATGGCTGCTGTCCAGACAAAGCCATAGTGGCAGGACCAAGGCAGAGGTGGTTAGGGGTGATCAGGCCAGGAGGGGAGGGCAGTTGGGGCAAGTAGGCCGGTGGGGGGGGCATTTGGGGGTGAGCAGGCCAGCAAGGGGGCAGTTTGGGGCAGTCAGGCT
>NW_005354385.1:3113883-3119725 GCF_000412655.1 Myotis brandtii
ACAGTTGGGGGCGAGCAGGCTGGCGGGGAGGCAGTTGGGGGTGATCAGGCTGGTGGGGGGGCACTTGGGGGCAATCAGGCCAGCAAGGGGGGCAGTTGGGGGTGAGAAAGCCAGTGAGGGGACAGTTTGGGGCGAGCAGGCTGGCAGGCAGAGTCGTTAGGGGCGATCAGGCAGGCAGGCAGGTGAGCGGTTAGGAGCCAGCGGTCCTGGATTGCGAGAGGGATGTCCAACTGCCAGTTTAGGCCCAGTCCCGCCTAAACCGGCAGTCAGACATCCCCAAAGGGGTCCCAGATTGGAGAAGGTGCAGACCGGGCTGAGGGACAACCCCCCCTACCCCCCTGCACGAATTTTGTGCACCGGGTCACTGGTTATATATAAATTGTTTATATTAATTGTATGTGTTCTGAGCATTTGTTTACTTAAAATGCTCAACAGTTTTAGAGGATAAGAACTTTATGAAATCATGAGACAAACACTTATGAAATACCAGAAGCATTAGATGGATTATCAGCCACATTGAACATCTCATGAACACAGCTGGTGAGAGAACACAAAAAGGGGGGAGGGCAAAGTGGCAAATGACAAAAGAGAAATGTTAAAGGATGAAACAAAAATATGAAAGCTACAAATAATTAATAACCCATAATGAAAAGCAAAGGGAATGTGGGAAACATCTGCAAGCAATGCAGGGCTTATGTTGTAGTCATTGAATGAATACATTCCATCTGATAGAGCGTTTTCACTTGATCCACTATCTGAAATCTCTTATCTGAATCCTCATAAAGCTGCTTCTGAGAAATATACACAAATCCAGAAACTACTCAGTGATGAGACTTTTTACTAATGGGTACTCAGTTTACTACCTGTATTAAGTGAGAGTTAATATGTAATGTTCTCTAAGGATTTCAGTCTTGGAACACTATGGCTAAGAACATTGTGTTTCATGCATAATGAAGCATTTGCTAAGTAAAAGAATACAATTTATCATTATAAGTATACTAGAGGCCTGGTGCACAGATTCATACACATTGAAAGGAAATTAATTAGAACAAATATTTTAATATCACTATTCGCCCTTTCTCTATAATGCAGTGTCAACCTAATCACGATTGACAATGACAGATTGAAACACACACGTGCAATTGGCACCAGCGAGAACTTTGTATGTATCATGCATATGAGAGTCAACTTAGCCTTTTATATATATATATATAGAATAAACTCACTTAATTAGACCTGCTTTCTGATTTAGCTAAACTTTGTCCAGCCTAGTGAAGCACCCAAACTTCTCTTTCAGGTAATTGTCAGCAACACAGCAGTAAATATCAACACGAAGCAGATTATTATTGTAGATCACACAGGGAGAACAAAGGGTAAGATAATTAACTGCAGCAGTGTTTGACTCTATTCTGCGCAGTGAGAAAACCTGAAGTCATTTTCAAGTTCTACCATTTCTTACTTCTTTTCAGTCAGGTCAACTTTCTAAATCTCTGTTTTCTGGCTAAGGAAAAGAAAATAGGATTCCACTGAGTCTCCTATCTACCTACTCCAGGACTTCTGTGAGGGTCAAATGAGATGAGGCACGGGAAAATGCTTCACAGACATTTGGTTAAAGTGTAAACTGTTTGCCCCTGGCTATAAAGCAAGTCGTGTTCCTGGGCTGAAGAAACTCCAAGGAGGCTGGTTGCTAGGGAGAGGAAGCTAGGGTGTTTCCACATGATGTCATTACTTGGCACCCACATCCACTGTTTAAGGGTGGGCTGGGCTGGGGGTTGCATTTTGCGCCATGGGGTCTCAGCAGCGTTGGCTGCAATTTGGTGGGCTGTTGCTCCAGGGTGGTGGGGGGGCCTGTGTCCCACCTGGGGGAAGTCAAGTGTTGCTTTGTTGATGCCAGGTCCGTGGTGCCATTTCTTTGTAAATGGCCAGTGCATGTTATGGCAGCTCCTGCATTGAGCATCTGCCCCATGGTAGTCAGTGCATGTCATAGCGACTGGTCAGATGGTTGGACAGACACTTAGCATTTTAGTCTTTTATATCTATAGATGGTAATATATTGTTTCCATGGGTAGAGTTAGTACAGGTCTGTAATTGCAATTCTAAAAGGCAATAGATTCTGAAATCCAAAAATTTCTTTTTCCTTCAATATGTTTTGGCAACAAGACCAAACTGATGTGGGAACATTAATTTCATCATGAATTTAAAAGCTATTGATGACCACATCCGATAAGGAGTTGATATCCAAAATATTAAAGAACTCAATGAACTCAATAGCCAAAAAATAGTCTGATTTTAAAAATGGGCCAAATACCTGAATAGACATTATTCCACAGAAGACATATACAGGTGGCAACCAGTAATGGAAAAGGTGCCCATCATCACTCATCATCAAGGAAATGCAAATCAAAACCATGAGATATCAGCTCACACCTGGGAAAAGGTTATTGTCAAAGGAAAGAGATAAGTGCTGGTGAGGAAGTGGAGAAAAGGCAACACTTGTACCCTGTCAGTGGGAATGTAAATTGGTGCAGCCACCATGGAAAACAGTGAGGTTCCTCAAAAATTTAAAAATAAATCTACCTTACGGTCCCACAGCTGCATATATATCCCACTTCTGTGTATATATCACAAGGAAATGAAATCACTATTTCAAAGATACCTGCACCCCCATTGATATATGAATGGATAAAGAAAATGTGATATATATGTGAACAGGTGATATGCATATCACATATATATCATATATAATGCATGTAAATTTGTTTATATATGCATACTTATGAATATTATTCAGCCAAAAAAGATAATCCTATAATTTGTGGCAACATTTATAGGGCATTTAAGCTTAGTGAAATAAGTGAGACAGAGAAAGGCAAATACTGTGTGATCTCACATATATGTGAAATCTATTTTTTTAAAAAAAAAGCCAAATTAATAGAAACAGAATAGAATGGTAGTTGCAGAGGCTGGGAAGTAGGGGAAATGGGGAGATTTTGGTCAAAGGGTACAAACTTCCAGTTATAAAGTGAATAAGTGATTGGGATCTAATATTCAGCATGCAGCCTACAGTTAACAATATTATGTGTTTTCACAACACATATAAATTGTAATTAAGTGAGGTGATGAATGTGTTAACTAACCTTACTGCAATAATTATTTTGCAATATAAACATGTATCAGATCACCATGTTGTACACCTTAGATTTACCTATGTTATATGTCAATTATATCTCAGTAAAGCTAGGGGAAAATGACATCCTCTGAGGAAAAAAAATAAAAGCTATTTATGAATATATGAAATTATTTCTATTCTATGTTTAAATCAAAGTGTGACTATTCATTACAGAAAAATTAGTGTATTTGATTATGGGCTGCTGCCTAGACACCACTGGCTGGTATTAGATAAACTACAGTCCATGCAGTTTATCTTATTACCTTTCTAAATCTGAAAAACCCCAAATTCCTAAATATATTTGTCCCCAGGAGTTTCTTTAAAAAGGTGTATAAAATTTATGTAATGAGACATGCAAGAAATTGATGGTGTTTTTCCGTGGAGAGAAGAGATAGGAGTTTTATTTCTCACTTTTTCACTCTTCTATGCTCTTTGAATTCTACCAAGATCATGAATTACTTTAATAAGTACAAATTACTTTAAAATAAATCAATCATGGTACCTCTCTAGACCCTACCTACCTTCTCCTTATATCTCTAATAAAAGGGCACCCTTATTGACAATAATTTTAATATTTGTCTTACTTCTTTCATCAAATTGGTCAATATGCCCAATGGATTCTATTATTAATACCTCTCATTTATTCTCCCTTTTCTGTTCTCACCACCTGGAACTGAGTTCATTCTTGTTCTAGATTATAATGTAGCACCTTCTTTACATCTATGAGCAGCTTAATTTACATTCATTGAAGATGTTTTTAAACTATATTTTAACAATCTGAATACTTGTCTGTTTCCAGCCACTGGTCTGTAATCTCCTTAAAAGTAAATACTATCATTTATCTCTTGGATTTTTTCTACAGTGGCTGGCAAAGAGTTTGTACTCATCTGTTTGCTAAAGAAATAATGAATGACCTAAATGGATAAATATTATCACTTTTTTAATTTTATTTAGCGTTTTTCAACATTTTTTAAATAGGCAAACCTTAAAATGTTCAAAAGGATGTCATTGTTTTTAAGTTACAAAAATGTTGGAAAGCTATTGTTAAAAACTGAATCAAAGCCATGGCTGGTGTGGATCAGTTGATTGGAGTGTTGTCCCATACACTGAAAGGTTGAAGGCTCGATTCCCAGTCAGAGTACATACCTAAGTTGCGGATTTAATCATTGGTCAGGGTGTGTACTGGAGGCAACCATGATGTTTCTCTCTCACATCAATGTTTCTCTTCCTCCTCCTCCTCCTCCTCCTTCTTCTTCTTCTTCTTCTTCTTCTTCTTCTTCTTCTTCTTCTCCTCCTCCTCCCCTCCCTCTCTCTCTCTCTCTCTCTCTCTCTCTCTCTCTCAATCAATAAGCATGTCCTGGGGTGAGTATTTTAAAAAATAATTGAATAACAACACAAAGTTTATGAAAGAAGATTGCAAATTAAGGATAATTAGACCTCTATAGTGAACATTCAGAGAAATAACTTTGCAAAACGATAGATATTTAGAAAACTGATTGTGATCCCAAGAAGACATGGATATTTGAAACAGAAGCAGGTGTCCATAGGAGAGAGCAGATAAAATTAAAAAACAGCAGGATAAATTTAAGGATGAGGTAAATAAGGTTAAAAATGACTGGATAAAATTAAAATTAGAAAAATAAATTAAAATTCGCAACTCTTGTCAGTAAAAACAGAATTGGCCTGCAGGAAATCAACTTAGTGAAGTGAGGGTTGGGGGGAAAATCAGAAATTTTCTCAGAATTCAAAGAAAAATTAAAAATGATGTAAGAGAAGATGAAACATATGGGAATAAAGAAGAAAGTTCCAATATGAGGCTTAGGCATATTCCTAAGAGATAAATGAAAAAATGTCAAATAGAAGCAATAGTAAAAGATATCTTAAAAATTTGTTTTGATTAAAGGTAGACTTTGGTTTCTAAATCACAGAGTAGCTTGTTTTGGAGCAGCCATAGCACAGAGAATAAATAGGATGATGTAGATATTTTTAACCCTCCTTGAAAGAATGGTTGAGTTACAAAAGGGAAAAAAAATGAATCGTAAATTTTATTTAAAAATAAATCAATATTTATTAAGCATAATAAAGATATTCAACTTTTTTTACTTTTAGGAAGTGACCTGTAAAAATTTATTAATTTAAATTTAGGGTGGGGACAATATGACAAAAGTAAATATAAAATTTTAACAATATTTCAAATAATATTTGACTTTGAGTCCTAATGAGTATTTAAATGTATCTTCAAAAGTAACTAAGTTACAGCATCAAAAGTAGGCTCAAAACTGCTTTTATGATCTTACAGTTTGGAGTTTTTTATATTTTACTAGAGGCCCGGTTCATGAATTTGTGCATGGTTGGGGTCCCTTGGCCTGGCCAGATATTGCAGCCTATTGGGAGGCCGGCCAGGGGAGGGAAACGAGGAGGTTGGCCAGCCGGCCCCCCCATCAGGGCTTATGGAGGGGCCTGCTGGCCAGGGGGAGGGGCCTCAGGAGGTTGGTGGGCCACAGGAGGTTGGCTGTGGGAGCGCACTGACAACCAGGAGGCAGCTCCTGCGTTGAGCGCCTGCCGCTGGTGGTCAGTGCGCGTCATAGTGACTGGTCGACCAGTCATTCAGTCATAATGGTCACTTAGGCTTTTATATATATAGACTAGAGGCCCGGTGCACAAAAATTTGTG
>NW_005354385.1:3120105-3159973 GCF_000412655.1 Myotis brandtii
GTTAGGGTCAGTTTGCATATTACCCTTTTACTATATAGGCTAGAGGCCTGGTGCACGGGTGGGGGCTGGCTGGTTTGCCCTGAAGGGTGATCCGGATCAGGGTGGGGTCCCACTTGGGTGCCTGTCCAGCCTGGATCACGGGCTGATGGCTGTTTGCAGCTGGTCACACCCCCTTTCAGGGTGTGGGTCCCCACTGGGGTGCCTGGCCAGTCTGGGTGAGGGTCTGAGGGCTGTTTTCAGGCTTGCAGATGACTGAAGCTCCCAGCCTCTCCTTTTTTTTTTTTTATTCCGGGATATATTTACCTTCTATAGCTGTCACTGGAGCTGAGAGCTGGCTCCAGTCTGAGGCTGTGGCTGGCTGAAAGCAGTTATCTGGGTTTGTTTAGCTTCTATAATTGAAACTCTGTTGCCATCACTGGCGCTCTAAGCTCTGAGCCCGCTGGCGGCTGAAAGCAGGTTTCTGGGTTTGTTTAGCTTCTGTAATTGCAACATTGTTGCATCTGGAGCTCAGAGCTGGGCTGTGGCAGGCGGGGAACCTTGGCTTCCTCCGTCACTGGAGCAAGCAAGCCTCATGTTCGCTTCAGCAGCGTGGCTGCCGACCGCCATCTTGGTTGGCAGTTAATTTGCATATCTCGCTGATTAGCCTATGGGAAGGGTAGTGAAGTTACGGTTAATTACCATTTTTCTCTATTATTAGATAGGATGCTTTTGAACGTACCTGCATTTAATTTCTAAATAAGAGATAATTTTGTTCAAGATAATTGTGGATATGATAATCATGTTGTTTTAAACCTGAGTTTTAAAGTATTTGAGACTTCTGGGAGTTCCTTTTGGTTAAGTAAATGCAACCTATAGACTTGATGATGGTTATCTTAAGGCAAATTTATAGGCTTCATAGGATTTTTATGCTACTCAATTATATGTCACCAAAAGTTGCTTTTATGCTTGCTGTCATTAACTAGAAATCTATGTAACAGTAAATTTCAAATTGTTGAACTGATACTTCAGAAATTTAGAACCTCTACAATAATCACAAACATCATGAGGTAATTTAAACACAAAGAGATAATCTATACTAATAAAAGGATAATATACTAATTAGACTGGACGACCTTCTGGACAAAGCCATGGTGGTGGGGCCAAAGCAGAGGCAGTTAGGGGTGATCAGGCCAGCAGGGGAGAGCAGTTAGGGGGATCACGCCAGCAGGGGAGAGCAGTTAGGGGGATCAGGCTGGCAGGGGAGAGCAGTTAGGGGGATCAGGTCGACAGAGGAGGACAGTTAGGGGGATCAGGCCAGCAGGCAGGGGAGCCATTAGGAGCCAGCAGTCTCGGATTGTGAGAGGGATATCCGACTGTGGGATCGGGCCTAAACCGGCAGTCAGACATCCCCCAAGGGATCTTGTATTACAGAGGGTGCAGGCCAGGCTGAGGGACACCCGTGCATGAATTTCGTGCCCCGGGCCTCTAGTTTAAGTGATAAGCTGACTGAGTGCTGAGATATGTAAGCATGCTTCTCAGGCGCCCAAGGTAGTCACTTAGACCTCAGGTGCTTGCAAATCATTCCATTTTAAGGGGAAGAAATATTTATTTAACTCTCCAGTTATTAAATTTATTTATTAGTTTAAGCAGATGTCGTTATTGCCTTTAACATTATGAACTCTTTGGAAAATTGTGACCTTCTAGAGCAGTGATTTTCAATCTTTTTAACTCATGGTACACATAAAGTAATTACTAAAATTCTGTAGCACAACGACAGATACATTCTATTTGTTGCCAATATGACAAAAAAAAGTGTAATTTTTATTCATTCACACCAGATGGCTATTGTGTAGCTGTTGTCATTTTTTTTATTTGACAATCTGAAAGAAAAGAGGTGAGTGACCCTGACTAAATAGTCAGGTATTGCATGTTTTAAAAAATCTTGTGGCACACCAGTTGGAAATTGCTGTTCTAGATCAAGGATCAACAAACATTTTCCTGAAAAGCTCAAATTGTAAGTATTTTAGGCTCCTCTGGCTGGCAGGTCTCTGTGGAGCTATTCAACTCTGCTGTTGAGGTGTGAAATAGTCAGAGGCAATACATGAACAAATGAGCATGGCTGTGGTTCAGCTTTATTTATGAACACCGAAACTTAATTTTATATAACTTCCAGGTGTCAAAATTTTTATGCTCTTTAAAGCATTTAGAAATGTAAATACCATTCTTGTCTGGAGGGCCACACAAAACAGATGGCAGATTGGGTTGGTTCTGCTGGCTAAAGTTTGCCAACCCCATTGGTTGGGAAAATATGCCTTAATAACACATTCTTAAACTCCTCCACAGCCAAATCTATCAAACTATCCCAGAATTCTTACTGATTTGAGCTTATGTCTTTCAAAGTGACAAAAGTTGTTCACTTTGTTACCAGCTACTTCTTCGTAACACCAATAGTATTGCTTCTTTTTCTCACTTTATTTGTAGTTCACAGAAGTAAATTAAAAGGAATTTTTACTCTGCCTATTAAGAAACTGTCTTTTGTTAGATGATGCCGTGTGGTATGATGGAAGTAAAACTGGAAAACTTGGAAACCAGGCTGTAGCTGATTCTGCCCCTACTCAAAGTGGTCAAGTTTGTCAAACCTCTAAGTCTCCATTGTCTATCCTGCTTATCTGGAAGAAGTATTAAGAGGCTATATTGTAATAATAGATATGAAATTAGTGTTAAAGAGTGTAACATAGCCGAAACCGGTTTGGCTCAGTGGATAGAGCGTCGGCCTGAGGACTGAAAGGTCCCAGGTTCGATTCCGGTCAAGGGCATGTACGTGGGTTGCGGGCACATCCCCAGTGGGAGATGTGCAGGAGGCAGCTGATTAATGTTTCTCTCTCATCGATATTTCTAACTCTCTATCTCTCTCCCTTCCACTCTGTGAAAAATCAATAAAATATATTAAAAAAAAAAAGAGTGTAACATAAGTATTGCCTTTGTGGTGATGGTTGCACTTTATTATTACTATTTTTTTAAAAATATTTTTTATTGATTAAGATATTACATATGTGCCCCGTTGTCCGTGTCCATTGGTTAGGCCTATATGCTTGCATATAAGTTCGTTGGTTGATCTTTCCCCCTTACCACCCTCCCCTACCTTCCCTCCAAGGCCCGACAGTCCAATCAATGCCTCTCCGTCTCTGGATCAGTCCTTGTTCATCAGTTTATGTTGTTCATTATATTCCACAAATGAGTGAGATCATGTGGTATTTATCCTTCTCTGACTGGCTTATTTCACTTAGCATAATGCTCTCTAGTTCCATCCATGCTGTGGCAAATGGTAAGAGTTCCTTTTTCTTCTTCCTCTTTTTAAAGAATACCTTTCAGCATTTCATATAATGCTGGTTTGGTGGTGATGAACTCCTTTAGCTTTATTATTACTCTTATAATAATTTGACTTCTGGCAGGGCTTCCTATGTATTCTGATATATCCCTCTTAAAGATTAGATAATGGTTAAGGATTTGCATAAATTTTTTCTAGGATTTTTATCTCCAGATGCTCACACTTTTAAGCTAGTTTTATCTCCTCATTGTATATACATGTACCAAGTTCATTACTAAAGTACTATAAAATTTTCAAATTATATTCCATGAATTCTCTTATTGCTACTCTATGAGGGCAGAGACTTTATCTGTTTTGTCCCTGCTCTCTCCTCAGTACCCAAAACAATGTATGGGAATATGTTTGGGTCTCATAAGTGGATCTGAGTAAATCAGTGACACAAATAATTTCATGTGTTCCCTTGTCTTGCATTAGCAAAAGAAATGTAGAAAGCTCATTCTACATAAAATGTTTTTAAATACATAAAATAAGTAAAATTACAAAGCAAATCTTTTCACCTCTACTAAAATATAGTTCAATCCACAGAATCTAGGATCCATGGACCCTGATTTTTAAAATTTGGAAGAATTTTTAAGTAGTACCAGAGGACACACAATCCCTAACTACAATTTATAAAATTACTTTGAGAGAATAAAAAACAAAGGCAAGCTTTATTTAGTCTCTTTAAAGATCCTTCTCTCTGCCCTGACTGGTTTGGCTCAGTGGATAGAGCGTCGGCCTGTGGACTGAAGGGTCCCAGGTTCAATTCCGGTCAAGGGCATGTACTTGGTTGTGGGCACATCCCCAGTGGCGGGTGTGCAGGAGGCAGCTGATCGATGTTTCTCTCTCATCAATGTTTCTAACTCTCTATCCCTCTCCCTTTCTCTCTGTAAAAATCAATAAAATATATTTTTAAAAAAATAAAATAAATATCCTTCTCTGTACTTTGAAATTATAACAAAAAGAACACTAGGTGTGTTTGTTTTTTTAAGCCTATTTTGGTTAAATTTCCTTTGCTTGCAACAAGATTTTTGTAAACTTATTCATATGTGGCATTCATCTGGAAAGCGACTCGAATATCTCATGGAATTGACAGGTGGGAAGGAAAGGAACAAGGGTAGCTCTGGGGATTTCAGCTTTCTCCAGAGTAGAGCCATTAATGGGGTTCCCAGTCACGTGTCTAAATTTCAGGGTATTAAACAGACACTTGGTTGATCAAGTTTGGATCACACATGCCTGAATTGGTCAGCCAAAGTCAGTTTCAGGAGGTTCTGAATGATGGTGGTTTGTATTTTTTTAGTTGTAATTTTGATGTGGTTGTGGGAGGCATTGAGTACAGGTGTTTACTTACCCTACCATCTTGGTTCTCCTCTAGATTTGGATTTTATCTTAAATGTTATGGGATATAAGGGTGTGTCTAAAATCCATTTTTTTAAAAAAAATTCAGTCTGTTGCTCTGCAGATAATAAAAATATCACTTTTTGCTATGTTGCAGTAGGAAGGATTAGGAAAAATAAATAATTATGACTGGCTGAAATTCAGAAATTTAATGGTAAATGATCATTTTTGATAAAATGATGATCATACTGTAATAAAATAGTCTCTCTTAGATACCCATTGAATAAGTTTCATGCATTGAATTAGTAATCTAAATAATAAACTATCATGTTTGTTGTTTCTTGTTCTAGATTTTCCTCTAAGCTTTAGGTCTGAGAAATTAACTTAGAAATGATGATGCTTTTCCCAATTTCCCTCCCAGGTAAACAACTGGAGGAAAGAACCTTGAACTAAGAGTAGTAAGAACTGGTTTCTCATGCTGGCTCTGCCACCAGTCGGTTGTACCATTAGTTGGGTTGTTTAACCTCTCTGGATTTCAGTTTCCTATAGTGTAAAATATGGGGATTGAATCGTCTAATTGAGATAGCTCTTTTGTGCCTACAGTCATAAATTTAGCAAGTCCTGTGTGTAAGACTAAAATTCTGTGATTCTTAATGAGACCTCATAAAATCTCAAAATGTCCTTAAATATGAAACTAGGAAATATAAAATAACTGGCTCTCTGTTCAAAATTGGAAAATTCATCCTTATTCCCTTTTTAACAGGACCAAGGAAATAAAACACCAGAAGCCCAGAGCACAGAATATTTTCCTTCACCAATTCATAGAATCGTGATACTTCTCTAATTCCATCAAATACAAAGGAATGACCACCTTGGCAGATGGCCACAGAGGATGTCAACAGTTTTTTGGAGGCAAGCAATAAAATATTGATGCTTTGAGTTTTCTATTATTAAGTATGTAGAAACAAGTAGAATTATGTTTTAATGAAAATATGAAGTGTTCTTTAATACTGTAATTTACATAAGTATAGATAAGCTATTTCTCCCCTCCTTTATTCCCCCAGAGCATTGTAGCATGTCAAACATTACATTGAGCTAAGCTGCTTTTGCCCTTCCATGGTATAGGGTTACATTACATTCCTAAATACAAAGTAAAAATTTAAATAACAGAAATTAAGTACCCACGTTTGACAACAGGGCTCTATCTATCTTGGACACACGTATAACTACAAATACTAAATAGTTTGGGTGTTGGAATTGTTTGGGTATTTTTAATTATCCATACCATTTATAAATTTTTTGTTTTGATTCCTGCATTTTCCTCACTTATTTTTAAATATTCTAAAGTATTCCAAATTCGCAGTAAGTCATCCTTTATATTCCTCACAGTTTTATATTTTGTGAGATGTCTACATCAAAAGATCCCACTAAGTTTTTAGTTACTTTCACAGCTGCTCTTGCTTTTCCTGGAAAAACAGTCAATCAAGGATTGTGGAACCACAGTGTCATCTTCAAAACTGAAACTAATTACCTTACCCTTTAAATGGAAAGTTTGCCTGGAAATAAATTGACTGTTTTAGAAAAAAAAAATTATAAATATAAGGAATCTTCCTTCTTCACCTTCATAAAAAAAAAAAAGACTTAAGTAGATGAATATAAAATGAAATAAAATAAACTCATAAAAATTTGAGTCGAATGTACTAAAATTTAATTTTTCAAAGCTTTTTATACAAACAGAGAAACTAAAGATTTGCTCAGAATTTTTTATTTAATGTTCCTTCAACTCAGAGGCCTAAGGTCATTCAGCAAAAGAGTCTGCTTTTTAAGTTGAACTTAGAGAAACACTTTTTAAGTAAAGGAGACCATAAATGTTTAAAAAGCCTACTGTAGAGCGTCTGAGTAACTAGAGTCAAAATTAATTCTTGCTTTTCTGTTGGGGAAAATTTCATCTAATTACATTCAAATTATTCTGCAACTTTTTGGACAGCAAATCCTGATCACCAAAGAAAAGAAAGAGCAGCTGTGTTGCCCTTGCCTCATAGTTATAAGAATAGCAGTGTTATGCAGTCACTGGGCTTTATAGAACCGTAAGTGATTATCCACTGGCTGCCTTCTGGCAAAAACACACCTAACCTTTCTGAACTGCTGATAATGTATGCCTTCTGTTTATAAGGATAGATCTTAAAAAAGAAAAAATAGATTCTACTGCTTTCTTAGTCGAGTTGGGTTGTTTAACCTATAAGAAGCAGGAAGTTCTTATAACCCTTGCACACAAGTAACTGTTTCTAAAACTTCTCTCAGAATTATACTTTAATCATGGTTTAAATATTTTCTAAGTCTAATACAATTCACGTAACTACTTTAAAAAGATACTTTAAATTGACCATTGCTAAATTAGTGGAAATAGTTCCCATAAACAATGCTACTCCATAAGCAGCCTATTGTCAAACTTCTTTCTTTAATGTTTCCTTTTTTAACTCATTCATATATGAGACCTTATTTTGATCTTACGTTATTCTTTAATCACAGCAACATATCTGTGTCAAATAGCTCTAATTGATATTTCTTCCACATTAATAACTAGCCCTTTGTTCTCTATAAATTGCATTCTATTTTTGCTCATATCATTAATATGTGACATATTTATAGTTCTAATCACAAGTGCTATTTCATTTATTTCCCATATTGTAAGGTTTATTTGTAAATTATCATTGGAGAAATTTTTAGTAATTCGAAAGGCAGTTGTAACACAGCACATATGACTTATAGGTATGACAAATTCAAAGAACAGTGAAGACTAACTGATTAATCCTGTGCCAGACCTACCAGCTGTGTGATCTTGGGCAAATCATTGATTCTCTTTGATCAATGTATATTTTGTATATTTTTTATATTTAGATACTAATAATATAAGTGTAAGGATTAAATGGGATAGATGATAACATTAGTAAAAAGCTTAGATATTAGCACTCACCTAGCACATAATTTAATAAATAGGTGATGTAGTTATCCTACTTTCTGCAAATGATTGAAGAAGGTTTCCTCATAGTAAGCTCAACTCTTAGAAAATAAGTAATGGATTTGTCCATTATACTCATGTCAAATTTTTTTTTGCATTATTGTGTTTGTTGTACTGCTACTAAATTTTGTTCTTATTGAAATTTCCCAAAAAGCAGTTTAAATTTTATATGAAACATGTGAAAATGTAATCTATGCTGAAATCATGGTTAAAAAACATAGTTTTTTTAAAAAGTGGTTGTTAACTTTTGAGCTTCATGAAAACTTTATACATTACAAATTTTGCAAGGAATTTTACTTGAGTGATTCACTTCCTGTTCTAAAATTTTATCTTTTTATCAACCAGTATTGTTTGGAGAAATATTCCACATGCAAAGCAAGAGAGTTGAAGAATTTTCTTCTTGGGATTAAATATCTTTTATGTATACATTGATCAAATGTGTATTTAGTATGAGAAACTGATTTGATCTTTCCACTAGAAAGATAAAATTAAATAGGCAATTTGGTTCTCTGGATTAGTTTCCTATGTCTGCCGTAATAAATTATTACAAATTGGGTGGCTTAAATTTAAAAAAATTTATTCTCCCACAGTTCTTAAGTCTAGAAGTCCAAAATCAAGTTGTCCTCAGGACCATCTTCTTTTAAAGACTCTAGGGGGGAACCTGTTCCATGCCTTTCTCTTAGCTTCTGGTGTGGCCGTCCATCCTTGGTATTCCTTGGCTTATAGATTCATCCCTGCTATCTCTGCCTCGCTCATCACATGGTTTTTCTCCTGTGTCTATGTATCTTCTCTTCTTATAAGGACAGGATTATATTGGATTAGGGTCCACCCTAATTCAGCATGACCTCATTTTAACTTGATTACATCTGCAGAAACGCTTTTTACAAATAAGGTCATATTCTTAGGTGTCAAGGATTAGGATTTAAATGTATCTTTGGGGGTCGGGGGTACAATTCAACTGATTTAACACACTGTCTTTTTTATATCTATATAAATAGGTTTAGATATTTTTTTTTAACTGAGAATCAAGTTAAGAAAGAAACATTGATTTTAAAAACAGAAAATTATCTTCTTCTAGAACAATGGTTGTTTCACTTGTGACAAGACATGATCTATGAATAGGTTTTTGCTGTTTGCTTAGAATGATTTGGCAGTACCATTTCTTGAACATAGTTTCTTGATAAAACTTTTTCCCATTAACTGAATAGCTCTGTTTTTTAAAATTAGAGAACAATAGTTATCTTGTTTGTTTACTTGATATCAGAGTTCAAATAATAGGGTTACAGTTTTATGGTCACAGGCATGTGTCCATATTACATATATAAACAAATGTGATGCCCTAAAGACATTAGAGATGGTATGACATTTGTGTTTATAATTTTACTTAGAATTACTCTTTGTAAGTAAATTAACTGAGCCAGTTTTCCTTTGTTGTACTTGATTCAAAACAGGACTACTTTTTATTTTCCTGAGTAAGATATTTACTTTAAATTAAGATTAAGAAAAAAATTGTTGACCTTTCAAAAAGAACATAAGCATTAATTCTACTGTTTATTATAGAAAAGCTCATTCTTGTGAATTCTTTCTAATATATAACTTGGTATGTGGTATATAGATCATCAGTACATTTTTATCACATCTTTTTTATTGTCATCTCCCACGTATTTAGACAACTGTCACAGATTTTCCATGTAATAAAACTTACACTGTGTAAGTTTCAATAAAAAAGATTTTATATGTATTTTCTTCTCTTTGAGCTTCTGAAAAGGAAGTAAAGCATTATAAAATCCTATTGTGGGTCCTCGTGTTTTGCCATTCTTGCATGAAACACATGAAATATCCAAAAGTACTTTTCTTGCAGGTAAAACCTGCTTCAAATTATTCTTTACATATAATAGTCACTCAATAAATGTTTATGAAGTGAATGAAGGAAATTGTAATTAGTCCTTCTGCTTGTAGATAGCATCCAAAAGAGTGTTATTAGAAGGTAAAGCAATTCTGAAGCTAACTCTGTTATGCACCTTCATGTTAAATATTTTTCTAAAATTTTATATGAAAGGTAAACAGAGATGGGAATTAGAAAGTTTGCAATGTGGCAAAGTGGCAATATAGTCTTTATTTCCCAGAACTTTTCAGTAAATTGAAGGATTTAAGGTTTATATTTTTATCTCATTTCCAAGTGAATGTTGAAACCTTGAGGAAAAAACATAAAGTATCTGGTTAAATGAACAGTTGACTATGCATTTTGAGATTGGGGTTTGGTTTTGTAGACTATGGATCAAATTACTAGAGGAGTGGTTCTCCACCCTGACTATGCTTTAGCATAACCAGAGAAGTTTTTTAAAAATAGTTATTTAGGCCCTGCCTCTACTGGTTACTCTCTATTGTTCCGATTACTAGCTGTGTGGCTTTGAGCATTTTTTAGTTCTCAGAATCAGATTCTCGAGAAGTGATGATACAGTAGTAGTGGACTTTTGGATAAGATTGTGTCTTACAGAAATGGAAAATAAAATATAATATATACTTAGAGATGTGCTGATCTAATTAGGAAAATTTTGAACTGAAAAACAGGGATTTGAGGAGATAAATATGCAAATTAAACAATAAAGATTTTATTATTAAGAGCATCAATAATGATGAAGTAAATACCCTGTGTTACTGGTAAAAATACTTGGGGAAAATATTAGGAAATTGTACCTCTGCCTCAAATGTCTATATTCCAAGTCCCAGACTATGTCTGAAACTGGAGTGGACTGATTTCTTAGGTGAGGAATTTAACATCAATAGAGTATTCCCAGTGAAGTTGAATAACCATTTGCTAAGAGTATAACAGTGGTAGATATGATGGTGATCAGGACACGTTAGCTTATGGAATGCTTATGAATTGGAAAACCTCTAAGGTTCTTTTCCAACTCGAATAGGCTGTGTTTGTAAATAATTGACAGTCTTTTGTTAGCATTTATTTATTCATGTATATATTTTGAAAACTTACTGGAAGATAAAATTTAGGACATGAAGGAAAATAGAATACACTATATAGTATCATGGGGGCAATTAAAAAACATAATTGTATTTCATTTATACATATACATGTGTTGGCTATTTCTGTTACCATTTAGGAGCTAACGTAAATGTATGAAATAGGAATTCAATATACTTAAATGTACAGAAAGAAATTGTACTAGAAAAGCTGTCATCTTGATCCAGGATTTTTGAAGAGAAGCTTCTTGAAAACAAATATAAATATGCATTATATTGTATTTGAAATTATTATTGGGTAAGACTCAGGTGCTAACATTAATTAATTTCTGTCATTGTTCCTTGCCTGCATGTTCCTTTACTGAGCATGCAGCTGATGAAGTTACTTTTGATGCTGCTATTATTGCTTATTAATAGCCAGAATTTTGGAGAGAGAGAGTACAGTTTCCTGGAAGAAAAACTGCTGAGGATAGAGAAACAGTACTCATAAGAGAAAGGCTAAGTAAGTATAATGGGTCTTAGAGTATAGGACTTGATTGATTCCGGAGCCCCAGAGGGTTTGAAGGGAAAGGAATTTCTAGAGAAGACCATCTAGTTCTGGCTTTAAAGAAGCAAAATGAAAACATCAATAGTTATTTTCTTTTTTCTGCTATATATTTCTAAAGCAATATGAAGATAATAAAAAGTGTAAAAGTAAAATTGAGCTACCTTTTTTTAATATTCTTTAAAATATATTTTATTGATTTTTTACATAGAGGATGGGAGAGGGATAGAGAATTAGAAACATCGATGAGAGAGAAACATCGATCAGCTGCCTCCTGCACACTCCCTACTGGGGATGTGCCCACAGCCAAGGTACATGCCCTTGACCGGAATCGAACCTGGGACCCTTGAGTCCGCAGGCCGACGCTCTATCCATTGAGCCAAACCGGTTAGGGCTGAGCTACCTTTTTTTAACCTAACTTCCCCTACTCTAGAGTTTTACTACTTTTAGTTTTACTGGGTTTTAGCAAGTCATTCCCTATTTTGAAATGTTTTAACTCCATAATAGAATTCAATATATATTACTGTCCATGAGTAAAGAGGCACCAGAGAAATGAATATATATTGGGTCAAACCATCAACATATTACTGGTCGAGTTCCTCAGAAGTAAAGTATTTTTTTTAGGTTTTGCTTTTGGGTTATAAAAGCAATACATACTCATGGTTTTTAAAATAAGAAACATAATATGGAAAAGTATAAAAGTAAAATTTGTAGCCATTCTGTTTCTACTTCCCACAAGTAACTTCAATTAACTTTTAATGTATCATTTCAGAGGTCTATCCAAATACAAGTGACACACACATATACATACACACCTACACATATGCATATACTGTTATATGCTTTTTATTACATAAATGCAACAGATCCATTGTTTTTTGCTAGTAGCCTTTCCGCTGTTTGTCTCTTTAATATTGATTTGTAAGAGCTCTTTGTATACTAATAAAATGTGCCTTTTTAATGTGTTTCAAACATTTTTCTGTAGTTTAATTTGCCCTTCAGGTTGATTTATGGTAGTTTCTCTTTCTCATACTGAAATTTTAAATTTTGGGTTAGTCAGATTATTACTTGTTTCTGTTATGGCTTCTGGAGTTTATGTCCAAGATGATAAAATATATAACATCATTTTATCTTTCCCACCATTATGGCTGAATTTTTGTTAAGGGACTTTATTTTATTCCAGAAGTTTTAGGTTCACAGCAAAATTAAAAGGAAGGTACAGAGATTTTCTATAGACCCCCTGGCCTCAAACATGTATAGCCTTCCCCATTATCAATATTCCCACCTCAGTGGTGCATGTGTTACATCTGATGAACTTACATTGACACATCATCATCTACAGTCTACACTTTACATTAGGGTTCACTATCGGTGTGGGTTTGGACAAATGTAAAATGATGTGTATCCGCTATAACAGTATTATACATAGTAGTTTCACTCCCTTAAAAATCCTCTATGCCTATTAATCCCCTGTTTTTAAATAAAGTTCTGATGTTTAAATCTTTAAATAACTGGAATCTTGTTAGTGTCCTAACAACTTTTATTGAGTCATCTTTTCTTAAAATGTCACCTTTATTCTATATTTAAAAGTTATGTATATGCGAGTGTATCTCAGGATTCTCCATTATACAAACTTTTGTCTATTCCTTTTGTAGAACTAAACTCTTTATTTATTATATCTTTATAATGTTTTTAATATCTGCAAGGACTTGTTCCCTCTTGCTCCTCTTTTTTTTTAAATATTCCTAGATAATTACATGCTTTTTATCAAATCAACTTTGTTATTATATTTTTAAGTTCTCAAAATAAAAAATCCTATTGGTATTATAATTGAAATCTTATTAGAATGATAGGTTAATCTAAGCAGATTAAGAAGTCTTAGAATATTGATTATATCTGTCCTAAAAGCAAATTACATGTCTTGCAGATAACTAAATTTATTTATTCTGAGTTATTTATTTGTGTGTGTGTGTGTGTGTGTGTGTGTTTATATTAAATGGATTTGTTTCTAGTTTTTCTTTTCTAATTGAGCATGGCTTAGATATAGTAGAAACATTGATTTCCAAATACTAATCATATAACTAGCTACCTTTCTAAACTTTTTTCTTAGGTTTTCCATTGATTTGCATACCTTTTACTTCTTTCTCCCACCTAATTAGCTAGTATATACAGAACAATATCAATATAACTAGAGGCTTGGTGCACAAATTCGTGCACGGCTGGGGTCCCTCCGGGAAGCCTGCGGGGACTAGGCTGAAACTGGCAGGCCAATGCCGCTGCTCCTGCCTGCCACTCCGCTCATCCTGGCCCCACTGCACCTGCCGCGGGCTCACACCCAGGCAGTTCTGATGGGGCCAGTCAGTCCTGGTGGGGAGAGGCTCGCACCGCCACAGAAGTACTCACCAGCCATGAGCTCTGCATCTGGCACCCGTCCCGAGGGGGTAGGGAGGAGACAGGACATGATCGGCCCTCCAGGCAGGCAGTGGGACACCCTTGCCTGCCTGGGATCCGGATCCATCCTGCTGACATTCGCACAGGTTTTCAGGAGCCACCTGGTGGCTGCTTTTATATCATTTCTTCCTTGTGGAGCATCTAGGGAGGGAAAGCGACCGCAGTGCCTGAGGCCAACTTCCAGGAAGCTGGCAGCACTGTTAGGATCATGCTGGCAGCGCCAGTCCATCGATGCCTGGCCCGGTCTCCAGAGATTGGACCTGCAGGACTACTGAAGGATTGAGTGACTGCCGCCTGGCTGATGGGCCACCAGGACAGATATGTCGGTTGGATGGCACTCCCACTGTGGGAGCACACTGACCACCAGGGGGCAGCTCCTGCATTGAACATCTGCCTCCTGGTGGTCAGTGCGCGTCATAGCTACTGGTCAACCAGTTGTTCGGTCACTTAGGCTTTTATATATAGACTAGAGGCCCGGTGCACAAAATTCGTGTACTCAGAGGGTAGGGTCCCTTAGCCCAGACTGAGCCCTCTCGCAGTCCGGGAGCCCTCAGGGGATGTCCGACTAAGCCATCAGTCAGACATCCTTAGCGCTGCCACGGAGGTGGGAGAGGCTTCCACCACTGCTGCTGCCCTAGCCAGCCATGAGCCTGGCTTCTGGCTGAGCGGCGCTCCCCCTGTGGGAGCACACTGACCACCATGGGACAACTCCTGCATTGAGCACCTGCCCCCTTGTGGTCAGTGAGTGTCATAGTGACCAGTCATTCTGCTGTTCAGTCGATTTGCATATTCGCCTTTTATTATATAGGATTGTTTTTAACTTTTTTTGGCCCACCAATACTTTTACCACCATAGATATGACATCCTTGCAGCTCTCATAGCTCTGATTACAGGAAAATTAGGTGTTTGCAAATAAAATAATTATTTAAAAAGTGAAACAAAATTGAATGAGTAGTTGAATTCTTAGAGTTATATAAAACCAATTTTCTGATGACAGAATTAAACTTGCTCTTTTTTATCTGTGGCTACTTTAAGATTTGCTTTTTATCCTCGATCTTCAGAAATTTGACATGATGTGCCTAGAATATGTTTCCTTGTATATTTTCTTCTAGAGTTGTGCTGAGCTTGAATCTATAAGTTGATGTTTTTCACCAAATATTGGGTATTTATCCCATTACTTTTTCAAAGATTTTTTCCTGCCTCATTTCCTCTCTCTTCTCCTTCTGGGACATAAAATATGTGTATGATAGATTGCTCAATATTGTTCCATGGGTATGTGGGTCACTAAGACTGAAATTTTTTTGTAATATTTTCTATCTGTTCTTCAGAAATTTATATTGTTCTGTCTTCAAGTTCTTTGGTTGGTTTCCCTATCGTCTCCAATACACTGTTAACCCCATCCTGTGAATTTTTTATTTTTATATTGTACTTTTTAATTCTGTGATTTCAGTTCAATTCTTTTATTAAAAAAGTATTTATTGTGGTTAGATCTATACATAACATAACTTATTATTTTAACTATTTTAAGTATACCAATTAAATCCTTTTTTATTGTTTCCATTTTCTGCTAAGAGTCTCTGTGTGCACTCATTATGATGATATTTTACTTTATGTTCTTGATAATATTTATAGTAGCTGCCTTAAAGTACTTGTCTAAGTCATCTCAAAGTCTATTCTATTGCCTGCTTTTTTCTATGAATGCTGGGTCACATTTTCCTATTTGTTTACATCTCTAATTTTTTTATAATTTACTGGATAGATGATATACTTTAGAGACTCTGGATTCTATTATCTTTCTCTGAAGACCATTGACTGTTTGTATAACAATTAAATTATTGGCTGCTTGTCTTTAAGGAAGGTTTGATTTTATGTTTTGTAAGAATGAGTCTGTTTTGGTTTTGCCCTTAATCCCAAGGTGACTCTGTTAGGACTGGGATATAATCTTTGCTCCTAAAATGTGGCACTTCAGGGATTTATGTAGAAAGTTTGAGTTGTTCACCAAGCTTCTTTAACTTGATGAGATTCAAAACTCCTTTTCTCATTCAGTGGGCAGCAGCAGAAATCCCTGTTTCAGCCTTCAACCTTTTACTTCCTGTGGGTTCTTTGGAGTCTTGCCCATGCATACAGTTCAGGAGTCAGCCCAAGTGGGAGTATATTTGTAATATTTTTACTCCGCCTCAGTTTTCTTACTTTCTGAAATCCACCTCTCCCAACCCTCAATTATCAGCCATTCTTTCAACCCTGAACAGTAACCTCTGATACCTCAAGCCAGTAAGTGTGGCCTTCCCGCTTTTTAGTTCTAGCAGTCCCCACTGCTTTTTACCTAAAGGGATAAGCAATATAAATGGAGATCCAGTCCAGCCATGTTCTCTTCTTTGAATGAGTGAAATCCTCTTTCTTTCTGTTTCTGTTGCTTTTGGTCACTCTCCATTGTGTCTTTAAATAGTTGTTTCTTTCTGTTTGTGTTAGTATTTTCCACAGTTTATAATTGCTGTCAGTGGATAATAGGTCTGATTGAAGTTACTCTACCATTACCAGAATTAATTCCTGGGTGGGTTTGTTTTACTTTCATAGTTACCTATTCATTTATTATTTCACATTCAAGTATACTATGTCACTCCATGACCAATTTAGTCACTTAGACCTAGGTTGGATTCCTGGCTCTGCCATTTATTATAATGTTACTTCAAATTTCTGATTTCTAGTGTCCTTTTATGTAAAATGGAAATAATCACATGTGCCTTATTAGGTTGGTTGCTTTTGAATATTAAATGTGAAAATATGTGTGAAACATGTGGCACAGGGCCTAAAAATTTCTTGCCACTCATAAATGCTGCTTGCTACCTTTATTTACCATAATTATTCTATAATTTGGAAGGTCAGATATTACCATATGGAACAGCTGACCCAAGATCTTACTGCTAGGTAACAGGAATATAGATTAATTAAATCTATTCTGCAAGATAAGTTTGTTTCCCAGAGATTCCAGTTTTAGTATTATCCAATATGAGGAAAAATTGATGTTCTGATGGTGATTCAGAGGAGGAAGAACTAAATGAAACTTACTAATAGTCAAGCCACACAGTCAGGGTTCTGGGTGATATCTTTTTCTCTTCTCCGAGCACTTAAGAGCCAGACAACTAACTGACTGGTGACAGCAGATACTACTGTAGCATTTTTTTCCTATCAGAGAAGAATGAATCTAAGCAAGTTTCTAATTTTAGAGCGAAACAGAATATTCAGTGAGAATACTCTGGCTCAGTGAAACAAGTAGTACGTGTACATATGGTCAGTAAAGAGCATAATAGCACTATGTAATGAACTAGTCTCTCCTTCAGCTTTACATGTAACTCAAAAATGAATGATTTTTACCCTAGGCAAACATGCAATTTCAGAAACTTGTTATGGAATGAGCTTTTCTATGAATAGTTAACATCAGTGTTTGTTCTGTCTACTGGAATCATGGTATGTGTTTTTTTGTGTGTTATATCGAAGCAATGCATAAGATTTTTTGCGTGATTTTAAAAACATTTTGCTACAGTGGAAACAATTTAATGCTGAAGGTAAAAAGGGAAAGTGATTGAGGTTGCATCAACTCTCTCTGGTAAGCATTATTACAGTTGCTATTCACATTTATGCCTGTTCAAATAGAAACCCATCAGTCATGTAAACTTAGGGCCAGATTATGATCACAAATGCATAGCATGAATTGCCACATATCTTTTTTCCACCAAAAAAAGACATGCTGAGTAACATCTGAGATTAAAATCTGTCCTTTCAAATTTATTTTATTTTTATCCAGACTAAGAAGCAAAATGCAGTGTCAGAAGAGGAAATAAAATAATTCCTGTGAGGATGTGTTTTCTTTTATTACATATAATTCTTGAAGAGTCAGATGTTCATATATTTCTGTAATCATAATAATGACTCTGAGAGAAAATAGAAAAATTATTATTTATCATTTTAAAATGGAAATTTTATGTCCTTGTGAAAACATATGCACTAACTTGCATTCTAAGGAAAGGCCATATTATCAAAAGAGCATTACGTAAGTTTGTAATATGTGAGAAGCAAACAAAAGCTATTTATATAGAACATGCAATTTCCCAAAATAGATTTTATATTTGTATCCATGAAAACTTAAATTTTTTTAAACATACCAATAAAATAAAATATTTAAAATAATAAAACTGTCTTTTTGGCATTTTTTTAAGTATAAAGGAATTGCACAGAAGATTTGAATATAAAAATCTTCATTTACATTTCCTCTGAGCCAAAGAAATTTAATTCCATTTACACAGTGTTGTTTTTGAACAGTGTTTATTAAGAACTTTTTATGAGCAAAGCACTATACTAAGTATTTTTAGGGGATACAAAAGAAAAAAATGAATCTGGTAACATCCTGCCTCTAAGATGTGTGTAGCTTGGTAGAACAAATAAAACTACAAAGATGACATATGGATATGAACAGAGTGGGCAGATTTTACAGTATAGTTCTCAATAGTTAGCTCCCAGGGAACAACGTTGGTCTGTCCCATTTTTAATTGTATTTCAGAATTACAAGTGATTTTTAAGAGAGCTAGCTGGCATAGTTCCTGGAGCATAATAGGTGTTCAATAAATGTTTTAAAAATAACATGAATATTTTCTCTCATGCTTGGAGTTGGAGAGCAGGCTAGATGTTGTGTGAGTCTCTCTGTGTGTGTTAACTATCTCTGTGGTTAAACCAGTTATTTTAGATTTAGACTGATTTTATCATCTTTGTGACCTTGGGCAAATTACCTCTTTAAACTTCATTTTCTTCATCTGTCAAATGTAGTGATAATATCTGCGTCATAAGTTTGTTGTGAAGAGTGAATGAGACAATGTATGTTGGGCCTATATTATAGTGGCTGTAGCAGTTTAGGTTAGGAAAAAACATTGTTACAGTTATTGTTCTCATTATTTTTACTAATAAAGAATGGATGAGAGTACCTTGTTATGAAACAGAACTAGTTAAACCATAACATTGACTTGGCATGTGTATAAATAGCAGAATTTTTATTCCAAAGAGGAAGTACTTTATTTAATCTGTACTATTTGTGTGTGTTTTTAATTAAGGGAAAATATCATGAGCTATAAATAAAATATATTTATTATTTAATTTTTTACCTAGTTATTTTGTCTTTGCAGAGTGAAAACTCAAATAATCACTGGGGAGTTATTATTTACTCTTTCATTTATTTATTTATCCATTCCACAAGTATTGACTGAGCATACCTATTTTCCAGACATTGTGGCAGGAACTAGTGATAGCACTGTGAGCAAGGCTGACCAGCTCCCTGCCTTCAAAAACTTTACAGTTAATTGGAATCCTAGTTCATTTTTCAGACCTGGATTTGCAAGTCCACGCACCAGAGGTGGTTCACAGGTGGTGAACAGTGTCCTAGGCACTGTGTTTGAGATCTAAGAAGCAGATGTCACATGAATGAGGGTTCCTTTTTTGACTCCATGAATCATAATAATTCCAGACAGCACCAGGCTTGCAAAGTTACATTATTAGCCCACATTCCTGAAAGTTATATGTAATTATTCTCTGTCCTCTTAAAGGAAAGATATATTTTCCAGTTTGCCTTACCAAATTATGAGGGCTTCGGTACAAATGAATAACAAAAGTTAGGTAAGAAAAGTACATGATCACAATTGAATCTAACTACTATTATAGTTCTGTTAATTCCATTATCTGGTCTACTTTAAGTAAAAATAATTAAATTCTCTTTACCTTTTGAGTATTAGGAAACCTTGGGCCTTGGACCACTACCTAGGTTAATAGCTATTTCTGTTTGGAACTTTTCTTCTATCTTCCCCACCATTAATTACCATATTGTTAACTGTTGTGAAAGAACTTTGTTGATGAAGACATTCTACTAAATCTCAGAAAAGGCTATAAACCCTTCCCTTTTCTCTGCTTGTTTATTGTTTGAAGGAGACAGAACTATTTTTGAAAGAAACTAAGCAAATAAAGATTTGCAGTTCGTTTTAAGTTCTTATCTATAGGAGGATTTGGGCAAGTACTAGTATACTTGTCCTTTGTGCTCAGCTGTAAGGTGCAGGTGATAACATTCACCTGCTGGTTATGTGGTTTGGATTTCGAAATAAGCAGCTTTAGAAAGTAAAAACTTTGATATAGTTAGCTGTTGTATTTAGTGGCAAGAGATCATAATTAATTATAGCAACTACTTACTATTAGTTAAGCTTTTTAAAATCCATATGCTTCACATAGATTATTGGTAGTCCTCACAGTAACTCCACATGATAGGAATCATTATTGCCTAATTATATATGAAGGAATATGGTCTCAAAAATAGTAACTGTCTTTCCCACAGACATTTGAATTAGTTGTGGAGCCAGAATTCAAACCCATGTTTGTTTGACTCTGAATCCAATACCCATTGTACCACTTTGCCTCTCCACTGGATTCTAGAACACAGGAGTGGAGTGGAGTGCTTAGGCAGCCTTCGATTCCCTGTTATGAATTGGCTTTGTTATTTTCCTTTTTTAATTTCATTTATTATGTATACATGTTAAATCAAATAATATTGAGTATATCCTGCCTAGGATCTACTTGGTGATAACTTCTTTAATTTTTAACTGCTTTAATTTTTAATTACTTTTAATTATTCCAAGTTTTTAGTCACTTATTTGTAAATAATGTTTTACTGCTTTACCTAGGTTTACCAATATTAGACACTATAGATAGAAATAATTAATCTATTATCTTAGATGACTTAATTCACATGTAGCTCTCCGTCCCTCCATCCTGTCAATATAATTTTTAAAAAATGTCTACCTTATTGATATTATATAATTACTAGTGACTCGACGCGCAAAATTATGCAAGACCCAGGACCCTGGGGCTCCTCAATGGATTGCCCCAAAGAGGTAGGCCGGAGCTGGAAGTCCCGCCTCTGCAGCGTGTACAGCCGTGGGACACCCAGTCCTCACTGCACAGAGCAGCTGCCGGCCCCACCTCTATAATTGAAACTTGGTTGCCTTTAGAGAAGGCCACAGCCAGCCAGGGCAGGCAGGAAGCTTGGCTTCCTCCATCGCCGGGGCAACCAAGCCTCCTGCTTGCTCCAGCTTCATGGCTGCCGGCTGCCATCTTGGTTGGGTTAATTTGCATATAGTTGCTGTGATTGG
This sequence comes from Myotis brandtii, assembly GCF_000412655.1. Lineage (NCBI taxonomy): Eukaryota > Metazoa > Chordata > Mammalia > Chiroptera > Vespertilionidae > Myotis > Myotis brandtii. The sequence continues at coordinate 3,140,961 of NW_005354385.1, forward strand.
CTGGTGGGCATGGCTTAGGCATAGCAAAGTTACAGTCAATTTGCATGTTTCTCTTTTATTAGATTAGATTGTTCACTGCAAAATCAAGTAGTATACTATAATTACACTTCCTTTCTTGTACATTACTTTTTGTTGACTGGAGATTTTCTCTTATTTTCTGTTGTGAGTATTTTATAATTAGAAAGAAATTTTCTTTCAACCTATTCCTTTTTCTATCTCTGTCATTATTCTTTGAAACCGTGTGGTAGAGATGTTAACTTTTATCCAGTTTGTTTCTTTCTTAAACTTTGCAGCAGGTATGTTGTTTTTTCAATCCTCACACAAAGATACATTATGATTTTTAGAGAGAGGAAGGAAGAGAGAGAGAAACTTCCAATCAGTTGCCTTCCATACTCGCCCTGACCAGGAATCAAACTCGCAGCCTATTTGGTGCATGGGAGGACACTCCAACCAACTAAGCCATGTAGCCAGGGCTGCAGCAGATTTTATTTGCAGACTCTACAACCTATCCCTGTCAGAAATTTGTATTAATTCTTAAAGAGTCTATGATTTTGTTTCTAAAAATTTTCCAAAAGCCACATTTACAACATCTTGTTTTTTTAAATATGTTTTTATTGACTTTTTAGAGAGAGAGGAAGGAAGAGTTATAGAGAGATAGAAACATGGATCGGTTGCCTCCTGCATGCCCCCTACTGGGGATCGAGCTGGCAACCCAGGCATGTGCTCTGACCAGGAATTGAACCAGGGATCTCTTGGTTCATGGGTCAAAGTTCAACCGCTGGGCCACACCAGCCAGGCTAAAATATCTTTTGATAAAATAAACAAAATTTAAAACAAAGATCTCTAATGTTTTCTAATAATAAATAACTTCCATAGTAGGAGTATTTCATTTTAATTAGTACGTTCTTCAAATAAATTAGTACATGTTTTCAGCATGTCTTAAAAAAATATGTGTAACCACTACCCTCTTGGTTAAGTGGATATCCAAAATATTGAAGATGGCAGATGTCATTCAATTTTTCAGTTGATCACTCAAAAGAGTTGGACTTTTGCATCATAGGTGAACAGCCTGAAAGATGGTAACTCAAAACCAGCTAGAATACTGAGTCCTTTAAAGGAATATAGCAACTACTTTAAATGCATTCAGTGTCATTTGAAAAAAACTTGTATAACATACTGAGAATATTTTATAAAATCACTGTATCTGAAAAAATTCTAAATCCAGTGATGTTAGTAACTTCATGTAATTTTATAAAGAGAAATGAGAATGTCAGACCTTGAAAATATGTCATATTGAATTTATTTAAGTTTTTTTAAATCAATAACATAATTATAAGTGAACTAGTATGTGTGGGTCTGCAATTAAACATTGCATATTTAATAAAGCAAGTTAAAATATGCTTTCCAAATGTCTTTCAGAAAGTAGGATTCTAAATTGAAGAAGATATAAACTCAAGATTTGCAAGTTTTCTTTTGAAAATATCCAGGAATAAGATCTATAATTAATGATGTTAAATTCTCCCTGATACATTATATTTATTTTTTAAAATCATTTTAAAGAACAATATGGAAATATAAGTAGGTATAGTACTATTTTTATAAAAATGAAAATTATATTAGAGCAAACTATTAACAATGCCTTTTCCTTAGAGTTATGTGGAGGTGGGGTAGAGGGCTGTGACTTTTTACTGGTATACTTTTTACTCGTATACTTCCATCTCACTTGAATTTTTTTTTAAATGAGCATCTGATTTTTTGAAACCAGAAAAACAAAAGGAATAGAGACATTTTAAAAAGAAATAGAGTAAAGGATAAAGTGGAGGGATAAAAATTAACCTTTATGTCTTGTTAATATGATAAAAGAAATGCCCTAACATCTCATGGCAATCAACTAAAAAGAATGTGATAGATATAAAAATAGAGTTTGCATGCAACTATGAACTGGAGGCTAAAACAAACAAAAAACATGGGGAAAAGTGCAATTCAGAGAGGTAAGCCTTTGTTGAATGTGATAAACCCTGGGCTAGGGTTTTCACAAGCTCATTCCTTATTGAAAGATGAATAGGAGACAATGTCCAGGGTTCTTCCTAGTTGCACAGTCTAAAAGTAAGGTCTATTGTAAGAGTGCATAATGAAATCGGCCTACTCACTTCCTATAGCATTGTAAGAAAAACTGATTGGTTCAAACCTGGAAACTGAGTATATAGTAAAAGGTTATCTCCCTGATTATTTGTAACCAAAAGCTGGTCTTCCACATTGCCACTGAATGTCACACCACATAGGTGATATAAAATAGAAAATTAAAGCCAGTAATTTAACATGGTCCTAAGTTTAAAATCCCTCAAGTACCTGGTAGAAGCAAACATAAATTTTTACTGAAGCAATCTGCTTCAATACAGGACTCAAATTCCTAAGGCAAAATGTAAAAACAAATATGAATTTACACTAAAAAATTACAAAAAATGTATTATGAATGAGTATTAGAAACAATATTCAGAAGAATAAGATTCACAAACATGTCAGATGTTAAGATTATGAAGCAGAATAGAAAACAGATCTGTTTAATAAAGAAATATAACATGATCATACACTTGAAGAAGAATGTGGGAAGACTTAACATACCACATATGAAGATTTGGCATTAAACTTTAGTAATTAATACAGCACAGGTAGATGGATTGGTCAGTGGAACAAAATAGCCCAGATGCATTTATATGAGTGGAAACTTAATATTCACAGTGGGGCAAAAGTAGGTTTACAGTTGTTTGTATGGAAAATAATACAATAATTTACAGTTGTGAATATGTGAAACATAGAATTTATTTCTGTAGTATTTATTATTATATTTTCCATACAAACAACTGTAAACCTACTTTTGCCCAACCCTTATAACAGAGCTAGCATGGTGATAGAATTGACTTTTCAGTAAATGGTATTGGATCATTGATTATTCATTAGCGGAAAAATGAAATTTGACCCCCTACTTTATACCATATGTAAAGATCAACTCTAAATGAAATAAAGACTTAAATGTGAAAGGCAAAACTATACAATTTTAAGGGAATATCTTCAAAGTAGTGAAAAATTTAAGATACAAAATGAAAAAGTCATTACGGAAAAGATTGTTAAATTTTGTTGCCTTACAATGGTGATCTTCCTTCTCTCACAAGCCACTTTTAGAGAATGAAAAGACAAATTAGAATCTAGAGAAGACATTTCAACACATATAACTGGAAAATAATTATTACAAATCAATACAAAAAAACCCAGAAAAATGGGCAAAAGACCTCAAATTTTTATCTGATTTTGCTTTCTAAAGGGGCAAAATCCAATACTGTGTGTTTCTCAGTTAATGTTTTGGAAAATAAATTAATTAAAATAAAATTGGCATACTGAAAAAATTACCCTTGAATTGACTCACTCCCATATCTTCGTGGCAAGCCCCAACAATTATCACTTTCTCTCAGCTTCTGACCTTTGATACAGTCATTATATTATATTCATTCTCCTGTAGTATCAAGTAGAAATGGCATTATCTACTTGAGAGTCTCTGCAGATAATTTTCTCTAAACATGATTTAAACACTTACCATTTTTGTGTTATTAATCTTTTAAAGTGGTGTTCATTTTTAACTGTGAATCTTTTGGGCAGAATTATTAGTTACCTCACTCTTTTCTTGGTGCCACTGTTACCAGCCAAATCAGGGGCATTTTCTGCCCCTAAAGGGACATTTGGCAATATTTGGTGCCATTTTGAGATGTCATTCTGGCTGGGGTACAAGGCCAGGGATGCTGCTATTCATCCGGCTCCCCACAATGAAAAATTATCTGTCCCAAAATGCAATTAGTGCCGTAGTTGAGCAACCCAGCTCTAACCTGCCTTTCTAGCTACTTTCTTATCGTGCTTGTCTTCTGTGGTTGATTTGTCTGGACATACCTGCCCTTGTAGACCATCTTTCTAATGTAATAAATTGTATGTTCTGAATTCTGCTACTACTACAACTAACAAAATAGTACAAAAAGTTGAGAATGTATTGACATAAATAGGTTTAAATGAAGACAGCTAGGGCTTTCCTACTCTTCTATATCAGGGTTTTCCCCCTATAAATGATGAAATTAGGCAAATTAATAAAACGGGATTTAAAAAAAAATCAACAGATAGTGATACTGTCTTGTTTTTCATTCCCAGACTTTATGGAGGGAAAATCCAAACAAACATTTAATGGGTGTCTATTTATTTGTGCTAGTCATTATACTATGCTGGTGTTTCCAGAAATTTAGCTCATTAATTTTCAGAACAAACATATAAATATTATTCTTATTTTACAGAAGAGAAAACTAGGACTTAGAAAAAGTACATGTAAATGCCGCGTCCAATTTCACACAAAAATCAGGATTTTTTTCTAACTCAAGTTTACTGTTCTTTCTACTGTGCCATTCAGCCATTTATACTAGAGGCCCAGTGCATGAAATTTGTGCACTTGGGGGAAGGGGGTTCCTCAGCCCGGCCTGCACCCTCTCACAGTCTGGGAGCCCTCAGGGGATGTCCGACTGATGCCTCAGGCCCGCTTCCTGGGGGGAGCAGGCCTAAGCCGTCAGTTGGACATCCTTAGTGCTGCCGTGGAGACAGGAGAGGTTCCCGCCACCGCAGCTGCGTTCATCAGCTGTGAGCCCAGCTCAGGGCTTCTGGCTGAGCGGCCCTCCCCCTGCAGGAGTGCACTGACCACCAGTGGGCAGCTCCTGCATTGAGCATCTGCCCCCTGGTGGTCAGTGTGTGTCATAGCGACCGGTCATTTCGCTGTTCGGTCGATTTGCGTATTAACCTTTTATTATATAGGATTATTTGCAGCATGCCTATTTTATGTAGTTATTTTTAAGTGTTTATTTTGTTGTCTAGAAAGTAAAGTATTTGAAAACTTGTGTGTTTTTAATGTTCTTTTTTCTTGCTTCCCGTCATTTTTCAACAAGAGATTTTTAGAGTAGTTTTGTGTACACCACAAAAGTGAGAGGAAGGTACAGAGATTTCCTCTATGCCCCCTGACCCTACACATGCATAGCCTCCCCCATAATCAGCTTCACTTACCAGAATTTTACATTTCTTTACAAGTATGTACCTATATTGACACCTCATAATCACCCCAAATCTATATTTTACCTTAGGTTCACTCTTGGTGATGTACTTTTTATAGGTTTGGACAAATATATAATAATCCTTATATAATGATGTATCATATATATATACCATCATTATCATACAGAGTATTTTCACTGCCCTAAAAATCCTCTGTGCTCTGCTTATTCATCCCTATAATTCAGAATACCTAGTGGAGTGCTATGGGTTTAAAAAAGCTTAATAAATATTCTTTAAAAAGAAAAAAAACGGTGGGGAAAGATGGGTGTAATGAGGAAAAGTAGTCTTCTTCAGAACAATGTAAGAAGCGTGCCAGAACAGTTATTTCAAAACAGAAAAGGTAGGTTTGCATTTTAAATGAGAACTTTGTTTATATTTCCTTTTGACTCAAAAACTGCTTCAGAAGCCCTTATTGCTTGATGTATTTGAATCATTTATTACATTGATTTGTTGCATTGATGTTAAGTGTCATGATAAGTTAAGAAAGGCAAGAAGTCCCATGCATTATGGACTTCCTTGTGACTTGCCATTCTTATTATCATCAAAATTAAAAAAAAATAAAAGATTGGCCTTCATTTTCATTTGTATGACCATCTTGATGAAAATGGTAAACAGGCATTTGAAAATATTCAATACCATATAGATTTATTTAAAGCTAAAATTTAAATAATTTTTATTCAGTTTAAAATACCTGTTCATCATAGTTTTTGAAGAGTTGTGGTCATTTTAAGATGATGTCTTTCATATTTTAAGAAGGGGTGCCAAGTTCTATATGTTTAACTTAAAATTGATACGTATAAAAACATTTCAAAGGTAATATTTTTTAAATGTATACCTATTCAACAGTTGTTGCAAGTATACATTTTCTCTACCATTTTACCTCAATATGTCAAAAGTACAGGTCATTTTGAGTGGGGAAATAAGTGATCATCACCTTCATAACTCCTGCCTTTCTTTCGTCAGTAGGAAGTTGGGGGCTAAAGTTCTGTGTCTTACAGAACAGAATACATTTTAGAAGTTATGTGAATGATCTAACTGCAAATGCAAGAGCTATTGCCATTGAAAAGAGTGCTGCTGAAAAGAGTCCATGAGTGTTAATTTTTTTTGGAGAGCATGAAACAATCCCATCTAACAAAGATTTTTTTTCTATCTAATGTCACAGCATCTCCATTAAGAAACTCTGAAATATATTGATGCGTATTCTAGTTATGAATATGTGTAAAATACCAGTTATCTTTATGAAAAGTTAAGGGATCTGAAATTTAAGGGATCTCCAAGGTGTAACCTTTAAACCCAACAAACCACCATTTCATGAAGATGCTTACTGGAAAAATCAAGTTTACCCTTTTCACGTGGTGGTGTGGTATTTGAAGAATGCACCTGAACTGTTGTTAGGAACATTTTTCTCTAGCATTATCCCTTCAGAAAAAAAGGCCTAGAAATGAGAATGGGACTTAATTTCTTATTATGAGGAGATTATAAGGTTGGGATACAGAAACTCAGCAGTGACAATTGACTTAGGTAAAAGGGCTCACCAAATGGCCTGGTACTTTGGCTGGTAAAGGTCAAGATTAAAAGCAGAGAAAACTCTAGAAGATTGTCACCACCATTTCCACCACAGATGGGAAATTTGATAAAAGGAGCTTACATATATTGATCACCTACCGTTTGCTAGACATTGGGAAAGGTACCTTATATATATTCTTTCATTCATTTCTACAATAAAATTTTGCTGTAATGTACAGAAGAAAACCCACTGGGGGAAATGTAGCCCCTGCAATCTAAGACCATCCAGTGTGGTGAGGAAGACATACATAGGAGCAGTCAGTTGTAACTACATAAGATAAATGGTCTGATGTGGAGTATATACTGTGCAGTGGGTGCACATTCATTTATTTCTGCTTTGGGAAAGTAGAAGGTCTGGGAATACTTTAACTGGATATGACACTGAACATAAGTCTATATCATCTAATATTTAAATAACCCATTTTGTACATATTTTTCCTATTATAGATAAGGATACTGAAGTACAAAAATGCTATATAACTTGTGTAAGGTTATATAATAATAGCAAGAATATATGTGGCTCTGAATCCACTAGAGTTTTATATTAGTCCTCACAACTGCTCTATAATATAGTTGCTTTTGTTATTTCTATTTACAGTTAAGAAAACTAAGCTCTATGGGGTTAAATGATTGTTTAAGGTCACATTTTAATAAAGGCAATATTGGGGTTTGAACCAAGCAGACAAACTAGGATCTGCACTTCACTGTTATACATGCACCCTCTCCTTCCTACTTGATCATTAAATCAGGGTTCAAAACTCAGCAGTCACACTCCAGAGCCCATGTTGTTAAATGACAGAATTATATCTGCATTTTTAGAAAGATTGTTTGACTATCGTAAAAACAATGAACTGAAATGTGACATGAAGACCAATAAGAAGAAAGCATGGATGCTAGTCCTATCTCAGGTAGTGGCAGCTACTGTAGTAGTATACAGATTTAAGAGATTTTAGCAATTAGAAAGATCAGGACTTGGTGATTAATTGACATGGAGTGTGAAGGAAATGGGAAAGTCAGGGATCACTCCAGGGCTTTTTGTTTAAGTGAGAAACTCATAGTTAAGAGGGAGAAGATTTAGGGAGAAAGTTGTTGAGTTTTTTTAAAGTTGTGTTTGAAATACCCCTAAGGCAACCAAATGAAGATGTTCAGAACGCAAAAGCATCTGTGAATCTAGAGCTCAGGAGAAAGGTCTGGGCTGGGAAATAAGGGGGCCAGGCAGGGAAATGCAGGATTGCCAAGCATTTTTAAGGACACAGTTGAGGTTTTAGATCAAAATATATCATGGCCCAAATCTATAGAATTGTGCAGGTGGAGTGTAAGGGAGAGGAAAAAGATATGAGAGAAGAGGAAGGAGAAATCTTCGAAGGCATGGGGAAAGATAAAATATTATGAATATTTAAAAGTTAATAAATGTTTCCCTGTTTGCCTGTTTAGTTTCAGAGCCAATTTATGCTGCTTAATATATTGGAAAGGGAGGATAATTGCAAGAAGCTGAGAAAGCTTTGATTGATTTACACTAGGAATTTAGAGGAAGAAAATAACAGTCAGTCCAGGAAGACTGGAGAAGGGGTTGTATTGAAGTAAAATGTCATATTGGGGAAAACTTGTAAAGAGTTTGAGGAAGATTTGGGGGTAGGAGATGAGGTTCTGGGTCAGCTGCCCTGCTCTGTTATTTAAAGACAGGATTAAAGAGAATTTTAAGATATTTCACTATGTATTAGAAATGAAATCCTAAATTAGTGTTTCTTCACAGAGTTTAGTAAAGATTTTAAATCTCTTTTCTCTTTTATTAGAGAGGAATGTAGAGGGAAAGAGAGATAGAAACATCAATGATGAGAGAGAGTCGTGGATCGGCTGCCTCCTGCACACCCCACACTGGGGATCAAGTCTGCCACACAGGCATTTCTCCTGACCAGGAATCGAACCATGACCCCCTGATTCATAGGTCAGTGCTCAACCACTGAACCACACCGACTGGGCTCGTTTAGTGTTTTTTTTAGATATAGGCTACTATTTTGTTTTTTGTTTTGTTTTTTGTCTTAACGTAGCATTATGAGTCTGGACAGAGGCAGCTTGACTTCATATGGGTTACTTCCAGTTTCTCTACCAGAACTCCAGCAACCTATGTATGTACAGTGAAGAAAACAGACATTGGGATTAATGAATAGGAGTTGCATAGCCTAAGACAGAAGTAGTTGATCATATTGGCAAGTGGTTTTCACTGTAGTGGAGGTATGCATGAGTGAAAGTGTAGATATAATGTAAGCCATGGAATAAGGAAGCAAAGTTGGGGATTTGAGATCAGTATGGAATATGTGAAATTTTACCATGATCTTGTTCAATCCTCAAAAATAATATAGAAATGAAGAAATTAAGGCTGAGAGAAATTAGTTCTATTACCTGAGGTCATACAACTAGGAAATATCATTTCTGGTGTTTAAGCCTGATTTCTCTGGTTTCACAGCCCATGCTTTGAACTACCTAGAAAAATAGTGGCAATTTCTGAAATGAAAGAGTATTACTAGTGATCATTGCTAGGAAGTCATATCAATTGATAATTGTACCAATCAGGATGTTTGGTTTTAAGTAATAGAAGCCAACTGTCTAAAGCAGAAAAGCACTGTTTTGGAAAGGTATTGTAGAACTCGCAAATGCTGTGAAGGACACTGGACTGACACGAGTACTGGGCTTACGAAAGAAGGCAAAGCCTAGTCAGTATCTTCCCATAAGAAACTTCCGCTCTGGAAGCTGCTGCTGATGTAGTTTTCACTGGGCATTCATCATGTGCTGGGCTCTGCTGCCCTGGGATACTCATTGCAGTTTGGGAACTTCCCAGACACCAGTTTGTTTTGAGAATCCTCAAAAAAAGAGATGTGTTCAGACACTAGTCAGGCATCAACAGATGTTTTTTACACACACACACACACACACACACACACACACTTGAATATTTGATATTACTTCCCAATGCCAGTGATAGTTCATTAAATTGGTAACTGTCTAATTTTAGAACGCTTTTCTTTTTAAATTTCTTCTTTACTACTCAAAGCATAATTTTTATGGTAGAAAGGGAGAAAAATACAAGTAAAGAAAAAGGGGAAATTTTTTTTGTTTTATCCTAGTGCCTGATGATGATAGACAACAGCAATAATTTTGTGTATTTCCTTCCAAACTTTGTTCAATATGTAGAAGTGCACTTTTTACCAAAATGTGATAATAATACATATTATATTATCATTTCTTTAAACTTTACAATTTATCCTAAACATATTTCTGTGACAATTTTAGAAGTACATACTGTTCTTTATGGATGTATCATAATTCATTAAAAAATCACATTATCATTAAATAGGCTGTTTGCAGTTTTTACAAGTTTTTTACATTAGATTACTTCAGAAAAATAAATTACTAGAAATACACTTGCTTGATCAAAATTCATCACATTTGAAAGGCTTTTGGTTATTATCTTCAAATTACTCTTCAAAAAAATTATATTAATATAATTATGTAAATGTGTGTTCATTTCCCCCCAAAATGCCAATATGAGCACTTCAAGCTTTTTGTCTTTGTTAAGCTGATAGATAAAAAGTGGGATTTTTATTTCTTTTATTTATTCAACATATTTTGGAGCCCCTGCTATAGGCCAGCACAGCCTACTTTCTGGGGAGAGGCAAACTCCTAGCCCTTGTGGAGCAACATTCTTGTGCATGTGTGAGATGATGGGGTGAAGAGAAGAAAAATGGGGTCAGAGAAGAGAAAAGAATAAATACTAAAATAAGTTTGAAAAAGGAGGAGGATTGGAGTATAATTCGAATGGTGGCTCAGACTAGGGTGGAGAGGTTAGGACTGTGTCCGGAAAAGTGGGAAAGCTTCTCTCATTTGATTTTAATATCAAAGTCAGGCAAAGACAATATAAGAAAGAGATAGTATAGACCATTCTCATATAGAAACTTGGGTGCAAAAATCCTAAATAAAATATTAGTAAAAAAATAGCAATGGTTGTTTGTTAATATTCCAACTTCAACATACTAGAAGTTTTACCCCATGCAGTAAGAAAAGAAAAAGGAAGAGAAATATACAAATTGGCTAGCAAGACATAGAATGTAATAATTTTCAGATGTTACTAGTATCTATATAGAATTAAAAATAGATATCAGTTAGTTTTCTGGATAAAAAGTAAACTGAAACAATTGATAAATTCTCTACTTACCAATAACCAATTTTAAAAAGAAAGAACAAGGACATCAATAAAAATTATACCAAATATAAACTAAAAGAAATTTCATGTACAATTGATTTGAAGAAAATTTTAAAACTTTGCTTAGAGACATTTAAAAACACATTAACAAATATATATTAGGGTGTCCCCCAAAAAATGTATACACACACTTTGAATAATTATAAAGGCAGTGCTCATTAAAATACTTTTTATTTTCAAAATTGAGCTATCAATTGTTACAGTGTGTATACTACTTTTGGGACACATCGTTTATATGTTGGTTTGACTAAATGCAATAAAAATGCTAATTCTCATGCATAGTCTATTAATACAATACAGTCCTAGCTTTTCAGAGTTTTTATGTTTTGGGTTTTGTTGTTGTTGTTTGTTTGTTTGTTTGTTTGTTTGTTTTTGTAAAACAAATTAATTTACTGAACAGATACTTATTCAGGGACTAATGTATGTCAATTATTAACAAAGCTAAAGCCCACTTCCATCCCTCCTCTGGCCCTTCCTCTACAAAGGTAACCACTATTCTAAAATTAATGTGCTTATATACATGAATGTTTGTATATTTTTACTAATTATATGTATTACTGATAAATAATATAGGATGTTCTTTAATTTTGAAAAATTTCATATTTAAGTGTGCTGTTCATGTGTAGGACTTTAATCCATGTGGAATTTGTCTTACATATGATTTGAGGTAGGGATCTAATTTTATTTTTCCCAAGAAAAGCCTATTGTCTAGAAGAGCTCATCCTGTTTTAACTTATTTTAGTAGTATAGCTTCGGTGAGTTTTATTACCAAGTATACATGCTGCTTGTGCCATTGTGAACTCTTTTTCTATTACATTTTCTATTATGCTTCTATTTAAATGAAACTCTTCTTGTACTCATTTTTATTGTACATTTATTTTTTTAACAGGCCATCTTCATGAGCTCTCTTACTAGTTTAGTTGGTACACTTGGGTTTTTTGTGTAGATAATGTTATCATTAGCAAATAATGAGAATTCTAAATCCTTCCCAATGTTTGTATCACATTTCATTTTCTTATTTTGTTGCATTGGCTAATTCTTAACAGACAGTGTTAAAGAAGTGTAACCTGTACAGTTTATCATTTATTTATTCTAAATAGAAGTAGTTATTGAACTTTATCAATTAACTTTAGTCATTTAGGGTGATAATCATATGGGATTTTTGACCTATTGAATTAATATATTTTATTAAATTTCTCAACATAGTTATCTCATGTTCCCTGTATGAACTCTACTTAGTCATGAATTTGATTTACTTATTTTTAAAAAATTTATCTTTATTGTTGAAAGTATTACAAATGTCCCTTTTTTTCCCCCAAGGACCCCCTCTACCCTACATCCACCTCCCCCCAGGCTCTCACCACACTATTATCTGTGTCCATGGGTTATGCATATATGCATATAAATTCTTTGGTTAATCTTTTCCTATCTTCTTCCTCCCCCCCCCCTCCCCAATTTCCCCTTCCCTCTGAGACTCATCAGATTTGCTTATTTTTAAAATCCTGTTTCCATGGAGGTGGGGTAGGAGTTTGTCTTTTTATCTACTGCTTTATCCTTAGTACTGTTACAGTACCTGGCATAAAATAGAAAGTCAGTAAATGTTTACCTAATACAAGAATAAGTGAGCTTACTTTTCAGTTTTTATTTTTGCCTTGTCACATTTTATAACAAAGTACTAGCTTTATAAAATGAATTGAAAGGCTTTCTTTCTCTAAGATCATTCAAAATATTGAAATAGCACTAGAATTGTCTGATTACTACTCTTTAAAAAGGGCCAGCTTTTGTTCTGGTTGACCCAACTATACCTATTGGTCTTTGTTTCATTTATTTCTGTTTTTATTTTTGTTCTCTCTTCTTTAGGTTTATATTATCATTCTTTTCTGGTTCCTTGAATTAAATGCTTGGTTCATGTATTTCAAACATTTCTTTTTTAATAAATGGATTTTAGCTCTAAGTATTCTTCTGAGGTCAATTATTTCTCTAATTTACTTTTTATTTCTTCTTTAATACAGGCATTATTAATATAGGCATTATTTAGAAGATGCTTGCTTTTACATTCTAAGATCATTTTAGCTATTCTTTTGTGTGGATTTATAGATTTATTTCTTAGTTTATATTATGTGGCCTGCACAGTTTCTATTTGGGGAATTTATTGAACTTTTTTTATGATCTAATGTATAATCACTTCTGTGGCATCTAAAAATAATATGTATTTTCTGTTGATGAAGCTTGCTTTCTGTGTCATGTATTTTTCACTACTTGATTATTGATATATGAGAACGTTCTATTAGGTTTCCTACTGATTGTAGCTACTGACTGTTTCTCCTTGTATTATTAAACAGTATTTATGTGTGTGTATACACACATGCATATGTAATAATATATATGTATATAGTCATAGAACATATATTTCTAAATATGAATAAAGTGTCACTATTATATATTATTATTGAAAATTGACTTTTACCAAAGTCAGTTCATAGAAATATCAATTCATATATCCTTCTTATCCCAACTAATTAACTTTGTGTTCAATAAAACATTTTTTTCTGATACCTCTCTATCTTTGTTAACATTTTTGTAGTTTATTCTTTTATCATTTGATTGTCAGCATTTCTCCATCAGATTGATTTAACTGTGCCTTTTTAAACTAGTATGTCACTAGATATTTTTGACCAGTCTTTGTTTTTTTAATGGAGGCATAAAATGTATTGGTATGTATTATGACTCTTGACATATTTGGATTATCTCCTGCCTTATAATTGTTTAGTTTTTTAATTATTACTTCCCTATTTGTTCATCTTATTTCTTTTCCTGCTTTCTGTTTAACAGACCTAATTTTCTTCTTTATTTTGGTTTTTCTTTAGGTGGTTTAAAAATTATTGTATACTGTTTAAATATTTGTGCACACATATATGCATATAAACTTTTATTTTCTAATAAAATGTAATCAGTACACCCTAACAAAACAAAAACCTAAGGTGATTAATTTTCTTTCACACAACCATTTGAATTTATTCATCCCCACGACCATTATAGTTGTTACTAATTTCCTTTTGCCAATGTACATCACAATTGGACTTACAAATTTGCGTGTATTTTTGCTCAATATTCTTTATTGAATTACTTGTCTTTCCTTCAATCACTTCATTTTTTTCCTCATTTCTAGACTATATTTTAATTTGACACTTATACATGTAAGTGTTTAATCAACTCTCCTGAGTGAACCTACCCCTAATTTTCCTCTTTCTGTATTCCGCTCTCCTATTGTGAAAGTAGGCACTCAAGCTCAAGGAATAATCTAACAAAGGATACATAGGATGGTAAACTCTTTAACTTTTTGTATGCCTGAAAAATCCTTGTATCCTGCTTTTATAATTAAAAACTACTTTTGCTAGAAAATGAGTTTAAAATCATTTTCCTCACAACTTTTAAGACATTGCTTTATTTCTTCTAGTATTGCTATTAAGATTATTGATATGTGACGTATTTCTTCTTTCTGGAAGTCTTTAAGATTTTCTTATCCAGTGGTCCAAAATTAAGATATGTCTAGTTGTACTTTTTTTTTTTTTTTTTGCCTGTTGTACTTGGCATATAGGGTTCCTTTAACCTGAAGTCCTATTTTTTAAATATATATCTTTTTTTTATCTCTGACTATCTTCTATTAGTTCGTTGATTAATTATTTCCCTCTCAATGTCCCTACTTTTTCCATTCTGAGACTTGTTAGTTGAATATTAACCTTTAGAATAAATCCTCTCTAACACTTAACTTCTTTCTCATATTTTAGCTTGTGCCTTTTCTTTTTGAAAAATTTTCTCAACTTTATTTTCCAAACTCCCCATTGAATTTGGCAATCATATATTTATTTTCCAAAAGCTCATACTCGTTTTATTTTTAATCCTTCCTAAAGATAACCTGTTCTTGTTTTATGGATGCAATGTATTGGAAGATTTTCAAAGTTACTTTTCTGTAAATATTCTTTCTTTTCTCCATAGTCCATTACTTGCCCCCCATCCCCCAATTTCCCCAATTTGTTGATTTCCTTTTGTTCTTCATTATGGTAGCTATGCCTCATGTATCTGGTGATCTGTGGTGCCTTTTTACTTTTTAAATAGAGTAATAGGAAAGTTCTGAGCTCTGTGTACATGAACCGACTAGTGAATTTGCTCGCTTCCTTTAGGATGAGGTATGCATGAAAATAGCCATCGTCTTTTGCAACCCCAGAATGTAAAATGCTGGTGTCTCTGATTGGGAGCACTGCCTCTCATCTAGCCACCCTGGTTCATACCAGATATGTGTTCAGTTTCTTTGGAGAAGAAACCTCAGTTATTTTACTTGGGATAGGAATAGAGGCTATTTGCCAAGCATTCTAGGGTGACAAGTAGTTGGGAAATTCACAACTGTTTTCTGATTTTCAATTATTTCCTGTTTTCAGTCCTACATCTTTCTACTAAAGACTGTTATATTTTGTGTTTCCTGCCTTTCCAGGTTTCCTCCAGCAGGTTGGCCCTCTCCTCTTCTGCTCTGCTTTATCATTTACCACTTCTCCTACTTTCCTTTTTTCCAAAGTTGTTAAACTCCCTCTTCCACTGATGCTGACCCTTCATCCCTTTCCTTATTTTATCTTTTTTCCTTTAAAAATAGTATTTCTTTATTCATATTTCAATGAGATCTCAAGAGAGAGTAGATAGGATTGAGTTCAACCTATCATCTCATAACAGAAACTCATCTTAAGAGCTTTTGACTGCCTTTATTATTACTTTTTAAATATGGAATCTGTAATTATGGTTTTATTTCCTCCTTGGAGAATGATATTTTGTACCTATATAATATTACTTATTCTCTTAAGTCTATAGTTTCTAGTTTTATTGCACTGTGATTAGTGGCTTGCCTTAATGTGTCTTAATTTTTGGAGTTCAAAAATATTTTGTGTAATATAGAATGTAATCCATTTTGATAAACATTACATGGGCATTTGAAGAAAATTACATTCTCTGTTATATACAAAGTTATGAACATTCATTGTATTGATCTATTTTTTATTTACATTTGTCTATTAAATTAATAAGTAATCCAAACCTCTTCTTTGCCCCAAATAGCTCAGAAACCCAAAATATGTAATAAAATAAATTAACAATTTTCTAACTTAATAATAGCTGAAAAATAGAAATGGACATCATTCTACTGCCAAATATTAGAAATAGAAAGTATTCTATTGCTGCAGTGTTCCTCTGGATGTTTGATATATAAATGACTGTGTGATAGAAGTTATTTTCCCAAAAACAATTATTTCTATCTCTTCGTGTTCTTCTTGAATTTCAAATAGCTTTGTTTCATATTTTCTAGTATAAATAATAAAATGATAGAATTGTACCACTGGAGACAGAGAGAGAGAAACCTATATAACTTTATTAACCATCTAGAGGTCCGGTGCACGAATTAGTGCACGGGTGGGGTCCCTCAGAGTGGCCTGCATAGATCAGGCCCCAGCTTGCACCACCAGCCTCGCAGCCCTGCCTGGCACCCCACCTTGGCTTGGCACTGGCTCCTCACCTGCTCCACCATCCACCTCCGGGACTATCGATCAGGGCCAGGCCCCCCGCCTGTTCCCTCAGTGCCTGGGAGCCGGGTGGTGGCCCCACTTCCCACCATCGCCTCTGGTCACCATCTGCGGGACGATCGGTGGGGTGATCGGGCCCCCGCGCACACCTGCCTTGACCTGGCACGGCCTGCTCACCTGCTCCACCATCCCACCACTGTCCCACTCTCATCAGGGCCCATCAAGGCCAGCAGCACCTCCACTGCTGCCCGCTGCCAGAACCGCATCACCAACGCCCACCATGTTCTGCGCTGACCCCTGGTGGTCAGCACACATCATAGCAATGATCAAACTCCCAGTCAAGTGACCACCCGAGGAGATAATTTGCATGTTAGCCTTTTATTATGTAGGATGTCACCCCAACCTATACTAATAAAAGCCTAGGTGGTCCTCGCGCCCTCGTTCGATGTCTTTACAAGATGGCCGCCACAAGATGGCTGCACACACAGCATAGGTCGGGCCGGCGGACACTCTGCACAGTGAGGCTTGGGGGTCCCACAGCTCCACGCGGTGCAGAGGAGGCTGGTCCTGGCGTCTCCCCTGCCTTGCGCGGAAGAGGCAGGTCCCGGCGGAGGAGGCGGGTCCCGGCAGAGGAGGGCAGTTGTGGGCGATCAGGCCAGCAGGGGAGGCCAGTTGGGGGTGATCAGGCCAGCACGGGAGGCCAGTTGGGGGCGATCAGGCTGGCAGGGGAGGGCAGTTGGGGACAATCAGGCTGGCAGGGGAGCAGTTAGGTGTCAATCGTGCCTGCAAGGGAGCAGTTAGGGGGCGATCAGGCTGGCAGGCAGAAGCGGTTAAAGGCAATCAGGCAGGCAGGCAGGCAGGCGAGCAGTTAGGAGCCAGAGGTCTCAGATTGTGAGAGGGATGTCCTACTGCCTGTTTAGGCCCGATTCCTGTGGAATTGGGACTAATCTGGTAATCGGACATCCCCCGAGGGGTCCCAGATTGGAGAGAGTGCAGGTCAGGCTGAGGGACACCCCCCCCCATGCACGAATTTTGTGCACTGGGCCATTAGTAAATTTAATAAAAATAAAGTTCATAAATACTATATCCTTATTATAAATCTATACTTTTTAATCAGTTTAAACGAATTCACTTTGCCTGTATAATACATTTTGCTTTGATTTCGACAAGTATGCTTTAATGTTGCCACTTTGGCTTTTCTTTTCTTTTTTTTTTTTTTTTTTTTTTTTTGTCTGATTTATCTTCACCTATTCATTTAATTTTAACCTTTGCTTAGAAATATTTAAAATGAGAGTGTCAAAGCTTATAATTGCTTTCTTAAACATAGAAAGCAACAAAAAAATTATTTTTTTTTTAAACCCAGGGATCTTATTTTTTAAGACAAAGAACTGAAAGATCTCACTGTTCCTATGAGAAGGAATCTGATTTTCTTACTTTATGCTCTCTATGTTTTACACTTCTCTTTAGAAAACATTTCTCTTTTTCTCTTTGTTAACCTCATCTCACACATGCTCTGCAAAGTGAGAATGCTTAAATTTGTGTTCCTGATGGGTATGGGAAATTCACTTTCATCACATGGATTTATCCAAGCGGAATATTTCTAGAAGCATTTTTTTTTTTTTTGCTCTTTCCTTTTCTTTTTCTGATACTTTGATATACCAGCCACATTTTTACTGATCTTGCTTTATTTTGGTTCCCATTTGGAAATTTTTCATTGTGTTTTTGCTCCATAATTGCTTCGTTCTTCTTTCAGTGTCATGAATAAAATTATGTAATAGTTCCCCCTATGTACAATGAGAGGTTTAACGTGATTTTACTTTCTCCCATATTTTACATTACTTAATTTGGTTAAATTATTATTTTAACATATGCATTGCCTTAGAACCATGTTAACTTAGGCATATAACCCAAAGTTTTAATGGTTTTTTTGCTTATGCTTCCTCGTAGCTAAAATATTTTGCATTTCACAAATGTCATTTTTTTCATGATGTCTTGTGGAAATGAATTTTTGTACTAGGCTAGCTTGAGAAATCTTAGAAGAAATCTTTTACTTTTAAAAATTAATTGAGCATGTTCCATTGTTTTCTATTGCATATGGTTGTGTGAAAGAAGTCTGATGTCAACCTGATTTTTTTCATTTTAGATGACTTTCTTTTGTCTGTTGAGACCTGTATAGGATTTTGTTTTTCCTTTTATTTTAACTTCTTTGAATTCATAAATATCATCAGGGGATTCTAGGTATAAGTCCTTTTTGCCCAAATTTGAGTAAATCATTTCAGTCTGAAAATTCATATTTTTCTTTTTTTCAGGAAAATTCCCAGTATTATTTATTTAATTATTGTTTCCCTTCCATTTACTATCTTCTCACCTACCCAAATTCTTATTATGTTGGACCTTCTGGATTGTCTTCTGTATTAGTCAGGGCTCTCCAGAGAACTAATGGGATGTATGTATGCATATTTGGAAATCTCTCTCTCTCTCTCTCTCTCTCTCTCTCT
>NW_005354385.1:3160002-3168802 GCF_000412655.1 Myotis brandtii
ATACATAGATATGTATTTTTTGTTAGTCCTCACCCTAGGATATTTTCCCATTGATTTTTAGAGAGAGTGGAAGGGAGGTGGAGAGAGAGAGAAACATCTATGTGAGAGAGACGCATCGATTGATTGTCTCCCACAGGTGTCCCGACCAGGGCCGGGGATTGAACCTGCAACCAAGGTATGTGCCCTCCACTTAGGACCTTTCAGTCTGCGGGCCGACCGGCACTCTATCCATTGAGCCAAATAGGCTAGGGCTGTTTTTTTTAAAGAAATGGACTCATGCTCCTGCAGCAGCTAGCAAGTCTGAAATTGTAAGGCAGGCCAGCAGGCTTGGAATTCTGGGAGCAATTGATATTGCAGTCTTGCACTGAAAGGCAATCTGGAGACAGAATTTTTTCTCCCTGGAGATCTTAGTCTTTCCTCTAAAGGCCATCAAGTGATTGGATGCGGCCCACTCACATTACCAGAGTGATCTGCTTTACTCGAAGTCTATTAATTTAAATGTTAATCACAACTAAATATTACCTCCCTAGGAATGTTTAGACCAGTGTTTGACCAAACAGCAGTGCACCGTAGTCTAGCCAAGTTGACAATAAAAGGATCACATTCCCTAAATCACTCTCTCTTTGTCCTTTATTTCTTCTTACATTTAGTTTGAGTTCTAGGATAATTTCTTAAAGTAACCTTCTTAAGAAACACCTCTTGCCTCGCCGGTTTCCCTCGGTGGTTAGTGTTGGTCCATGGCCTGAAAAGCTGCAGGCTCAGTTCTGGTCAAGGGCACAGACCTCTGTTGCAAGCATGATCCCAAGTCGGGGTGCATGTGGGAGGCAACCAATCAGTGTGTCTTTCTCACACTGATGTTTCTCTCTGTGTATCTCTCCCCCTCCCTTCCAATCTTTCTGAAAAAAAGAAAAATCAATGGAAAAAATATCCTCGGGTGAGGATTAGCAAAAAAAAAAACAACAACAAAAGACATCTGTTTGCTGCTTCTAGCATTTATTGCTTTTTCTAAATTTGGTAATCATATTTCTCATTTAAAAGCAATACTTTGTGATTTCATATTTTTATGCTTGCAAGATTTTCTCATATTTTTATTTAAAATATGTTGTAATTTGAAGTATTTCTTGGGCATTTATATGCTTATTTGTTTTGACTGTTTTTAAAAACCTTTTATTTTGAAAAATTTTTAAGCTCCAGAAAATTTGCAAGAATAGTTTAATACCATTATACCTTTTGCCTAGGTTTGGCTAAACCATTTGAGGGTAAATTGCAGACCTTATGATTTTTCCCTAATTTTTTGAGCAGGTATTTCCTAAGAATATGACATTCTTTTACATGACTTAAAAAAGATATTGAATTCAGAAAAATGCAACAGTTATATAATGCTATCATTTAATATGCTCTGTATATTCAAATTTTGCTAGTTATTTCAATGTTTATAGCAACTGTTTTCTGCAGTCTAATTCTCAGTCAAGAATTATACATTGCTTTTAGTTATCATACAAGAGATTTTTTTGAAGCGATGTGCTCTTTCTTGACATGAATGATATATATGGAAATATTTTATATGACTCTTCAAATGAACCTTTTCTTATATATGATGATTTTTTTTTGTTTTCTCAACACAAAGAGCAATTCTATATGTATCCATTATCAGAAGTTCAAAATTTTGATATTTTATTAGTCTATATGATTCTGAATTTTTGATATGTTTTGAGGTTTAGTATGTCATCATTTTTCAAAATGGTCTCTGTGTGCTTGAAAGGAATTCTCTATTTTTGGGTGCTGGTTCTACATATAGCTGTTAGAAAAGCTTATTGACTGTGTTATTCAAGTAAACTATATCCTTACTTCCTGTTGGCTAGCACTTACATGGAATGTATTTTTCATTCTTCTTTCCTTTCATACCACTGAATCACTTGGTGGTGGTGGTGTTTTTTTCCAATTAATATTTTTTCAATTTATATTTTTAAATATATTTTCATTTTCTTTTTTAATTAATATATTTTTCATTCCAATAAGTTTTGTTGTATGTTTTCATATATATCTATTCTTGTCTTTTCTCTTGATTTTCTTTCATAATTTCTAGTTCTTCTTTGTAGGTGTTATTTATTATTTATTTACTTACTTACTTACTTACTTATTTCTTTTGGTGAATCTTAAACTCTTATTTTTAAGATGTTTTCTGACTGCTCTGTCTGTATGTATTTGTTCCTGATGCTTACTTTTTCTTTTTTAATTTTACATACCCTTCTAATTGTTGAGGTTGTTTACTTCCTTTCTTGGCTATTAAATTTCCTTATGTGCTTTGGAAATTAGTTTGCAGGCTCATCTTGAAGGGAAATGTTTTTCTCTATTAACTGTCTTCCGGGTATGCTAATCACAGAGTTGGTGGATGGTTTGGCCTATGTTTTAGGAGGCAGACTATGTAAGATCTGATTTGGACTTATATAACCTTTAACTCTAAGAGCTTTTTCAGCCTCTTTTCACCGTTTGGGGAATCACTCCTTGGTGCAGATTAATCCCCACTCCCATGCAATACCAAGCTTTGGTGCCTCTGCTCGCTACCAGACCTGGAACCTAACAAGCCTATGCTATGGGCCTGCTTACTACTTTGTGTTTGTTACATGGGGATTTTTATATTTAGTACAAGTATATCTTTTAATTTTTTCTCTCTATAGTTTATAATTACTAAATATCTAAAATAGAGAAGTCTCTAAAATGTATACTCTCTCTAGTATCTGACCTAGAAGTCCTAGCAATATAGTTTTCCCATAAGAATTTGGAATTTGGATAGAATCTAAATCTGTAAAGGATTAAATATGGAAATACACAAAACATTTACATAATATATGACTTATAGTGAGACATCAGTGAATGCTAGCTATTTTTTATACAGTGGAGTTGTATGATATGCACATTTAATTGTATAAGTTCACCTGTAGCAATTTTCTTTTGTGATATACATGTAGCATAAAAGTGTATTTTAGGTATATACCTAGTATATGTGATACATTAATAGTACTTTGAAGTTAAATATTACTAGGATTGTATAGCCCCCTCTACTCTATGTTTTACATTTGGTGAGTGATTTAAATGATCTCCAAAGGTAATTTTGACTACCACATATTTTTCCCTTACAGACCTACTTTAAGACTTAACCTTCTCATTAGAGATAACTGCCATTAGTTATTTCTACACTAGCTATGTGCGTATTTATGACAGGCATTGATAATTATATATAACATTGTGATTATAGAAAATCATTTGATCTCAGAATCAGAAGATCTGGATTCAGGTCTGACCTCTGCCAATCTCTGGAGGTGGGATTTTATTCAATTGCCTCACCTCTAAACCTCGGTTTCTTAATTTATAAAACAGAAATAATAATACTCACATACCAGATGTTTATTGAAATTAAATGAAATAAGATATGACAATGCAATCTGTAAACTGTAAATAACCACAAAAATAAGCTGTGATTGCTTGTCTTCATTACAGCAGGTTTACAGAGCTCATATGGAAACAGGTAACCCTGTGCCTAGAAAGGTTGTTTCACTTGCAATCCATCCTGCACTTTTTGTAATAAGGAAACACTCCCAGTGAGGATTCTAGGTAGACGGATTCTTAGGGGATGGCAGTGAAGTAGATATACGTTATCTCATATATAGTATATTTGACAGTTTAACTGCTGAGACCAAAGTTTTAGAACCCTTTGCTCGTTCAAACACAGCATACAATAGTTAGTTCTTAGCAATTTGAAGCAGAAATAAGGAATCCTAATTCTAGTTTTGAAGTCAGTTGAGCTGGCATTTTCTTCCCTTTTCAGATAAAAGTATTACATACCTTTAGTGGACTATGCTGAACAAATCTAAGAACCAAACTGTGTATCCTTAGTTGATGCCTCTATTTTGAATCATAAGAAATGTGTTCCTCAGATAAGTCTCCAATACAGTTTTCCCCTTGCTTCTGCAGACTCAAATGTAGCAGAAACCACTGCAAGTGGAACCTAAGTTCTGCTTTGTTCTTGCTAGAGCTGAATACATTTAAAGTCAAATTGCTACTCCTGGAAGCCAAGTAAAAGGTTAGAACATAAAACTTATTGCTCTACTCAGCTGCCTTTTAACCCATTTCTTTCTTAACTATTTTCTTAACTTTCCACATATGGCTCAAAACTTAAAACAGTATTTAGAAGCTATTCACTGAATATCTTGATTCCACTTGTGTCCTCATGTGCTCCCACCACCACCCCACTCTAGTCAGCCATTACTAGTTTCTTGTGTATCCTTCTGCTGTTTGTTTATACACACAAATTTAAAATGTAGATGGATATAGATACAGATATAATAACGTCACTTTTCTTTCCCAAATGATAGCATACCATATATAGTTTTTCACTTTGCTTGTTTTACTGAATAGTTTATCTTGGAGTTTTGCTTTGTTTTTGTTTTAATGTCTGTGCATAGAGAGCTTCTTCATTTCTGTGTAGAGCTATATGGTATTTCACTGAAAGTCTGTGCCATTGTTTATTTAAGGAGGAACACTTGAGTTGTCTTAGCTTTTCTTGACATAAACACTGCCTCAGTGAAAAACTTTGCGAGGATATCTATAGGATATGTTTTGAAAGTAGGATTACTGGGTCAAAAAGAAAATGCATTTAAAAATTTTTTTCCATTATTATTTCAACCACCTCAGAACAACAGAGCGGGTGCATTGGGGATGGAGCCTGTTGGTTGAATTGTACAGACAGGCCTGGGTTTGGTCTGGGCTTCCTCACGTGCCCCTGGGCAAGTCAGTTCCCCTCCCATGGAGCTTCGCTGCACTCCTCTGCAAAAATGGGGGAATAGTCTCTATGTCAGTCGGGTGATCATAAAGTTAGATGAGATAATCAGGAGTTGTCTGCCCTGCTCACCTTTACGGTGCTGTGATTATTAACTTGATAATGACCACAACCCAGATGCCCACATTGTGGGCTCACTTCCATTCTCTAAATTTTTAATTACCATTCTCTTTTTCTTTTTATGTACTTTTCTATACATTTTAACACATGCATAGATTTGTGTAACCACCACCATAATCCCATACCAAATAGTAAATGCATTTTTAATTTTAATAAATATTGGCTTTTTCCTCTCCATAAAGATTGTATGCCCTCACTAAACTCTCAGCAATAGTATATGAGTGATTTTTTTTCTCATAGCCTTGGCAAAAGATGGAGTTGGTTGTTTGTTTGCTGTTATTGTTTGTTTGTTTTTTATAGTATATTCCCCACGCAGAGACATAAGCAGTGGACTAGGGCTGCCACAGCTGTCTGGTCTTTCTTCTCTTGATTAAAGTTGCTTAAGCCTAAAATCTGAAGCTTAAAAAGTAAAATAAATACTAAACAGAGGCCTTGTATTTTAATCACATTTTAAAGCAGCTACTTTTCCCATCTGCTCCTGAAACAAATAGCTGTTTTCAGCCTTCTGTCATTTTGAATAACTAAAGGCTGACTGAAGGAAAGAAGGAAAAGTAGCCTAGATTGCAGTTATGTACCTCTGAGATGTTCACCGTTCTTAACTAAACTTTCACAAGTTAGGAAACACATATAAACTCCCTTTTCTCTTCTGCCTCCTGCCAATGTCAAAACGTTTGGAAATGAAAGCATGATTAAGAAGATCTTACAATTTTGTATATCCATTTGTATACTTATTAAAGGAAAGAATGGTGTTAATAGAATTGACATAAGAAAAATTGAATTAAGGTATCTGAAACATTTTCTTTCTTCACTGTAAATGTAAATCAGCCATACAGAACCAAAATAGCATTGCTTTATACTAGGTGTGGCAACCATTGGCTTAACAGGCCAGGTTCAGCCACCAGGATTGTGTCATATGTGTCACATAATCTTTCAAACTTGGGGAATTTTACATTAAAATCCAAATCTCTGGCTTTGCTTGAATAATCAAACTATCTGGCTACAATTGCCCATATTATCAAATTGCAACTATTAATGGGGGAGTGCACTCTAATTTACTACATTCTTATACCTGGCCTCTCCACTCATTTTTTTTCTCCTTATACTTCAGAATACTATAAAAAGTTTTAATAAGTTTATATATCAGCAAAACACTTATTTTATTGTCAGTATTTACAGGTTTTTACATAGTATTTAGCAATAATAGTTCAGTAAAAAATTTACAATTATTATGATTAAAGTATTTGTTCTTTAAAACATGGAATCTGACATTTGATTTAATGTTTGAACTACTTAACATAAATATTTTCCCTTCTTTTAATAAATGAACATATTTTCTTACTGTCTTGGAAAACTATCATTGATTTTTATCACTTTCCAAATGATTCTTATTTTCTTCATAGATTGATTATTCCATATTTCTGTTATTTGACTTTTAATATACAATATCTATATATATAAAAGCCTAAGTGATGAGCAACCGGCTGGTAGCTATGGCGTGCACTGACCACCAGGGGACAGACGCTCAATGCAGGAGTGGAAACCACAGGCATGGAAACATGGAACGGACTGATGAATCTCAGAGGGAAGGGGGCAGGGGGGAGGGCGGGAAGAGATTAACCAAAGATGTTATATGCATAATAGAGGCACGGATTCGTGCACCAGTAGGGTCCCTTATCCTGGCCTGTGGGGATTGGGCCAAAGCTGGCAGTCTGACATCCCCCCAAGGGGTCCTGGATTGTGAGAGGGTGTGGGACCTCTAGTATCTTTAAGAAAACTTCAGTCCTAGCTGGTTTGCCTCAGTGGATAGAGCGTTGGCCTGTGGACTGAAGGGTCCCAGGTTCAATTCTGGTCAAGGGCATATGCCCGGGATGTTGGCTCAAACCTCAGTAAGGGGTGTGCAGGAGGCAGCCGATCAATGATTCTCTCTCATCATTGATGTTTCTATCTCTCTCTCCCTCTTCCTCTCTGAAATCAATAAACATATATTTTAAAAAAGAAAAGAAAACTTCAGTTGCTGAGAAATGTAACAGCAAGGTTAATCAAAATTATGATCATATTTCTTCTACATTTCAATCCCTGAGCTGACGAACTGACTTACCATATAATTTCTCATTGATTTTATTCTTCAAAACTTTGTAGACCCCTGTTTATTTAGGTGAGTTTTAATCTCTTGTTCATCTAGTACTTTATACTCTCTGCATTGAAATCTCTCATGGTATAAACAAGTACTAAAGATGATGGACATTGCTTTCTTTGTTAACACAGAACCACAACTATGGAATGCTTTGTTTATGAGCACATTTAATTAAGGTTTACATCTTTGTTGAAAAAGAATTTACTGAATTTTGTTCTATTCATTTTTAGAATAAAAAAATCACTTTCTATATTGTTATTGTTGTTATCTAGGAATAATTGGCACCAGGGCTAGGAACCTAAATGTAATAAAAACTAAAGATTTATGGTAAATAGTGAGGACATGGGAATAGAAAGGGAAGTTTTAATAGGACTTGATTATGAAAAGTATTAAACCAAAAGCTATCTAAATACAGGCTATAATTGTAACTATGGAAATAATGAAAATCAGCAAAGAATGAATGACAATTTCTTTTCTTTTTTGTAATTTTTCACATAGTTGACAACACAATATGAGTCTTGCCCTTAACTTTCTAGCATGCTTTTAAAGAGTTGCCTTTTTTGCAAAAATATATTCAGAGGATTTTTTCAATTTTTCCAGTGGTCTCTCCAATTATTTGATATTTAAATTACCCTCCTTTGGTATACCCAATGAATCATAATCCTTACAGATTTTCTCTATTCCGCTTTTAACTTGTCTAACTGGCTTTTTGTGTAATTTGAGTAGTATTCCAACATCGCTTTCATTAACCTCATGAAATTCTGCATTTTTCCAATACTGGCGTGGAGCCAATTTGAATTGTATTATTTATAGCCAGAAATAGTATCCCAGAAGGGCAGATACATTTACAGCATCCAGTAATTAAGGAGAGACCAACCAACAAAACTTTTGTCATAAAGGGTAAGGATGGATTCTTTAGTGTTGAACCAGGAAGAATGTTTGAGTAGGGAACAATTAGTGAGTGATGCATGCAGTATTTTCTTTCCTCTCTGAACTTGTAGCAGCTTCATTTTCCACATTGCTTCCTTGACAAATAATTTTGTACTAAGTTGTGCTATTTTCAGAAACTTATTTAAATATCATATTGTTATTGAACTCCTTTGGTGCTTATACTTTTCCAACTAAACTGTAAGCCTCTTACAATCAGTCATACTCTCCAGTTTCTACTATAGTGCCTTACTAATAGTAGATGTGGCCAAAACCTTATTTGGGTTGATTGATATACACATTCTTTTCCACAATATGAAAAATTAATTTGACTCCTATTTAATGTATGGTACATTGCTCTCACGAACTATGCAAAGACTTTATAGCAAATATTAACCATTACTCCTGTTACTAAACTTACAAAGAGTTCCTTTTCCAATATAGGTTGTGAGAGGAATTTCAGGTTAATGCTCTTAAGACTCTTTCATGAGGATAAGATGACATATTTATGCAGAAACAGGTATTTTCTTACACTGCTGGTAAGTATAAATTTGTACAACTTTTGGAAAGCTATATATATATACATATATACCATTACTCCTACTAAACTTACAAAGAGTTCCTTTTCCAATATAGGTTGTGAGAGGAATTTCAGGTTAATGCTCTTAAGACTCTTTCATGATGATAAGATGACATATTTATGCAGAAACAGGTATTTTCTTACACTGCTGGTAAGTATAAATTTGTACAACTTTTGGAAAGCTATATATATATACATATAT
>NW_005354385.1:3177793-3184599 GCF_000412655.1 Myotis brandtii
TCGCCCAGTTTCTAAAAACCTATTCTAAAGAAGCACAGAAAAAGCATTATCCCAAGGAAACTTTGCAACATTGTTTATAATAATTAAATTTTGAAAACAATCCAAATAATAGTAATAAGAAAATTTCAATGCAATAATACATAATGTTGGCAAAGAATATGTCAAAACATGGACATTTTGTTAAAACGACATAACTTTAGCCTGGCTGGCCTGGCTCAGTGGTTGAGCATTGACTTATGAACCAGGAGGTCGAGGTTTGATTCTTGGTCAGGGCATATGTCCAAGTTGTGGGCTCGATCCCCATTGTGGGGCGGGCAAGAAGCAGCCAGTCAATGATTCTCACTCATTGATGTTTCTATCTCTCTCTCCCTCTTCCTTCCTCTCTGAAATCAATAAAAATATATTTTTTAAAAAGCTATGTGAATTTAGCTATTTTAAAATTCCAGTCAAGATGGCGAAATAGGTAAATGCTATGCTCACTGCCTCACAACATCAAATCAGAATTACAACTAAAATATAAAACAACCACCCTTAAGAACCAACCACCTGAAAACTACTTGACCAAAACTCTTATATCTAAGGATATAAAGAAGAAGCCACATTGAGACTGGTAGGAAGTGTGGAGATGCAGTAGGGCTGGTCCCACACCCACATGTGGCCATTAAGAATCAAAAAGGATATCTCTGCAGCAGAGATCTCCACTGGAGGAGCAAGGGATCCCAGCCCTACACCAACCTCCCCACTGCTGGGAAGAGTAGTCCACACAACAGCTGGCTGTGAAAATCAGTAGTAACTCAATTTTGGTCAGATGCAAGGCTACTGGAGACACAGATGTCCTCCAAAAGGGCCTGAGCACAGACTTATTTGCTCACAAACATTTGCCCTAAGCTCCAGTGAAAGGGCAGCAGCTCAAAAAGTGCTAGGAAAATAATGGGCGAGGGGGAGACTGAATTGTCTGGGTCAGGGTGAGGGCTGGAGTGGGAGCTCTCTCCCATACTAAAGTGCCTGCAGGTGCCATTGTTTCTTTGTTCAACCCTCCTCCCACACAGCCAGCAGGTGCAGACAGAAGTGCTAGCAGTAACTATTGTTGTTTACTGTTGTTATTGAGCCCTCCTGTCACTCAGCCTGTATGTGCTAGGAAGCAACAAGTCTGAGTCTCCATTATCCAGGTTAACATGGCTCTCGCCTCACCCTAATGATTTCCTGAGACCCTACCTGGCCTGAACCTTTTTCAGAGGCTAATACACATAAGCTGTTGATCTGGGCTTATGCTGCAGACTTTCCCAGAATCTCTCAAAGGTCCATAAATTCCCAAACAAGCAACAACTGTCCTAATGCCCTGTACCTCTTGCTGAATGAATAAGAAAACAAGACCCATACACATGCTGTCTACAAGAGACCCACTTCAGATTGAAAGACACACAAGGACTGAAAGTAAAGGGACAGAAAAAAAATTTCATGCAAATTAATATGAAAAAAAACTGGGTAGCAATACTTAATATTAGACAAAGTATGCTTCAAATAAAAGGCTACAAAAGGAGACAAAGAAGCACATTTCATAATGATAAAGGGATCAATCCAACAAGAGAGTATAACCCTTGTAAATATCTATGTATCCAGTATAGGGGCACCTAAAAATATAAAGCAAATATTGATGGACATGAAGGGTGAGATCAACAGTAGTTGGTAATTGAGGGAACTTTAACACCCCACTGACATCAATGGATAGATCATGCAGGCAGAAAATCACAAAGGAAACAGTGGTCTTAAATGATACATTAAATCACATGTATTTAGTTGATATTTTTAGAACACTTCGCCCAAAAGCAGCTGGATATGCATTCTTTCCAAGTGCACATGGAAAAATTTGGGGGATAGATCACATGTTAGGTCACAAAACAAGTCTCAATAAATTAAGAAGATTAAAATCATACCAACCATCTTCAACAACCACAATGGTATTAAAATAGAAGTCAACTACAAAAAAATTAAGAATTTACAAACACATGAAGGCTAAGTAACATGCTAATAAATAATAAATGGGTTAACAAATGAAAATGAGAACACAATAACCCAAAATCTATGGGATGCAGCCAAAGAACTTCTAAGAGGAAAAATCATAGCAATAAAAGCCTCAAGAAATAAGAAAAATCTTAAATAAACAATCTCACCTTACACCTAAGGAACTAGAAAATGAGGAAATAAAAAAGCCCAAAGTGAGTATAAAAAAGGAAATAAATAAAAGAGTCTAAAAAATACAAAAGAACAATAAAACCAAGAGGTAGTTTTTTAAAAAAAATAACTCTTGAGGAAAAAAGAGATAGGATCCATATGAGTAAAATTATAAATGAAAAAGAAGTGAAACTGAAACCACAGAAATACAAAGGACTATAGAAAATACTATGAACAATTATATGCCAACAAATTGGATAATCTAAAGAAATGGATAAATTCCTAGAAACATTCAGTCTTCTAAGACTGAGTCAAAAAGACACAGGAAATCTGAACAAACCTATAACTACTAAGGGAATGGATCAATAGTTTAAAAACAACAAACAAAAGTCC
Organism: Myotis brandtii; assembly: GCF_000412655.1. Taxonomy (NCBI): domain Eukaryota; kingdom Metazoa; phylum Chordata; class Mammalia; order Chiroptera; family Vespertilionidae; genus Myotis; species Myotis brandtii. The sequence continues at coordinate 3,180,359 of NW_005354385.1, forward strand.
TGGACCAGATTGCTTCACACTTGAATTTTAGCAAACATTTAAAGAATTAACACCTATCCTTCTAAACCTATTCCAAAAAATTCAAGAGGAAATGTTCCCAAACCTATTTTATGAGGCCAACATCTGGTTTTGATTCCAAAATTTTATTAAAAGAAAAGTATAGCTCCATGTATCTGATGAACATAGATGCAAAAATTCTTAACAAAATATTAGCAAACCAAATTCAGCAGTACATTAAAAATATCATACACCATGATCAGGTGAGATTTATTACCAGGAAGCAAGGATGTTTTAGTATATGAAAGTCAATTTATGTGACACACCGCATAAACAAAATGAGGGATAAAAGTCATATGATCATATTAATAGATGCAGAAAAAATTCAGCATCCATTTCTGATAAAAACTCAGCAAAGTAGAAATAGAGAGGACATAACTCAACATAATAAAGGCATATATGACAAACCCACAGCTTACATCATATTCAACAGTGAAAAACTGAAAGTGTTTTACTTATGCTCAGGAATAAGACAAGGTTGTCCAATTCTATCACTTGTATTCAACATAATATTGGAAATACTAGCCATAGAGCAGAAAAAGAAATAAAAAGCATCCGAATTGTAAAGTAAGTAGTAAAATTATCATCAGTTCATATGATATTATATAGAGAGTACCTTAAAAATTCCTGAAAAAAAAACTATTAGAATTGATAAATGGATTTAGTAAAGTAGCAGGATACAAAATTAATATTCAGAAATCAGTTGCACTTTTATACATCAACTAGAGGCCCGGTGCACAGAAATTTGTGCACTCGTGGGGGCCGCTCAGCCCAGCCTGTGCCCTCTCGCAGTCTGGGACCCCTCGGGGAATGTCCACCTGCTGGCTTAGGCCCGCTCCCTGGGGGATCGGGCCTAAACTAGCAGTCAGACATCCCTCTGGCAGTCCAGGAGCCCTCGGGGGATGTCCACTTGCCAGCAGAGAGCAGGCCTAAGCTGCAGTCGGACATCCTTAGTGCTGCTGAGAAGGTGGGAGAGGCTCCCGCCACCACCGCTGTGATGGCAGCCATCAGCCTGGCTTGTGGCTGAACAGAGCTCCCCCTGTGGGAGCGCACTGACCACCAAGGGGCATCTCCTGCATTGAGCGTCTGCCCCCTGGTGGTCAGTGTGTGTCATAGTGACCAGTCATTCCCAGTCATTCTGCTGTTAGGGTCAATTTGCATATTACCCTTTTATTATATAGGAAAGAGGCCTGGTGCATGGGTGGGGGCTGGCTGGTTTGCCCTGAAGGATGTCCCGGATCATGGTGGGGGTTCTGCTTGGGTGCCTGGCCAGCCTGGGTGAGGGGCTGATGGCCGTTTTCAGACTGTCCACGGCCGCGGGCTGGAAGCAGGTATCTGGGATTTATTTATCTTCTATAATTGAAACTTTGTAGCCTTGGTCCAACTCGAAGCCTGGGTTGCCCCTGGCAACCCAGGTTCTGAGCCCCCCCTTGAGCGGAGGCCACAGCGGCTGGAACCAGGTATCTGGGATTTATTTATCTTCTATAATTGAAATTTTGTAGCATTGAATGGAGCCCAGTGCCAGCCAGGGCAGGCGGGAAGCTTGGCTTCCTCCATCGCTGGGGGCAACCCAAACCTCCTGCTTACTCCAGCTTCGTGGCCGCCGCCATCTTTGTGAGGGAGTAATGGAGTGAGGGAGTGACAGTTAATTTGCATATTACTCTTTTATTAGATAGGATAATGAACCAGCAGAAAGAGAAATTAAGAAAACAATCCCATTTACAATTGCATCCAAAAAAAAAACAAAAACAACAAAATGCCTAGGAATAAATTTAACCAAGGTGGTATAAGAGCTGTACCCGAAAAATTATGACATTAAATAAAGAACCTGAAGATAAAAATAAATAGAAGCAAATACCCTGTTCTTGGATAGCAAAAAATGATATTGTTAAAATGTCCATACTCCCCCAAGCAATCTATATATCCAGTGCAATCTCTAACAAAATATCAGTTATATTTTCCACAGAACTAGATCAGATAATCCTAAATTTTACATAGAACCACAGAAGAGCGTGAATAGCCACAGGAATCTTGAGAAAGAACAAAGTTGGGAATACCATGCTACCTGATATACAACAAGGTATACAATAAAAGAAAAGGCTGTGGTAATCAAAACAGCATGGTACTGACATAAAATAAGATACATAAGGCAATGGAATAGAATTGAGAGCTCAGAGATAAACTTACATCTGTATGGTCAATTAATCTATGGCAAAGGAGGCAAGAATTTACAATGGAATAGAGACAGTCTTTTCAATAATCATTTGGGGAAAGCTGGATAGACGTATTCCCAAAGTGAAACTAGACTTCTCTCTTATACCATCTGCAAGAATAGAGTCAAAATGAGTTAAAGACTTAAATGAAGGCCCAAAACCATAAAATTCCTAGGAGAACACATAGGCAGTAAACTCTTAGAGATTGCTCTTAATAATTTTGGGGAGGGATTTATATCTCCTTGGACAAGAAAAATAAACAAATGGGACTACATCCAACTAAAAAGTTTTGCACAGCAAAGGAAACCATCAAGAAAATGAAAAGACAACCTGTTGAATGGGAGAAGATATTCACCAATGATACAGTTGATAAGGGATTAATATCCAAAAAAAAAAAAAAAAGGAACATCTACAACTTAACTCCAAATAGACAAACAACCAATTTTAATAATGGGCAGAGAACCTTAATAGACAATTCTTCAAAGAGGACATGCAAATGGCCAATAGACATAGGAAAAGATGCTCACCATCACTAAACATCAGAGAAATGCATTTTAAAACCACACTGAGCTATTGCCTCTCATCTATAAGAATGACTATCACCAATGAATCAACAAAAAGAAAATCTTGGTGAGGATGTGAAGAGAAGGGAACCTTTGTGCACTGTTGGTGGAATTGCAAATTGCTGCAATCACTATGGAAAACAATATGGAAATTCCTAAAAAAAAAATTAAAAATAAAATTACCTTATGGCCTAGAAATTCCACTTCTGGGTATTTATTCAAAGAAATCCAAAATACTAACTCAAAAAGACATATGCATCTCTGTAATATGTCTTTAATATGTCTCATGTCTTTTTTGTTCCTTTATTTTTTCTCTTTTTGAAGTAGTTCTTGTAATGATTTTTTATTATATATATATTTGTTATTAGTGATTGGTATAGGGATTCCCTTATACATCTTAAGTGAACAGATTCTACTTCAGGTTTATACTTATTGAATTCCAGTGAAATTAAAAATCATATTTCTGTATAGCTCTATTTTCTTTTCTTCCTTTTTTGTGCTATTACTATGCACGCACATGTATATATGTTACAAACCTAACAATATGTTGATGTAATTATTAGTTTGAGTAATTTTATGTCTTTTAAAGAAGAAAAGAAAGGGAAGCAAATACATATGTATAGAGTTTATTTTATTAGCCTTCTTTTTTACCATTTCTAATTATCTTTATTTGTTCTTGTGGATTTGAGTTACAATGTGGTGTCATTTCCTTCTCCAATACAGATTTGCTCCCACCAACCTCCTTTGTGCTGTTATATATATTATATTTCTATATGTTAGAACCCAACAATATGTAATCCGTAAGATTGTTTTGTGCAATTCCTTTTTAAATTAGGTAGGAGAAGAAATTCACTTTTATGCTTTCTTATAATTCCATAATTTCATGTACTGGTGCTCTGCCTTTTGTTTGGAGTCATGTCACACCTGGGGGCACTTGCTTTCAGCCTGAAGAACTTTCTTTAGTAGTTTTTGTGATGTCGGTGTGCTACCAATGATTCCTCTCAGTTTTGTTTATTTGGGTATGTATTTATTGCCCCTTCATTTTTGAAAATTAGTTTTACTGGATATCACTTTTTGGTTGGCAGGTATTTGGGTATTTTTCTGTTAACACTTTGATTATATAACCCCACTGCATTCTGACCTTTATTTCCACAGAATCAGTTTCTGATATTATTGGGTTTTTCTTATATATGATGAGTTCTTTTTCTCTTATTGCTTTCAAGTTTTGTCTCTGTCTTAAACATTTTACTATGCTGTGACCTCTAGTTCTTGCTGTGGAGGAGCTCATAGGCCAGGGGTGGGCAACCTTTTTGTGAGTGCGTGCCAAAACCAGCAAAATCTCTGACTCAAAATTCTTCTGCGTGCCAACCCTAATTTTTTGAGAACATGTTACACCTACTTGATATCT
>NW_005354385.1:3185076-3204528 GCF_000412655.1 Myotis brandtii
AAAAAAGTCGATATTAAGAAAAAAATTGTAAATGGAAGATTATAAGAGAGGGTTTCGCGTGCCAGCAAAAGTTACTGGCGTGCCATGTTTGGCACGCGTGCCAGGGGTTGCCCATCCCTGTCATAGGCCATCTAAGGAGGCAGATATATAAACAAATGTGTATGATTTAATGTAATATGTAATTTTATTTTACTTTTTAATTTATCTTTATTGTTGAAAGTATTACAGATGTCCTCCTTTTGTTCCCCATTAACCTCCTCCACCCTGTACCGCCACCCTCCCCCCACCTCCAGGCCTTCACCACACTATTGTCTGTGTCCATGGATTATGTATATATGCATATAAGTACTTTGGTAATATGTATTTTTAAAGCTACAAAATGCTAGTGGTAATACGATAAATATGAGAAAATATAGACTATAGTGTTTGAATATAAATTAACGTACAACTATGATTTCAGTTTCATTTAGAATATTCAATTCTAGAATTGAATTAGAATGTTGTTGTGGTTATTGTACATCATCCTCTTCTACTAGTGTATAAGTGCCTTGAAGACCTGTCCTGTGTATTATTTTTTTTCTATTTCCTAGCACTACTAAACATACATAGAATACACTCAATAAATGCTTGTTAAATTGAATTAATTTCTAGGAGCTGCTCTTTTTAAAAAATTCAATCTCACAGTCTATAATGTAATATACTACATCTGCATATCCAGACTGCTGGTTTTTGTCCTAATTTAAGATGCAATTGTAGAGAAATTGATAAACGTAACATTTTAAATCTAAATTATTTTACTCTTTCTCACTTTGGAAACTGTAGGCTTATTCTATGGGTACTGCCTTCACACAACATATTTATAGAATTGGCCTTTTGTTCCTGACACACTGTTTTAAATACACACACTTGTTTTATCCGAATTCAGAAACCTACTAAATGTCATCTCAAGCGAAGTTTAGTGGGTCAAAAGTTATGCAGACCTTTTGAGGTCAAAAACAACAAGGGATCTTGTGAGGTGCAAAAGCTCATGGTAACAGCAATTACAAAAGAGAAATTCCAAATATATAGTGAACTATTTTAGCATTTCTGGGCTTGCTTTATGGCCTCCCAGGATAACCATTTTGAAGGGCAAACCTTAAGTACAGTACATTCATTAAAATACCCGACTCCTCATAGTCGCAGTTTGTAACCCTGGTTTATTAAAAAGAGTTGGTTTCATTGGACTGAAATTTAAGCATTTTATGTTGTTTCCTGACAAATAATCAGTCTAATACTATCCTGAATTGGTATTAAACTTTTACTAGTGACCTCTATATGATAACTTGTTTTTAATTAGAAAATATAATTATTATTTCCTCATTCTTTCTTTAAAAGATGTAATTAGAGCTCACTTGATTTTTTTTTTCATTTTTATTGGATATTTTTCAGCCTGAAAAAATGTGTGCATTCATGCTCATGATTCTTTCATTATTATATCCATTGTTGTTATCAGGTAAGACCAAAAATCACCCTCATTACCTGATTATCTGATCTTTTACCTAAAGGAGCCTAATCTAGAGCTAAGACCAAGGACATGTCAGATGGAGCAAATACTATAAAGCAGCATTTCAACTGTACTTACTCAGTTTCTGAGAAATGAAACAGGAGACGAGCTAAAGTTTACTTTTGCTTTAGCTAGAAAGAAAAAGGATTGCCAGTTAAATTAATGCTATTGACATGAAGAGATAGATCTATTTAAGAAAACAAATGCCTTGCCCTGGGTGGGTGGCTCAGTTGGTTGGCACATCGTCCTGTACACCTAGCATGTCAAACTCGCGGCCCATGGGCTGCATGCGGCCCACAATGAATATTTTTGCAGCCCAGCCAATATAACAGTATGTGAGAAACGTTTTAATAAAAATTTCGTAACCTAATTTTTACAATATCCTGTTATACATAATTATTAATAACGAACTACAGCATTTGCTAATGACTGATTACTATAATCGTGTTGCATTCATTTCCCTTGTGCCTACGTGCAGGCGCACCATTTCTGTCCACTAATACTAGCAGCGAGTATTTTAGCAGCCGATTGCCACACCATTAGTCTTGTACTGACTTGTTTGGTGTGTGCAGTAGGAAATATTTCTCTTTCAGAAAACAAGAAAAATATGTTTGTTTGCGTTGCGTTTATTAATTTGTGCAGTTACTCAGTGTCTGGTAAGTGAATGTTCAAGAAAAAATATTAATTTTTTAAAAATGTTCTGTTATTTTATGTTAATGATTACTCATTTATTTCAGCCCTCAAATACTCATTAGTATTCAGCATGTGTCTATCAAAATAAACCTATGTTTCTATGAAAATTGAAGCTTTTGTTTTTTGCGGCCCACATAAACTTAAGCCTTGTTTATTTGGCCCCTGTTAGCCTTTGAGTTTGACATGCCTGCTGTACAAGAAAGGTTGTGGTTCCATTCTCAGTCAGGGCATGTAATGGAGGCCACCCATAGGTCTCTCTCTCCCTCTCCCCCACCTCTTCCTGTCTCCCTCTCTCTCTCCTGTCCCCTTCCTCTCTCTCTAAAAATCAGTAAAAAACATATCCTCAGGTGAGGAATAAAAAAAAAGAAATGCCTTTTTAAAACCTTTGAGTTCATTTGGAAGGAATATTCATATACTTTCAATTTTTATTCTGACTTCAATGTATTTTATTTTACAAGTTTATAAAACCAGCTTTTATAGGGACTAGGTACCATTTTTCTATTTCTCTTTAATTGGTGTTTTATTTATAAATAATAAAACAATTGAACTACTCCAGATTTTACTAATTAAGTCTGATAAAATTCACTTGTAAGTAATTAGTACAGAGTACATATTTTCAAAAGGATTCAAGCAGGTTTATGAAGCACAGATTTCAAAGGGTAAAATAGAGATTCAGGGGTACTAGCCTAAACTTGTAAGTTTGATGGATAAGGAAGCCATCTGAGCTACTGTCACATGCATGACCTGAAACAAATAACCATTGTACCTTCTTATATTTTTATACAAAATTAGAGGCCCAGTGCATGAATTCGTGCACCAGTGGGGTCCCTCGGCCTGGCCTGTGGGATCGGGCTGAAACCAATCTCCGATATCCCCCGAGGGGTTCTGGGTTGCGAAAGGGTGCAGGCCAGGCCAAGGGACCCCACCAGTGCACGGTCGGGGCTGGGGAGGAATGTGGGTAGTTGGCCAGCTGGGGAGGGACCAGAGGAGGGCTTTAGGGAATGTCAGGCCTGTCTTGCTCAGTCCTGATCAGCCGGACCCCAGCAGCAAGCTAACCTACTGGTCGGAGCATCTGCCCCCTGGTGGTCAGTGCATGTCATAGCAAGTGGTTGAGCAGTCTTAGGATATCATTAGCATATTACGCTTTGATTGGTTGAATGGATGACTGGAAGACCAGACACTTGGCATATTAGGCTTTTATTATATAGGATAGATATTCACAAGTAATATCTATCATGTCCAGACTTTCAGGAGGGTACCTTGATATTTTGTGAAAATAAGTAATTACTGTTTCAAGGCATAGTTTGCTTTCTGAAGAACTTTGACTTATGTTATTAAATATGGTAATAACAGCATGTGCATACTGCATTATGTTTACCAAATATTTTTATATTTGTTATCTCAGTTGGTCCACCCTGGAAATAGTAGATATCTATAATAATAAAAGCGTAATATGCTAATTAGACCGGACAGCCAAATGACCTTCCAGATGTCATTCCGGCTGAAGCTGCAGCAGCGGGGGCCAAGGCAGAGGAGGTTAGGGGCGATCAGGCAGGCAGGCAGGCAAGTGGTTAGAGGCAATCAGGCAGACAGGTGAGCAGTTAGCGGCAATCAGGCAGGCAGGAAGAGTGGTTAGGGGTGATCGGGCAGGCAGGTGAGTGGTTAGGGGAGACCAGTCAGGCAGGTGAGTGGTTAGGGGTGATCAGGCAGGCAGGCAGAGTGGTTAGAGGTGATCAGGCAGGCAGGCAGAGGAGTCCCAGATTGTGAGAGGGTGCAGGCTGGGCTGAGGGGACCTCCCCCATGCACGAATTTCATGCACCGGGCCTCTAGTCCTATATAATAAAAGCCTAATATGCTAAGTGTCCGACCATTTGACCAGTCACTATGATACGCACTGACCACCAGAGGGCAGACACTCCCACCAGTAGGTTAGCTTGCTGCTGGGGTCCGGCCAATCAGGACTGGGAGAGACGGGCTGGACACACCCTGGAGCCATCCCACAGTCTCTCCCCAGCCCCAATCGTGCACCAGTCGGGTCCCTCGCCCTGGCCTGTGCCCTCTCACAATCCTCGACCCCTCGGGGGATATCAGAGAACCGGTTTCAGCCCAATTCCCGCAGGCCAGCCCGAGGGACCCCACCGGTGCATGGCCTCTAGTATAACTTATAATGTAGATAGGAGTTAAGACTTACTTTGTTACAATGAAGAGCATTCTTCCTGACTCCCCTCTCTTTTTCTCTTCTCCTACTACACACACACACACACACACACACACACACACACACACACTCCAGAGGCTTGGGCTAAAAAGGGACATTTGGGTTCATAGGATGGGATGGTTTTTAAATTGGCCAATTCCAGGCTCCCAACTCTTTCCCTCTGGATCGGCTCCATAGTCTCTTTCACTCTTTGGTGATCCTGACGTTTTTGAGTATCACTGTCACTGATTTGGTTAATGCCATCTTTGGACACATCACTGTGGACAGAGGAATAGCTAGACACTTTGACTGCCTTGGCAATTAGACTCACTTCTAGAGCTGGGAAGTAGGTGAGTTGTCCAAAGGAAAGTCAGCATGCAGTTACCAAAAGTAGCAGTAAAGCATGGTGGGTGGCAAACTTCAAATGTCCACTCTAGCAGATATTATCATCTCCACCTTTCAGATGAGAACATGGATATTCAGAGGGGCTAAATGACCTACCCAAAGTAGGTCTTCTGGTTACAAATCCTGCTCCAGGCTGCCCTAAAGGAAAAGGGAAGCAGCAATGGATAAGAAAAGAGAAATGGTTCTAGGTATGACACTTATTTCTATTCTATTTTTTGAAGTAAACCAGGCATGATTGATTTTAGGGTGATAATTGAGTCTGAATCTGTGGGGAGGGTGAACAAGAAATTTGTGGGAAATAAAATGTCCCAAGGTCTGTGTAAAATAAAATGTCCCAATGTCCCAATGTTAGCAATTTAAATAGCTAACATTTATTAGCCATTCCTTATATCAGGCACTGTGCTAAGCATTGTTCCTATATCCATTAATACAGCATTCCTATGAATTAAGGATTTTTGCAAAGAATGAAACTTAAAAAAATGGTTTAATATCTTATCCATGTGGTTTAATATCTGTTTCATGTGGGACAGAGGTTCCAGCTGAATCAGAAACAAGTACACAGGAAACCAAGCAAATGAAAAGATGATCTAATTGGAAAGAGGCAGAGCTAAGATTTAAACCCAGGGAGTCCAGGACCCACTGCAGTGCCTGTTTTTTATTTTCATTGTCACCAATTAGCAGCAATATTTAGGGACCTGCCATGTGCTGTCTGTCATAGCAGATACTGGGTGCAACAGCTGTTTCCTAGAAATTTACCCTATAAGGTTGTATAATTCAATTCATGCAACCACATTTAAGAATTTATAAACGCCTACTATGTTTCCACAGATCATGGTTAATGTTAACTTTTATGCTGTTTTTGTTTTGTTTTATATTTATCAGAGTTACACATGCACATAGTTTAAAAAATCAATTAGTCCTACAAAACTTATTTTAAAAAAAAAACAGAAACAGGTCCTTGCTGTGTACTTCCTTTTACTATTTTTCAAATTTTCAGAAGCAATCACTTTTTTTCTTTTTACTTTTTTTTTCTGTTTCCTCTGGTATTTATGAAAAATAATATCTCTAAATAACATGATTGTATTTCTACTTCTTGATTTTTTCAGCTTCAGATAATCCATTACTGTGCCACTATGGGAGATGTAGATTTAGATCTTTATGCGCCCTACACCATCACCACAAATACGCCATCTTTTCAGTCTGATGACTTAATAACCATACCATGTATCTAATTCTCTGCTTTCCCTAACAATAATAATTGTCATATTTTTCATTTGCTTGGCTTCCTGTGTACTTGTTTCTGACTCAGCTGTAACCTCTGTCCCACATGAAACAGATTTCTTTATACTATCACCTTGGGGTTTCTTTTTGTCCCTGCTTTGAATTGGATCTTCTGTTTTTAATGTCTTTCCTTCTTCATTTACTCTCTCATTTTGATGGAGCACTTCTAACAATAGCTTTGATCTTCGCTCTGTAAAATGCCTTTATGCTTTAGACATTTGATTGATTTTGTGGCTGAGAACAGACTTTGTGGTTTGGAATTTATTTTCTCTCAAAATTTTTATGTTCACTCTCCTTTGTCTTTTGGTGTTTAAAAGTTGAAAAACAATCTAATTTTTGTTCTACATTTTTTCCCACTATTTTCTATTTTTTTCAAGAGTTTTAAAACTTTATTATGATGTGCCTTGTTGGGGTTCTATTTGACTAGACACTCAGTGAGCCCTTTTAATCTGCAAATTAATGTTGTTTAATTCAGGCAAATTTTCATGAATTGCTTCTTTGATTATTTCTTTCTCTCCATGTTCTCTTTTCTTTCTGTTATCTGGATGCTGAACCTCTAGATTGGTCTAATTTTCTTATCCTTTTTCTCCTATGTTCCTTTAAAAAAGAGACTTTTCTTAGTCTCTTCTTTCTGGGATATCATCCAACCTTTAGGTTTCCATTTCTAATATAATTTTGTTTCTCAGAAACAGTTTCTTTGTTCCTTTTTTTTTTTTTTTAAATCAACTTGTTTTTGTTTCATGGATGTAGTCCTCTCATATCTTTGAGGATACTTTTTCTGGAAACTTTACTAGTATTTCCCCAAATAGTTCTATTTCCTGTTTGTTTGCTTTAAGGCTTCATCTTTCATGTGAGGGGCTTTCCTCGGATGTCTGGTGGTCTTTGACTGTCAGCTCACATTTAAGGTAGTAAGAAAGGTAAATGCGTAGATAACACATAATTGGGGCTTAATAACTGTGAATTCCCTAAATCCAACTATGCTATTTATTCAGAACCCCAATATTATTTTAGTGAATATCTTCCTTTTCAGTTCAATTAGATTCACCAAAGAAGTTTTTACTCTCCTGCCTAGAAGTTATAAAATGGGCTAGTAGCATTCTGCAAACCAAATAGAAGAGAAGTGGGAGTCTCAATATTCAGCATGTAAAATGTCACTCAGTTCTGTTTTCAGTTGAGCACTCTGTCCTTCAGAATTCCTCCAAATTTCCCAGTTCAGGAACTTTGCTAGGATGAAAGAGGGAGAAGTTCTTGTCCACTTGTGAAGAGTAGAAAGGGAATGTAAAAGACAAATTCTTAAATAGAACTCCAAAGAGGTTTGCTCTGATTCCCACCTTTAACTAACTTTCATAAATCTGGGTCCCCCTAATTCCTAAGTTTTTTTGGAAACTAGTACAAATTAAATTGCTTCTTGGCTTTGCCTACTGCTGCTTTAGGATTCAACTTGCTTGGCATTCAACTATAGTCAGTTAGCTATAGTTTTCTGCCCTCTAGCTCCCAAATTTTGGTTACTGTCATTCATCTCTATTCTGCTTTTCTTTCTTGGCTTATTCTTTTTAATAAAATATTTAATATTCTGTTGTATTTTAGTGTGGTTTTGAAAGGGAATGAAGTTAAATGTGTATGTTCAATCTGCCACCTTTAACCAGAGTCAAAGGTGTTGATTTTATTGTCTACTATATATATATAGTTTCTTCTTTTTTATTTTATTTTTATTGAATTTATAGTTTCATTTTTTAAGCATTTGTTAGATTTGAGATAAAGATTTTTCTTAAAAATAAGTTTTTCTCTGGAGAAAATGGGAAATTACCATATTCAGTTCTATACTCTGTCTCAGAGTAAGATTTGAGGAGATTGCTGTTCACATATTATATATTTTGCATTTAAGTGGTTTTATTACCATACAGACCTGCTTCCTTCACAGCATGTGGTGATATGTATTCCTGGGTTGGCCTGAAAACAATAACTGAGAGCCATATATTACATAGCTCAAGCTATTATAATTATGACATATAATAAGATGATCAAATTTTCCAAATCAAACACTGGACAACTTAGTTGAAACATTAAGGAAAGTAAGTAGATCCACGAACGTTGGGCCAATGTACTATGTAAGTTTCATTATCTTACTTAACGCATGTTTGAGATGATTTTTTTATTATCGCACTGTGTTTTATGAATAAAGATCATAAAGAGACTCAGAGAAGTCAAGGTACTTCCCCAAACTCATACAGCTAGTGGGTGACAAAGGTAGAATTTGAACCCAGAATTCACTTCACCGCTAATACTCTTTGGAGTGAGTGTGCATAAGAAAATCAGGACACATGAGACTGCATTAAAGATCCCCAGAACTTGGTGAAAAGTCAAAGAAAGAACACTATCAGCAATAGTAATCAGAAAATTACATCACTATTGTTTGCACCTTTTTACACAACCATTTCATTGTATACTAACAGCCCTATGAGCTGGCAATATAAATTTAAGTTTTATAGTTGTTTCTCTCAAATATATAAAACATTGTTTGCCTGTAGCTATAATTTACTTACCTCACAAACACCTTTTCCTGGTCATCATTGTCTGTCTCCTCTCACTTCCCCTCTTCCACATCCCCAACGCCTCCATCCCAGCCCCTGCAATACACACCCTGTCACCACCATTTCCACAGATAAAGTAAAACTTAATCTTACCAATTGGTAGTTGCTTGGTCATTTCTGAAATAAAATTGAGTCAATTTAGGCTTTAAATTAATTTTCTTCCCTACCCCTTACTTTCTCCTTTCCTTCCACTCTTCTTCAAGTTTCTGGGAGACTCATATCATTCTGGCGTCAGTGGGTAAGTATGGGATTCCACACTCTTCCCTCTGCTTGCTGGTCTCTGCTGAGTTACTGGTTGGCCCTTGCATATTGGCACCATATGCCAGCACCTACTGAGATGTGGTTCTTCTTGCTGAGCCTCATACTGAACATACTGCCATGGTCTCCAGTTGTAAGGACCTTGCACTCTTCGCTGCGTTTTCTTAAACCTCAATCTCCTTTTTGTCTGCCGGATCAGTCTTCAAACTTTTGCAATCCACTCATAGGCTTCAGGAACTTTTCAGGTGCTCTGCCACAATACACACAATACACTGGTGTTGTAAAATGCAAAGATGTCTTCAGACAACCCTCCCAGCTACCTTCCTAAGACATTACCTGTGCGCTCTATACTCAGACACCTAGATGCTCTTTCCTGGCTGGGGGGCAGAATCTATTTCCTCTGCATAGGAAAACATCTATTTTATCCTCTTACATTCTTGCCTATTTATAGATTTTATGCCATAAACTTTATAATAAGAATATATAAGGCAGCTCTATATATCCTGAAATGATCAATTGACAAAACATCATGTGAAGAGAGCAAAGTAAAAACAATGTGTATAACTTGCTCCATGTCTGTAAAAACTTGTTTAGATAAGGCAATGCATTAAACATTTCTGGAAGAAGACACGAATCTGGATCAGGTTGCCTTCGGGGAGGGAAAGCAGATGTCTGGGGAACAAGACTGGAAAAGAAATTTTTCACTGCTTTTTTATATCTTTCAAATTCTGTATTATGCAAATAATTTATTCAAAAAATAAATAAAAGATCATTGTAAAACATTTATAATCTGGCTTCTTTAATCTTGCCAGGCTCCAAATCATCTGATTCTCAGCCACAGACAGAAAGAAGCTCTTTTGGCAAAGCTGTCTTTTCTCCCTCCTCTGCTTCCTGATGTGCCTCTCTGTCTTGTAGAACGAAGGCTGCATGAAGCAGCAGCCTACTTCAGCCTTCTGACTGTTTGCCTTACAGTAGAAGGGAAAATACTTTAGTAGGAAGATGGCCTGAGTCCCAAATATAACAGATGATAGTTTAGCTATTTTGCTAACTTGCCAGACTGAGATAGAGGGTCCTCATTACCCTTCACTTAACCCCTTTGTCCAACCCAAGTCTATATTTTAGGGTCTGTTCCTTGCAAGAATTTTTGTTATGTGTAGGCTTACCACACTGAATAGGTATTTAATAAATTATGATGACTATAAATGCATGAATCAATTTTGTAAGAATACGCCACCTAGGTTCATTCTAAATATATTAACTGAGAGAGATTTTTAAAGGTTGTATTTTAAATTTTCTGAGTGTCCGTTAATTATAGCTCTCTTTTTTCCCTGATCCAAAAGCCAATTAAGGATCATATATTGTATTCAGTTGTCCTATCCATTTAATTTTCTTTCATCTAAAAAAACTTCGCAGCCTTTTTGTGTCATGACATTGACTTTTTTTTTTAAGTCTGGGTCAATTGTTTATAAGATGTTCCTTGATTTAGATTTTTCTGAATTTTTAAATTATTAGATTTAGATTAAATATTCTTGGCAAGAATACTCCATTGGTAATGCTGTGCCTCCTCCAGATAATAGAAAGAAGAAATTGGTAACACAGTAGATGAGCACTCTACTATGACTTGATGGAGGGTCCAGAATGAGTTTTCAATTCTCTTTGCTTTAATTTTATACTGATAGGTCATTTTTAAGTGATTTGGTAGTTAAATAGACCAGGTATCCGTAAATAGTATTTTATTCAATCCATTGGATATCACTTGGAACAGCAAAAGTGTTCTCCTGTTAAATTGATCAGTTTTTTGTGAGTTTGTAACAGTTTGGGGAACCGACAGAAGTTTCTGATTTGCGAAGTGAGGGCCAAGTGATAATAATATCCACCTCACAGCATTGAGTTGAGAATTACTTGAGATGTGAACTCAAGTAATGACATGAAATATCACTTACAGTAATATACCCTGTGAAGGGTCTCTATTAATGTCACCAACCCTACCCAGGTATTTATTTTTTAAACCACATATATATCATATACTATTGTATATGGCAGTGTTCTAAATATTTTATGAATATTAATCTTTGTAGCAAAAATTGGATACTATTATTATCATCCCCATTTGTAGATGAGGAAACTGAAGTACAGAGAAGATACATATTTTTTCCAAGGTTACATAACAATGTTTACCTGTGAGACCCCATTTAAAAGCAGGCAGCCTGTACAGCTCCAATGTGTGCTTGAAGATAGACTGCATTCCACCTCTCCTTTAAATTAATGCATGTGTCTGTGTCACTTCTGTTTCAGAGAGAAGAGGTACTCCCATGTAGGGATTCATAAAGGCATAGAGCACCTAGAGATTTGCTGCCTCCATTACGCTGCTGGGTCTCACAGCACTTGTTATGTTTTTAAGTTTCTCTCCAGAAGGTAGGAATTGTGTGTTTTTCTCTCCATGAATTATTTATATAATTATAGTTTTCTTGTCTGTGAATTTAATTTTTTTTAAATATTAAAAGCATCTTCTGACATCCAGAGATTAAAATGCCAAAGAGTTAAGGCACATAATCACATTGCCTCTATAAAAACATTTTCTATTCTAAAATTAATACATGTTCATTGTAAAATATATATATATATATATATATATACATATAAAATAGTACAGAAATGTATAGTAATCCTACCACCTTGAAATAACCATTTTTTTTATTTTGTTGTAATTCTTGCTGAATTTGATGCATATATAATACATATCTATATAATTATTAAGATTATGACTGGCAACAATAGGATATAAATGAAACACTCTTTGGCTACAGTGCTTCTTTCACTTAGCAAGTTGTGGCATTTTTCATGCCAGTAAATATCATCCACATTAGCATTGTCAAAGGTCATATAATAATCTAATTTAAAGGTATAACATAAATTGTATAACCATTTTCCAATTATTGAGTATTTGAGATGTTTCCAATATCTCCCTGTGGTTAACATGACTTCGATGAATGTACTTGTGCATACATCTTTGTATTCATGTCTAATGATATTTAGGACAATTTCCAAAAGTAAGTATTGTAGAACCTTAGTTCCTAAGCATGCTCTCTGATGAAAGGGTTCCAGGACCTATAATATAAGAAAACACTGACTATTACCCACCATCTTGAAGAATTCCAATATTTAGTAGTATACTAAGGTCTTAGAAATCAAACTTATTTGATTATAGAATCCTTTCTTAAAATAAAACCTGGCTATGGGCTGTTGAGAGTTGGAGAAGTTGTGCATGTGTGGGAAGGGGGCATATGGGAAATCTTTCTAGTTTCCACTCAATTTTGCTGAGTCCAAAACTTCTCTAAAAAATAAAGTCTATGTTATAAAAAGCAAAAGGAAATGTTAAAGGGGAATATATTTAAGTGCCATTGTATACATTTACATTTCAAATTAAATTTAGACTTGCACACATACACATAATACACACCTGATAACATCCCACTTAACACTTTGGAAAATACTAGCTTATGGTATATTCTTAAAAAGGGAATTGGTGGATCAAAGAGTAAATATACTGAAAGTCTACAAATTGCATTTTTACCAGCAGTATGGAGGAGTGCCACTTTCACTGTAGTTTTGTCATTTGATAGTAACTGTTTTTGTTTTACATAAATCTGATATGAGAAAAGTATATGGTATTTTAATTTTCATTTACTTGATTGCTAGTGAGATAAATGTGTTTTTATACTTTCATTTGCCCATCATTTTTCTTTTATGACCATCTCATTTATGCCCCATTTCAAATTTTTCTTAGGCTTTTTAATGGATTTTTTTGATTGCAAAGAATCAAGAATCATATTAAGAATATTAACACTGTAAATCACATGGTACAATTATGTTTTCCCTCATTTTCCTCTTTTTATGTTTTGTTTTATTTTATGTATTTTAATTTTGCCATGTAAGGTTGGCATCTTATGAGGTTCAATCATTCTGTCATCTTCATGGATTCTGAATTTGGTGTCTGTATGTTCATTGGCTTTTTCTAAAAAACTTTATTATGGATAGTTTCAAACATAGAAGATTTGGGAGAATCTATTCTATAGATATAAAAGCCTAAGTGACCAGCCAATTGGCTGACCAGCCAGTAGCTATAATACATAATGACCACCAGGGGACAGATGCTCAACGCACAGGCATGGAAACATGGAACACACTGATGAATCTCAGAGGGGAGGGGGAAGGAGAGAGGGTGGGAAGAGATTAACCAAAGATCTTATATGCATACTAGAGGGGTCCTTCGGCCTGGCCTGCGGAGATCGGGATGGAACCGGTTCTCCAACATCTCCCGAAGGGTCCCAGATTGCGGGAGGGCACAGACCAGGTCATGGGACCTCACCAGTGCACAAATCCATGCACCGGGCCTCTAGTAGTATAATAAACCCCCATGTATTTCAATCTGGCCTCAATGATTAACAACTCATGGCTAATCTTTTTCTTTTAAAACTCTTGTAGTATGTTGAAGCAAATGCAGACATTAAGTTATTTCACCTATTAATATTTCAGTATGAGAGTAACTCTAAAGGTAGTTTTACCTAACCTGTATTTTACATCTGCCATAGTTTTTCTTGCTGAAATCATTGACTTCCACTACAACATACTTAATGTTATACCAAACATCAACATTAGCTAAGATTAGTGTTTTGTAATTTATAATTTTAAAATAGCCTCCATAAGAATTTAATATACTGACTACTTGTGACCAAAAAAAAAATATGTGTTACTCATTTTTCATGCTTTAAATATACATGTATCTATGACCCATACTTTTTTTGTTGCTAAAGTTAAATCAATCAATAAAAAGCCTCAGTTTCCATTTTTACTGAAGATAAGCCTTATTATAACTCTTTTTACACCACAATATAGATATTATTTTTCTGTCCTCAGAAGGTACTGTCCTAAATTGCTACTTGTTTTCCTACATTAATGGGGAATTTTTCAAGACTTTTGAATAAAACTTGACATATGCCTCTCCAGAAACGTAGCAGATGAATCTCAGAGGGGAGGGGGAAGGAGAGAGGGTGGGAAGAGATTAACCAAAGATCTTATATGCATACTAGAGGGGTCCTTCGGCCTGGCCTGCGGAGATCGGGATGGAACCGGTTCTCCAACATCTCCCGAAGGGTCCCAGATTGCGGGAGGGCACAGACCAGGTCATGGGACCTCACCAGTGCACAAATCCATGCACCGGGCCTCTAGTAGTATAATAAACCCCCATGTATTTCAATCTGGCCTCAATGATTAACAACTCATGGCTAATCTTTTTCTTTTAAAACTCTTGTAGTATGTTGAAGCAAATGCAGACATTAAGTTATTTCACCTATTAATATTTCAGTATGAGAGTAACTCTAAAGGTAGTTTTACCTAACCTGTATTTTACATCTGCCATAGTTTTTCTTGCTGAAATCATTGACTTCCACTACAACATACTTAATGTTATACCAAACATCAACATTAGCTAAGATTAGTGTTTTGTAATTTATAATTTTAAAATAGCCTCCATAAGAATTTAATATACTGACTACTTGTGACCAAAAAAAAAATATGTGTTACTCATTTTTCATGCTTTAAATATACATGTATCTATGACCCATACTTTTTTTGTTGCTAAAGTTAAATCAATCAATAAAAAGCCTCAGTTTCCATTTTTACTGAAGATAAGCCTTATTATAACTCTTTTTACACCACAATATAGATATTATTTTTCTGTCCTCAGAAGGTACTGTCCTAAATTGCTACTTGTTTTCCTACATTAATGGGGAATTTTTCAAGACTTTTGAATAAAACTTGACATATGCCTCTCCAGAAACGTAGCAGATTTTTTTTTGAATCCTTGGCTTAGATGGAATACAAAATTTTATATGTTTTTTTTCTTTTATTGTCTAAAGTTTTACATATGTCTTCTTTTTCCCCAATTGACCCTGCCCCAGCCCTTCCCACCCCAGGCAAGCCCCAGTGTCTGTGTCCATTGGTTATGCTAATATGCATGCATACAAGTCCTTTGGTTGCTCTCTAACCCCACCTCCTTCCCTACCATTTGTCTCTAGATCAATCTATTCTTGTTCATCAAATTATGTTGACCATTATATCCCACATATTGAGTGAGATCATGTGATATTTATCTTTCTCTGACTGGCTTATTTCGCTTAGCATAATGTTCTCCAGTTCCATCCATGTTGTTGCAGATGTTAAAAGTTCCTTCTTTTTTTATAGCAGCATATTTACATGTTTTATGTGATTAATATCTGATTACTTTTTAAGATATCAGTTAAAAAAAAACGAGTACCTTTTTTTTCTTTTCTTTTTTTAGAGAGAGAGGGAAGGAGAGGGATAGAGAAATAGACTCATCAATGTTGAGAGAGAATCATAGATCAGCTGCCTCCCACATGCCCACACTGGGGATTGAGCCCATAACCTAGGCATGTTCCCTGCCCGGGAATCGAACCATGACCTCCTGGTTCATAGGTCAATGCTCAGCCATTGAGCCACATCAGACGGGCAAGAAAGCAATACTTTCTTAGGGTCTTCTATGGCGTTTGATAGTGAATATAATAGTTCATTGAAAATTAGGAAGATACCCCATGATTACTACTGCCAGAAAGAGTACAGAACATAATCAGATATGGTTCTTATATAAAGAAAGATACAAAAGCAAAGTTAGTCTCAACTAGAAATAGAATTACCAATGTATATGAAAAGCAGAGGAGGAAAATAAGTATGAGCCTTAGTCACAGCTAAGTAAAATCATGTAAGATTTAATAGTTAATAGAGATCTTTGTGTTAGTATTGTCAGATCATATTATTTTATGAATGAGAAAACAAAAGAACAGAGAGTTTAACTCACGTTTGTCCGAAGTCATGCAAATGGTTTTTATTTATAGTTTTCTCAGAAGACATTTAAAAGGTTCTAAAAAGTTATCATTATTAACAACAATAAGTAACAATTATTGAGTGCCTACTCTAAACCAGAGAATCTACTAAATATTTTCTATCATTTGTCTCATTTAATCCTCACATATACTTTGTGGTAAGAACTATTATTATCCCTTTTATAGAGGTAAGGCAACTGACACTAATCCAGGGAGTCTGAGACATATAGCCCTCCCTCAGTAAGACATTGTATTTCACTATCAGAATTATGGGAAGAACAGAGAACGGATTGCAATGTTCAATCCTAGAAATAAGACAAGAGTGGGAACTTTAGGCAGAATAGATGGCAAGAAATAATATTTTGATATCCTAAGTAAAAAAAAAAAAGTGAAAGGTCTAGTTAAAGAAATTGTGGTGTGATTTAACTCTGTCTTATTCTCTGATTTTCAGGAACCATTGCATCCCTCAATTCATTTCTGCATTTAAAAAAATTATTTTGGATTTTTGAATAAACAATGTTTTTTGTTTTTTTTGGCTTTAAAACTACAGTTTATTTTTTTTTAAATTAAATCTTTATTGTTCAGGTTACATTTGTTCCTCTTTTTTTCCCCCCCATAACTCCCCTCCTCCCAGTTCCCGCCCCACCCTCCGCCCTCACTCCCCACCCACTGTCCTCATCCATAGGTGCACGATTTTTGTCCAGTCTCTTCCCGCATCTCCCATTCCCCTTTCCCCGCCAAGAATAGTCAGTCCATTCCCTTTCTATGTCCCTGATTCATTATAATCACCAGTTCATTCTGTAAATCAGATTATTTATTCACTTGATTCTTAGATTCACTTGTTGATAGATGCATGTTTGTTGTTCACAATTTGTATCTTTACCTTTTTCTTCTTCCTCCTCTTAAAGGATACCTTTCAGCATTTCATATAATACTGGTTTAGTGGTGATGAACTCCTTTAGCTTTTCCTTATCTGTGAAGCTCTTTATCTGACCTTCAATTCTGAATGATAGCTTTGCTGGATAAAGTAATCTTGGTTGTAGGTTCTTGCTATTCATCACTTTGAATATTTCTTGCCATTCCCTTCTGGCCTGCAAAGTTTCTGTTGAGAAATCAGCTGACAGTCGTATGGGTATTCCCTTGTAGGTAATTGAGTCTCTTTCTCTTGCTGCTTTTAAGATTCTCTCTTTGTCTTTTGCTCTTGGCATTTTAATTATGATGTGTCTTGGTGTGGTCCTCTTTGGATTCCTTTTGTTTGGGGTTCTCTGCGCTTCTTGGACCTGTAAGTCCATTTCTTTCACCAGGTGGGGGAAGTTTTCTGCCATTATTTCTTCAAATAGGTTTTCAATATCTTGCTGTCTCTCATCTTCTGGCACCCCTATTATTCTGATGTTGGTACGCTTGAAGCTGTCCCAGAGGCTCCTTACACTATCTTCATATTTTCGGATTCTTTTTTCATTTTGCTTTTCCGGTTGGGTGTTTTTTGCTTCTTCGCATTTCAAATCTTTGACTTGATTCTTGCGCTCCTCTGGTCTGCTATTGGGTGTCTGTATAATATTCTTTATTTCAGTCCGTGTATGCTTAATTTCTAGTTGGTTCTTTATCATAGCATCGAGGGTCTCATTAGTTTTCGTGACTCTCTCCTCAAGTTTATTGACAGCTTCTAGCACATTTTTGCAAGCCCTCAAAATTGCGATTTTTAGCTCTATATCCTCCATTTCTGTCATGTTTTTTTGTCTCCGCATTTTTTATGCTTTCTTGGTGCACCCCCTAGTGGTCTTTGTGCGCAGTCTTGTTCTAGTTGAGCCTTGATTGTTGTAGTTAATACTAGAGGGATTTGACCACCAGGCCGACTGGCTGTGTGAATCAGCTGTGTCTGCCGCGGAAAACTTCTGTCCTCTGGGGAGGTGCTAATCTAGCCTTTGCCTGAGGCGATCTGGCAAATGGCTCTGCGCAGGGCTTGGGCGGGGCGGGCTCAACAGGGCGGGCGGAGGGAGCGGTTATGGCCCCTCTCAGTCCCGTTCCCAGAGGCTCTGCTTCTCAGAACCCCAGGAACCGCTGCAAACCTCGGAGGGAAAGCTGCCTTCCAACTGATGCCAGACACTCCCGCTTCTCCCGTTTGAGTCCGAGTCCCCAGCGATTCGCCCGTATCTGGAGCTCAGAGTCTGAGACTCCCCCCTGACCGAAAACGACAACCGCGCTCTCAGCCACCAGCCCGCTTTGCGCGCGCACCTCCGCACCTGAGTATTTTCCACACTGCGCCTCCTCTGAGCCTCGGTGTGCTGTTATTTTTCCTTCTAGTTGAAGAGTCTCTCCTCAGCCAGCCTTCCTGTGGTTCTGGGTGATGTCCGTTCCGTCTTTTAGTTGTATTTTTGAAGCGGTTGTTTGCGGCAGCAGTCTGCGGTGTTTACCTATGCCGCCATCTTGGTCTCTCCTCGAATAAACAATGTTTTATGACAACTGTATTACAAAATTCTGAATTTACCAAACTCTTCTCCATTATCACTGCTTTTCATATCCCCTTTAAGGACTTTATATATCCAGTTGCATGTATTATATAATGCAGTCCCTAAGTATTTTTGTTATTAAAATATCTTTTTAATAAATTAGTGAAGAAAGCAACAGTCCAAACAGATTGCCTGTTGCTCTAGGTTTTCATGCTTACTTTATTGGATCTCTATAGGTGCATGAATTAGACAAATAATTAAATCATGAAAGAAGAAATGTTTTTCAAAAACGAGTATGCAAGTTTAGTTCTAAATAGCAATAGCAATCACAGTTTTAGCTCGAGGCTTTTCTGAGGGATTATGAATAATGATTAGGGGAGATTATAGTCCTGAGGCAAAGCCTTGGGACATTGACGCACATAGCCAGCCATACAGCCTCCAAACACTGGTCTTTAGGTTGGCGAGTATTGGTTGAAATACCAGAGGGAATCAAACCAGAAGCTGTCACTTTATACCAAGGACCATCTCAGGAGTCTGAAGTTTAAATGGTAACATAAATGTTTACCAAAACAAAAACCCTTGGTAGGTTTTTCAGGTCCTGTGGTTTTATTTTATTTTTACTGCTTTGGGTATGTATATTTATTTGCCTGTAGACGGAATTATGTATAAAAAATTGTAAAACCAAGAAAGTAATATCATTGTTGAAAATTGTGTTCAGCTGTGTCTCTACATTTATTCAGGGGAAATAGGTAAGATTTTTGTTTTAAAAAAGATAACAGCTCTATCGGAGTTTTCACCTCATACAAATAGTCTCTTCCCCTCTTCTACTTCATTCTCTCTTTTCACTCTTTTTTTTCTTTTTCTTTTTTTCCCCCTCTTTTTTTCCCAACTTCATTTTTGCACTCCTTTTTTTTCTTTCTTATTTTTCTTTTCTTTTCTTTTTTCTCTTTTATCTTCTTCTCTTCTTTCCTCCTTATCCCCTAATTCTCTTAATTCGGGTGGTCACCTTTATTTGGGGTTAATAATATCGTGAAAATATTTGTGTTCAGTGCCTGGTACGTTGTGCCTTGTTGTGTTGTATTTTGTGCCTTTAAATCAACGCAGCAGATCCAAGCAACAGCAGCCTCCTGATCACCAC
>NW_005354385.1:3208987-3210762 GCF_000412655.1 Myotis brandtii
TAAACTTTTGAACAATAATAGATACAGAGGCAGAGCTGCCTCAAACAGATTGTCAAACTGCAGCAGGAAGGCCAGGGAGGGTTGGGGGGCAGGAGGGAAGGGGGTAAGAGATCAACCGAAGGACTTGTATGCATGCATATAAGCATAACCAATGGACATAAGACACTGGGGGGTAGGGGAGGCCAGGGGATTGTCAAGGGCGGGGAAAAAAAGGACACATATGTAATACCCTATGTAATACTTTAAGCAATAAAAAAATTAAAAAAATAAAATAAAATAAAAAAGATAACAGCCTTAGCCGGTTTGGCTCAGTGAATAGAGCATCAGCCTGCAGACTGAAGGGTCCCAGGTTCCATACTGGTCAAGGGCACATGCCTGGGTTGCGGGCTCGATCCCCAGTAGAGGGCGTGCAGTAGGCAGCTGATCAATGATTCTCTCTCATCATTGATGTTTCTATCTCTCTCCCTTCCTCTCTGAAATCAATAAAAATTAAAAAATAATAATAAAAAAGATAATGAATGCCACATCTCATTTTTATGAGATTTTCATGGAAATTTATGTTTGAGAGAATTCTGATTTACTATTCTTTGCTGAAAATATTCTTCTAGCTTGATATCATCATGTAAAATTATGAACTGGTTAGTGTGGATATTTTGAAAGCCCTAAAGTCTTTAATTCATGGATAATCATGTATTTTCAGGTACCAAAATTTCAGTTTCCTTCTATCTTTATAGCTATTTACTCTCTTTCCTAAAAATTTGTGACTTAAGTTAAAATGACCCTACCCTTTTAAAACATATTTCCAAAATAGATAGTAAAAGGGAAGTAATTAACAAATCAAACATTTACTACCTCACCCAATGTATGGAATAATAATGATGATAATAGTAATAAAAATAATAGTAATCATCTAATAACATGAATGAGAATAAATAAACCTTTAAATAGTGTTTACTATATACTAGGTACAGTTCTAACTCATAACTCCATTATTATCCCCATTTTTAAAATGAGGAAACTGAATCAATAAGAAATTAAATAATAAGTAGGAAATCCAGCATCAGAAAACTGAACAAGGACTTGAGAGCACAGTAGAAAATTCTCAGCCCTTCAGGGTCTCACATCACTTCATACAAATCTTCATGCTGGGGAGATAGTGGCAAACAAGGTAGGCATGGTTCCTGATTTCATTAAATACAAAATCACACAATAATTTATTTCATTTCCATATTACAAGGTGATGGAAGAACATACACAGGGACTTCTTGTATTCTGAATCAGGCTGAGATCTGAGGGATGAGTGGGATCCACACGGCCAAGTGGAATTGGGAAGGAGGACAGGCAGGGACAACATTATGACTTTTGTGGGCTCTAGACTCTTTGCCTTCATGTCTCCTGCCTCCAGAAAATATATTAAAATTATATTTTGCAATTATATTGATATGAAGACAAATATGTTAACATTATACATTAAAACATTTCATGGGATTAAAAGGTTTTTTTGTATTATTTTATAAGAAATTAAAACAGCCCTAACTGGTTTAGCTCAGTAGATAGAGCGTCAGCCTGCTGACTGAAAGGTCCCAGGTTCGATTCTGGTCAAGGGCACATGCCCAGGTTGCAGCTCGATCTCCAGTGGGGGCGTGCAGGAGGCAGCTAATCAATGATTCTCTCTCATCCTTGGCCTTTCTTTCTTTCTTTCTTTCTTTCTTTCTTTCTTTCTTTCTTTCTTTCTTTCTTTCTTTCTTTCTTTCTTTCTTTCTTTCTTTCTTTCT
>NW_005354385.1:3210926-3219291 GCF_000412655.1 Myotis brandtii
TTTCTTTCTCTCTCTCTCTCTCTCTCTCTCTCTCTCTCTCTCTCTCTCTCTGAAATCAATAAAAATATATTAAAAAAAGAAATTAAAACATTTCATGGAACCTTAAAATATTATAAGCCCTAGGCATTTGTGCCTACTGTGCCTAATGATAAATCAGCCCAGGAACGGGGCTGGGGAGTAGTAATGGGCCAGAAACATTCCATATGGAAGGGCTAGCATAGACAGAAGATTTCAGAGGCTAGAGAAACCTGAAAGGAGACTAGTGTGGCTAAAGCAGAGTGTTTAGGAGAGGGAGGCATGAGGTGAGGCTGGTAAGGCAGGCAGGGCTCTGTAGGCTGTGTTTAGGTTTTTTATATTCTAAGAGCAATGGAAAATCTCCAAAGGGTATGTGTGTGTTTAAATCAAATTAATAATACACATGGTTAAAATCAATAGTTCTTTGGTCCAGCTTTTCCCACTTAAGCCTCACCTCTTTCCATTTTCTTCCTGATATTTATCTTCATTTTTCCAGGTAAAAGTAATCTACTTCCTCATCCTATTTTTTATTTATCATTTTAAAGCATCATGTATTAACATACACATTCACACACACGCAGGCGCGCACGCCTTATATACTCACTCACCCTACTCCCCTCCACCTTTTCTCTATCATTATTCATTTAGTTTTATCTCTATTTTTGGTTTCTCTATTGTAACTGTGAGTAATAAACTAGTACCTTTATTTTTTGTACCATTAACTATTAATGCTGCTTTGGGGATTGTTCCCTGTGTCAGATGAGAGTATTAGTGCACACATCTACTTCATGGTTCTGTTCTCGGTTCTTTCATTTTTATATTTCTAAAATTGGTTTCATTTACATTTATTTTATAACTACAATTAAGTATTTATGTTATAGTGTCAAAGGGGCCTTTGCACCTGCTGTTCCCTCAATCTGGAAATTCATTCACCCAGACTACCACATTGCTTGGTCCTTCCCTTCCTTAAATTCTTGACCCAAGTGGCAGCTGTTCAGTGGAGCCATTCCTGGTCATCTTATTGGAAATATCCATTCTACTACCTGGCATTCTTGCTCTGCTTTCCTTATTATTTTTTTCTAAATAGTATTTATTGTTAATATAAATAACGTATTTTCATTTCACCTAATTTCTGAAATTATTGTCACTTTCTACATTCTTGGCTATAGCTTCAAGAAGATGATTATTATCTGTTTTAACTAAATTATTATTTTCCCCCTCGCTATTATATTCTCAGTAGCTAAATCAGTGCCAGACACAGAATCATTTGAATTAATGGTTAATTATATTTTCAAATGTTCTTTTTTGGTTATATGTCTTTATTTATGCAATTTTTTTGTTTTCTTAAAATTTGGAATTGCCTTTTGTCTTTTTGTATTATTTTTATTTTTGTCTAATTTTTAAAATTGCTTCATTTTTTATATATTTTATTTTTTAGTTACAGTTGGCATACAATATTATATCGTTTCAGATGAACAACCCAGTGATCAGACATTTATATAACTTACAAAGTGATCACCCCAATAAATCTACTATCCATCTGACACCATACATAGTTATTACATTATTATTAACTATATTCCCTATGCTGTGCATTACATCCCCATGACTATTCTGTAACTACCAATTTGTACTTCTTAATTCCTTCACCCTTTTTGTTCATCCCCCCCAACCTTCTTCCCATCTGACAACTCTCAAAATGTTCTCTATATCTATGAGTCTGGATCTTTTTTGCTTGTTCATTTACTTTGTTTCTTAGATTCCACATGTAAGTGAAATCATAATGTTTTTTGTCTTTTTCTGTCTAATTTATTTCACCCAGCACAATACCTCTAAGTCCATCCATATTATTGCAGATGGCAAGATTTCATTCTTTTTTTTTATGGCTGAGTCATATTTCATTATATATGTCCCACTTCTTTATTTATTCATTTGTTGGTGGACACTTATGTTGCTTCCCTATCTTGGCTATTTTAAATAATGCTACAGTGAACTCATGGATGCATATATCTTTTCAATCTAGTGTTTTGGGTTTCTTTGGCTTAACACCCAGAAGTGGAATTGCTGGGTCCTTCTTTATCTCTTGTAATATCCTTTTTTTTTTTAAAGACTATTTTGTCTGGTATAAGTATTACTATGCCAGCTGTTTTGTTTTTGTTTCCAATGTCATAAAATACTTTTTACATTCCTTAGTTTCAGCCTGTGTCTTTTGATTTGAAGTGAATCTTTTGCAGGCAGCAAGCTTTTTTAAAAAAAAAATTAAAATTCTGTATTGTTTAAGGGTGTTGTTTTTTTATTCATTCAGCCACCCTATGTATTTTGATTGGAACATTTAATCCATTTGCATTTAAAGTAATTATTAATAGATATATATTTACTGCCATTTTATTATTTTTATTTTTGATCTTTTTATTTTCTTCTTCTTAAATAAGATTCTTTAACATTCTTGCAATACTAGTTTGATGGTAATGAACTCCTTTGACTTTTTCTTGTCTGGAAAGCTCTTTATCTGTCCTTCCATTCTAAATTATAGCTCTCCTGGGGAGAGTAATCTTGGTTGTAGGTCCTTGCTTTTTAACACTTTTTTTAAAATTTCTTTTTTTTGTTGTTTATAGTATTACATATGTCTCCTTTCCCCCCCCCATCGACCCCTCCCTGGCCACTCCCATCCCCAAGGACAAGCCCCAACCGCCACAGTGTCTGTGACCATTGGTTATGCTAATATTCATGCATACAAGTCCTTTAGTTGATCTCTTACATCCCACACACACACCCTCCCTTACCTTTCCCCTGATGTTTGACAGTCCATTTGGTGCTTCTCTGTCTCTGGATCCATTTTTGGTCATCAGTCTATGTTGTTCATCATATTCCACAAATGAGTGAGATCATGTGATATTTATCTTTCTCCAACTGGCTTATTTTGCTTAGCATAATGCTTTCCAGGTCCATCCATGCTGTTACAAATGGTAAAAGTTTCATCTTTTTTATAGCAGCGTAGTATTCCATTGTGTAGATGTACCACAGGTTTTTAATCCACTCATCTGTTGATGGGCACTTAGGCTGTTTACAAATCTTAGCTATTGTATATTGTGCTGCTATGAACATAGGGGTGCATATGTCCTTTCTGATTGGTGTTTCAGATTTCTTGGGATATATTCTTAGAAGTGGGATTACTGGGTCGAATGGGAGTTCCATTTTTAACTTTTTGGGGAAACTCCACACTGTTTTCCACAGTGGCTGCACCAGTCTGCATCACTTTTAATATTGCTTGGCAATCCCTTCTGGCCTACAAAGTTTCTGTTGAGAAATCAGCTGACAGTCTTATGGGAGCTCCCTTGTAGGTAACTAACTGCTTTTTCTTGCTGCTTTTAAGATTTTCTTTTTGTCTTTAACCTTTGCATTTTAATTATGATGTATCTTGATGTGGCCTCTTTGGGTTCAGTTTTGGACTCTGTACTTCCTGGACCTGTATGTATGTCTGTTTCCTTCACCACGTTAGGAAGGCTACAAAGTTTCAATTATAGAAGATAAATAAATCCCAGATACCAGCTTCCAGCCGGACCTGGGCTCTGCTCAAGGCTACAAAGTTTCAATTATGGAAGATAAATAAATCCCAGGAGAAAAAAAAAAGTAAATAGGAGAGGCTGGGAGCTTGGGTTGCCCGGGGGCGTGGCCAGCCTGAAAACAGCCCTCAGCCCCTCACCCAGGCTGGCCAGGCACCCCAGTGGGGACCCCCATCCTGAAGGGGGTGTGACCAGCTGCAAACAGCCATCAGCCCCTCACCCAGGCTGGCCAGTCACCCACGCGGGACCCCCACCCTGATCCGGAACACCTTTCAGGGAAAACCAGCCAGCCCCCACCCGTGCACCAGGCCTCTATCCTATATAGTAAAAGGGTAATATGCAAACTGACCCTAACAGCAGAAAGACTGGGAATGACTGGTCACTATGACACACACTGACCACCAGGGGGCAGATGCTCAATGCAGGAGCTGCCCTCTGGTGGTCAGTGCGCTCCCATAGGGGGAGCTCTGCTCAGCCACAAGCCAGGCTAATGGCTGCCAGCACAGTGGGGGTGGCGGGAGACTCTCCTGCCAATTAGCAGCACTAAGGATGTCCGACTGCAGCTTAGGCCTGCTCCCTCCTGGCAAGTGGACATCCCCCGAGGGCTCCTGGGCTGCCAGAGGGATGTCTTACTGCCAGTTTAGGCCTGATCCCCCAGGGAGCGGGCCTAAGCCAGCAGGTGGTCATCCCCCGAGGGGTCCCAGACTGCAAGAGGGCACAGGCTGGGCTGAGGGACACCCCCAAGTGCACAAATTTTTGTGCACCATGCCTCTAGTTACTATTATAATCATTATTATTTTGTAGATATGACATCTACTCACTGTTCCTGAGAAAACTAGTTAGAAGTTTTTGTTTTTGTTTTTTAAAAAAGACAACTATTTCTCTGATTTGGTAGATTTTTTAAAAAATATTATTGCATTTATTTAGTTACATTGGTTAATAAAATTATATAGGTTTCAGGTGTACAATTTTATAATTATGCTCTGTATTGCCTGTTCACCATCCAAAGTCAAGTCTCTTTCTGTCACAATTTATCCTCCACTCCCCTTTTCCTTCTGGTAACCACCATATTGTTGTCTGTGTCTATGAGTTCTTTTGTTTGTTTGTTTGTTTGTTTGTTGCTTAATCCCTTCACCTTTTACACTCAGCTCTCCTCTAATAGTGGTCAGTCTGTTTTCCGTACATATGAGTCTGTTTCTAGCTTGTTTTTTTGTTTATTTTGTCCATTAGATTCCAAGTATTGGTGAAATCATATGATATTTACTTGTCTTTCTTTGACTGGCTTATTTCATTAGCATAATACTTTCCAAATCCATCCATGCTGTCACAAAAAAATAAGATTTCCTTCTTTTTTATGGCCAAGTAGTATTCCACTGTGTAAATGTACCACAATATTTTTATCCACTTACCTACTACTAATGGGCATTTGATTTATTTCCAAATTTTTACTAGTAAATACGTTGCAATGAACAAGGGAGTGTATATATTATTTCTAATTAGTATTTCAGTGGGTTGTCCTTTAATTTATTTTATTATTCTTTTGCTGTACGAAAGCTTTTTAGTTTTATGTAGTTCCATTTGTTTGTTTGTTTTTCTTTCCTTTGCTTGAGGAGTCAAAAAATATTGGTATGAAAAATGTTCGAGATTTTTACTGCCTATGTTTTCTTCTAGGATTTTTAAGCATTCAAGTCTTACATTTAAGTCTTTAATATATTTTGAGTTTATTCTTGTGTATGGTGTGAGAAAATGGTCTAATTTAAATTTTTGCATGTATCTGTACAATTTTCCCAATACCATTTATTGAATAGACTATCTTTACCCCATTATGTGTTCATGCCTCCTTTGCCAAATATTAATTAACTTTGAAGGTGTGGATTTATTTCTTGGCTCTCTATTTTGTTCCATTAATCTATATGTCTGTTTTTATGCCAGTACCATGCTGTTTTTATTACTATGGCCTTGTAGTATAATTTGATATCAGGTAGCATGATTCCTCCAGATTTGTTCTTCTTTCTCTAGATTTTTGTTGCTGTTTGGGGTCTTTTGTGGTTTATAAATTTTTGGAATACTTGTTCTAGTTCTATGAGATACATATTAGTATCTTGATTGGAATTACATTGAATCTATAGAATACTTTGGATAGTATGGATATTTTAATTATGTTAATTTTTCCTATCTATGAACATGATATATGCTTCCATTTATTTGTATCTTCAATTTCTTCAGTGTCTTACAATTTTTTGAGTACAGGTCTTTTGCATCCTTGGTTAAGTTTACTCCAAGATATTTTTAATACAATTATAAATGGGATTGCTTTCTTAGTTTCTCCTTCCGATAGCTCATTATCCTATATAATAAAAGCCTAATATGCTAAGTGTCCAGTCATCCACTTGTCCGTTCAACCAATCATAGAGTAATATGATAATGATATGTTAAGGCCACTCAACCATTCGCTATGATGTGCACTGACCACCAAGGGGCAGATGCTCAATGCAGGAGCTTCCCCTGGTGGTCAGAATGCTGCCACAGGGGGAGCGCCGCTCAGCCAGAAGCCAGGCTCTCAGCTGGCGAGCACAGCGGCTGTGGCAGGAGCCTCACCTGCCTCCAAGGCAGGGCTAAGTATATCCGACTGCCGGCTTAGGCCCGCTCCGAAAGCTGTCAGTTAGACATCCCCGGAGGGATCCTGGACTGCAAGAGGCTGCAGGCTGAGCTGAGAGACCCCATCCCGAGTGCACAAATTTCGTGCACTGGGCCTCTATTTGTGTATAAAATGCAACTGATTTCTGGATATTTATTTTGTATCCTGCTACTTTACTGAATTCATTTGTCAGTTATAGTAGTTTTGGAATGGAATCTTTAGTATCATGTCATCTACAAATAATAACAGTTTTATTTCTTCTTCTTATTCTCTAATTGCAGTGGCCAGGACTTCCAGTACTATGTTGAATAAAAGTTGTGAAAGTAGACATCCTGTCTTGTTCCAGACCTTAATTGGAACACTTTTAGTTTTTGCCCTTTGAGTATGATGTTAGCTCTGGGTTTATCAAATATGGCCTTTATCATATTGTAGCATGTTTCCTCTAATCTCACTTTGCTGAGAGATTTAATCATAAATGGGTGCTGGATTTTATCAGCTGTTTTTTCTGCATCTGTTGGTAAGATCATATGATTTTTATGCTTCATTTTATTTATGTGGTGTATTTACATTTATTGCTTTACCAATATTGTACCGATCTTGCATGCCTGGAATAAAACCTACTTGATCAAGTTGCAGGATTTTTTTAAATGGTTTGCTGGATCTGGTTTGCTAATATTTTGTTGAGAATTTGTATTCAACAGAGTTATTAGTCGATAATTTTTCAATTTGTAGTGTCCTTATCTGGTTTTGGAATTAGGATAATGCTGGCCTTACAAAATGAGCTTGGGAATCTTCCCTCCTCTTGAATTTTTGGAATAGTTTGAGAAGATTAGGTGTTAGATCTTTGAATGTTTAATAAAATTTACCTGTGTGGCCATCTGGTCCAAGAGGTTTATTGGGGAGAGTATTATTATTATTACTAGCGGCCTGGTGCACAAAAATTTGTGCACTCGGGGGGGGGGAGGTCCCTCAGCCCAGCCTGTGCCTTCTTGCAGTCTGGGACCCCTCGGGGGATGACCACCTGCTGGCTTAGGCCTGCTTCCCGGGGGATTGGGCCTAAGCTGGCATTGAGCATCTGCCCCCTGGTGGTCAGTGTGTGTCATAGTGACCAGTCATTCCCAGTCTTTCTGCTGTTAGGGTCAGTTTGCATATTACCCTTTTACTATATAGGATAGAGGCCTGGTGCACGGGTGGGGGCCAGCTGGTTTGCCCTGAAGGGTGATCCGGATCAGGGTGGGGGTCCCACTTGGGTGCCTGGCCAACCTGGATGACGGGCTGATGGCTGTTTGCAGCTGGTCACACCCCCTTCAGGGTGGGGGTCCCCACTGGGGTGCCTGGCCAGCCTGGATGAGGGACTGAGGGTTTTCAGGCTGGCCAAGCCCACTGGTGACTGAAGCTCCCAGCCTCTCCTTTTTTCCTTTTTCTTTTTTAATTCTGGGATTTATTTACCTTATATAATTGAAACTTTGTTGCTGCTCCAGCTCTGAGGCCATGGCCTGCTGAAAGCAGGTATCTGGGGTTTGTTTAGGTTCTATAATTGCAACTTTGTTGCTTAGAGTGGAGCTCAGAGCCCGACCACAGCAGGGAGGAAGCATGGTTTCCTCCATCACTGGAGCAAGCAAGCCTCTTGCTCACTTCAGCTGCATGGCTGTCGGCCGCCATCTTTGTTAGCAGTTAATTTGCATATCTCACTGATTAGCCAATGGGAAGCATAGCGGAGGTACGGTTAATTTCAATCTTTGTCTATTGTTAGATAGGATTACTAGAGGCTCGATGCACGAAATTTGTGCACGGAGAGGGGAGGTTCCCTCAGCCCAGCCTGCATCCACTCCATACAGGGACCCCCTCAGGGGATGTCTGACTGCCGGTTTAGTCCCAATCCCACAATCTGGGACCGCTGGCTCCTAACCCCTCACCTGCCTGATTGCCCCTAACCCCTCTTCCTGCCTGCCTGATTGCCCCTAACTGCCTCTGCCTGCCTGCCTGATCGCCCCTAACCTCTCTGCCTATCTGCCTGATTGCCCCTAACTGCCCTCCCCTGCCAGTCTGATCTCGCTCCCAACTGCCCTCCTCTGCCAGACAATTTGGTTCTGATTGGTCCGTTTCTATGCCAGTCAGCGTCAAAAGCTCTGCCTCCTAGGCAGCCATT
>NW_005354385.1:3219334-3271376 GCF_000412655.1 Myotis brandtii
ATTCACCCTCATAATCTGTCTTTTAATTGGTGCATTTATGCCACTGACTTTCAGAGTGCTTACTGATAGAGTTACTGCCGTATCAGGTGGATTCTGGGGCTTCCGGGGCCGGCCTGCGGCCCAGGATCGATTAATTTGTATATCGCGCTGATTAGCCAATGGAAGGTGTAGCAAAGGTACAGTCAGTTACCATGTTTGTCTATTATTAGATAGGATTATTATGATTACTAGGGGCTCAGTGCACAAATTCATGCACCTTGAAAGGAACTGTGGGCTGTGAGGATGCGGAAGGCACAGGGGCAGGTCTCGGCCCATCCTCCGCGCCTCCACCCAGCCCCTCCTGCCGTGGCCCCTGGTCCCGTCTGCCAGCAGCCCTGCTCCCACCGCCGTTGCTCCCACATGCTGACGGCGCTGGCCCCACTCGCACCCGCTGACGGTACAGAGTGAATGGGGCCGGCGCCAGCAGCAGGTTCAAGCTGGGCCAGTGCCATTAGTGGGTGCGAGCAGTGACTGCTGCCCCAAACACCCCTCAGGAACAGGGGGAGGTGGAGAAGCCCTCAGGGGTGAACAGGGCCAGCAGCCACTGCTCACACCCACTGATGGCATCGAGTGATGAGAACTGGCACCGAGTGATTGGGACCAGCACCGGGCACCGTCAGCGGGTGCGAGTGGTGGCGCTGGCTGTGGGTGCAAGCGGGGCAGACACTGGCAGTGGGTGCAAGCAGGGCCAGTACCGGCAGCAAGTGTGAGTGCTGGGTGGGACCACGGCGCACGGGAGCAAAAAATTTTCAGTAACCACCAGAGGCTCATCCCGATGACAGTGATCACTCGCCCCCTTGGTCTGGCGCCCCCACTCACCTGCTCTACCATCCCGCCACGGCCAACTTCCGCACATGCCCCCTGGTGGTCATCGTACATCTTAGCGACCGGTTGTTCAGTTTTTCCACCATTTGGTCTATTTGCATATTAGCCTTTTATTATATAGGATTACTGCTTCGATTTTATTCATTGTAATCTGTCTAGTCAGATTCTCTGGTTCTTCCTGATTCAGTTTTGGAAATCAGTTGTATATTTCTAGGAATTTATCCATTTCATCCCAATAGCCCAATTTTTTTGTCATATGGTTGTCTGTAATATTTTCTTATAATCCCTTATACTTCTGTGGAGTCAGTTGCTACTTCTCCTCTTTCATTTCTGATTTTATTGAAGGGAGGGCTCAGCACCAGTAGGGTGGTTGAGGGAACAATGGCCCTCATCCTAGAGTCACACAACTGAAAATGTGTTCAAAATTCTGCCAGAAGGCCAACCTCAACAGGATGGGGCTGCCTGGACTTAGGGGGGTGAGGCTAGTAGATCTACTGTGAGGGGGAGGCTCTGGTCAGGTTTGGGGGAAGGTTGGAGAAGTGGTCCCCACCCCAAAGCCACACAACTCAGCCTATCCCAGATTCTGCCCAGACCTAGGCAGGACAGAGCCACCTGAGGTCAAGAAGGTGGGGCCACCTTGAGCCCAGAGGGTGGGACTAAAGGCTGACCTGTCAGAGGGAGGCTCCAGGCAGGTTCACAGGAAAGTGGGAGGAATGGCCCTCACCCCAAAGCCACACCACTCAGACACTTACACCCCCTGAGTTTGCCCAGACCTCTGCATCCTGGCCCAGGCAGCTGACTCTTCAGCAAGGTGTGACCTGCAGAGGTTGGTGTTACAGGGAATCTAGAGGGTGGGGCTGTTGCATTCTCCCATGCTGATGCCATCAGGAGGGGCATGCTCCTCCCAAGAAAGATAGCATCTGGGGTTCAGGAGAGTGACTCAGCACAGGGGTCCCAGTGGCTCTCCTTTCAGCTTTTTCCCCAGAGCCATCTCTCAAACGACTCAAGTTCACTCTACCCTCCCTCTGCCAGAAGCCAAGGTGAGTGGCTGTGAACATGGTTTTTTGTGGTTGCCCTTGAGGAGGGAACGTGTGTCTCTGTCTCCCCCTGGAAGATAGAATCCCCGCTGATTTTCACAGCCAGATATTATGTGGGTGCTTTTTTCAAGCCCTGGTGCTCTGGACCAGAGAGCCTGGCATGGGGTTGAGTCCTCAAGCTCCTCAGGAAAAACCTTTGCAGCTGAGATATCCTCTGGAATCTCAGCCACCACAGGTGGGAGCAGAGCCAGCCCTTTTCCCGTTGCCGCCCTTCCTACCAGTCTTGATGTGGCTTCTTCTGTAAATCTTTGGTTATAAGACTTCTCTTCAGCTAGTCTTTAGTTAATTATTCAGATTGATTGTTTTATATTTTAGTTGTAATTCCAGTTTCGTCATGGGAGGAGGTGAGTGTAACATTCACCTAGTCCACTGCCATTTTGGATTTCCTAGAGTTCTTTTAAAGATCATTTTTTTCCGTAAATTACTCATTGCTTCCAGTTCAGCTTCTTTTTTCTTTTTGTTTATTTTTATTTCTCTTTTTTTATGCAGGATGCTTTCTGTAAATACCTGACAATCCTTGGTTACAGGTTCATATTTAACAGTGAGAAAATAAATACTGATTGGGAACTTTGCATACAAACGCAGATTTGTATGATTTCTGGTGTTAGGGGTGATTAGCTAGGGGAGAATCTCTTAAGTGCCAGACATCGAAGCTATTCTTTGCTCTAGGATTGATTCCCTCCAAGAGGAACCCTGTGATTGTTGTTTTAGGAATGCCTTGCTTCACTAGATGTGGATACCAAGGGTTCCTTATGCAATTAACATCCCCATTTTCAGCCCCACCTCGCACTCCTATTCTCACTGCTACTCTTTTACCAGGCATCCAGAGCCTCTGAACCTCTCTGTGTTTCTTTACTTCGCTGAGTACCATCTTGGCTTTTACCACTCCATGTCTGCTGTAGGCCAAGATCTCCTGTGCTCCACGGCAATAGTCTTTTTCTGTTTTCCAGTTCACTTTCATTTTTTTGAAAACTCTTCTCTATTGATGACCTATCTTCCATCTGTGGTGGTGTTATTTTTTTTTTCATTTTTGTACTGTCTTTTTAGTAGTTCTTAAGTGAAGTAAAAATGTGTATGGTCTACCTACCTACCATCTTTAAATAGAAGTCATTGAAAATTTGTAAGCAGAAAATTGACCAGGTCAAGTGTCATTTAACAAAGGTCACCCTAGTTAGAGTTTTATTTATAGCAACATGAACTAGCAGACTATGTTCTACTAGATGTAATTATATGATACTTATACAGTGGGGCCTTGACTTACGAGTTTAATTCGTTCCGAGACCGAGCTTGTTAAGGAGCTCGTTAACTCAAATTACTCTATCAACTCAACGCAAAAAATCGGCTGAGAGACAGCTGGTATCTCAAAAAACTCGTTAGTCGGGACACTCGTAAGTCAAGGCCCCACTGTACCACTTAGCACAAAATATAATTTAATAAAACAATTTATTAAAATATTGATATAAATAGTACATTCTTAGACATAAGTGGACCAGCACTTCATGGAATACAATAATCTAGAAATTTGTTAAATATTTTTCTCCTACTAAAAGCAAAATATACTTACTATATTATTTAAATATATGATATCATAGTATATTAATAAATTATATTTTTATAATACTCTCCAAGTCAAAACCAAAATGTCTTTCTTCAGAAATGATATAATCTCTATCTACTTTACCAGTGCCTTCCATCTATTTCTTAATACCAACACATCTCTTATCATTGAATATAAAAGTTATTTTGCATAGAATAGCAATAAATTAACCTTAAACCAGATTTCGACTTCTAGAAGTTTATGATCTCTTATTTGTAGTTGGTTGACCATAATGAGTATAAAATTACTTTCTTGGGGGTGGCAATGATGATTAAAATGAGGTAAAATATATAATGTTAATTTTTCTCCAATTTTCTTTTATATACCCATTTTTAAACAACCTTGAGAATATCTCCATAATTTAGTAATTCTGTAATCCAAATCTCCTAACCTGTATCTGTGTGAAAATTTCAGTGCTTTAAAAGGGACTGCTGCTAACTAATATAATTTTACACATAAAAAGCATTTTTCCTTGCTTTCTTGCAGGCTTAAGCAGCTCCTTTATGTACTTGATTAAAAGATATTTGTAAGATGTAGTGCTGTTAAAGAAATATACATTGATTATAGTCAGGTTTTTATAATATGAATAATCTATCCAAGTTCTCTCTATATAAATCCTAGTCATTTAAATATGTTTTTCAGTGTTTCCCATCTGAATTGTTATGCTGACGTATGTGTGATTTCCTTTTTGTGTTATTGAACAGATTAAAAAAATGCACTTAGACAAGGTGCTTTCATTTCTATCTCCCTTATAAAGAACTAAACATATAAAAAACTATAAGTAGTAGCAGAGTTTTATTATAGGTTGTTAGGGTCTCTCTTTTTACTAAGAAACATATTTCCTTCCTGCCCTTCACATAATAACTTGGCAAAAGGACAAGGAGAAATTTTAAAAACTTAATATTTAGTAGATTTCAAGGAAAAGAATAAAAAATTACAGTAGCGATGCTTCCAGGCTCCAAATATCTGCAACTATATGATTATAGCTAAAAGAAATTACAAAACTGCTGTGCATTTTTGTGATTAAAATATATTGCCAACCCTCTATGTCTTTTTTATGTAAATAAAATATTGTAATTTCAGATATCATTGTTATCATACCTATTTGCCTTCATTGTAAGTAGAAGCTATAGTTTCTGATTACTGCTAACTACTGCAAGATTTTTTCCTCCATTGCATATGCTTCTTGATTAATAACACATTTATTTTCAATTTTTATCTGTTTCTGTATGCGTGCACACACACACACACACACACACACACACACACACACACGGACACACACACGGTGCAAACCCATTCACCACATAAATACATTCACCACATAAACAAATCTGAGGGAGTAATAAAAGCAAAATAGATTTTATTAAGTAAATAACACTTCTCAAAGGTTTTATTCTGTTTACATAATAGATGAGAAGTTAATTTTTAGGGCACTATCTTCTATTTTATGCAAGAATTGTTATTTTAAATACCATGATATGCTAGGGTGTTTCTCTTTTTTCATAATTTGAATGCTATTATGATTTCTTGGTGGCTCTACAGAAATTTTGCTGCTTGTTTTTTTTTCCATTCACAGTATTCAAAGTGGTCCATGTGACCTAGATATTAAAAATCGAGGTAGAATGTGCTGCATTGCTGATATTTACTGTGAAACCTCAGAAACATTCTGGATACATCTGCTAAAATCACACTGTTTAATATCACTGGTATTTTAAAAGGTCTCTGATAGTCTGTACAATCATTTGTAAATTGGCATTAAAATGTTTTAAATATTCAAAAAATGTTCAAATATAAAACAATGCTTTTATAGTCCAGGTAAGAATACACACATAATCATTCTCAGTTTTCAGTTTTAGGTTTGCTTGATAAGACTGTGGATTTTTCCCCCTAGTATTTACCTTGTGTTTAGAATGATAGTAATCTACTAATTTTGAAATCTAACCACAATAAGCTGCAATTAGTCTGTTGCCATTTCCTAATTTTGGGTGAAGTCTTTTAAATTATTAAAAAATAGAATAGTATCTAGAATCTACAGTATAAAATTATGTTCATCAAGAACATCTGTTAGATTAGTGTAGAGCATCTCTTCCAAAAAGTCAGCTTGTATATTCGGGAAGCCATATTCTCCCATCTATAAAGCTATCTCACCCTTTAATGCTTCCGTGTGAAAAATGAAACCTTGAAGGGAAAGCACTGAATGAGTTAAAACATCTGCACAGGAGACTGACTTCAAAGTAGAGAATCATATATTACTGAAAAAATCTGATTTGTTTTCTCTTTACTTATTACAAAAATATTATGAAATAAAAGAAACAATATGTGTCGCAGTTCTCAGCTAAGAAAATTAAAGCACAGATGTGCTAAAGATCAACTCTACATTTTTGTTTGTTCTCTCGGTGATAGAAAGATTAGCTTGCCAAACTAATTTATGGATTTCTTTATATAGCCAGGGAGAACTGCAAATGACTGGGTCAGATGAGCAGAATCGAAATTGAGAAGTCTAAGGCCATCTGCTAGAAAGCCAGTGCCTAGAATCAAAGCTTCTGAGTAGTCCAGGGGAAAAGAAATCTGTAAACCCAACGTTTCTTAAACTTGATTGACCTCGAACACTATTTTGCATTACATCAAATACCATCCTGTGGAGCTGTATTCTCCAGGACACTAGTGCCAGAAACTGTTTCTTTACTGTTTCAGTATAGAGATCTGTTTCAAAGCCATTTTTTTAAGGTAGGATATATACTAAAGGAATGAATGAATTTTTCCAATATTTACTAATATAGCTTTGCAACTTTGCACAGAATCCAGTCTTTCATATTAGAAGGGTTCACATTATTTATATAGTCAGGCAAATAGAAAATCATCCTAGCACCTTATTTTCAAAGGTCATATAGTCAGTGTATTAAGTTACAGAAGCTAAACTCCACAACAAAGAACCACTCAATGATCCTATATTTTGGACAGCAACCGCTAGACATTAGTTAGAGCAAAACATGTTTCGCTGTAACTATATTCTACTCTTACTATACTGGGTAAGAGGACACCCACTGAGAAGGTTCTGAGGTGATCCTGTGTTACCACAGGAAGCAGTGCATTGCAACAGACACACAAAACTACCAGTAGCCAGATTTGCATTCTGTATGGATCTGCCATCAACTAAGAGACATTATAGAAGACAGTTGTTTTCTAAAAAAAATGAGTTTATCATTTCCCAGCTGAATATTAATAATCAACTTCTAAAAGAAATGCTAAGCCCTGTGTTCAAATTTGGGAAATTCTGGATTAAACAAAATAATGCAAGTTACTATAACCAATATTAATATGCACTGTGAATTTTCAAAAGATGGATATAGCATTAAAGGTTTCTTTTACCCTATATCTAGGCCACATATATTAAATGATCCTTAGAACATAGTTTGAGAAATACAGGACTGAATATGTTCCCAACCTTTTTGTAATTCTAAGATTTTATATTCAGTGATTTAAATTATCTATTTATATTTTTTCTTAAAAGAAAAATAAAAGAGGACTGTACATTTTTATAAGCAAAGAACTCCAAATGTGTACTTTGTGAGGGACCAGTGTTATTTGAAAAAAAATCTCTTAGGTTGTAGCATTATAACAACTTCACATGTAATTAGATTTTTTATATTTAATTAAAAATAATATTTGCATGATTTTAGAGTACTTAGAATAGAATGTTAAAGATTTCTAAGGATTTAAATGGTGTTAGTCATTACAGTTTTTAGGTAAAATACTCTAAAATCATGCATGTATTATTTTTTAATTCAAAAAAAATTGCATATCTTACAACTCTAAGGAGTAGCTAAAGAAGAAATGGTTTTTTGAAATAGGAACAGTACTTTTCATCACTTAATTTAGTATTATCAGTGTCATATGTCATGGCAAGTTCTTCTAGGAAACTTTTGAGTCTGACATTATAGTAACTTTCTGCTATGAAAGCAAAAATAATAGAAGAATATTTTATTTCTTTGGACATAGAGTGAAAAGTGGAACTGGGTATTGTTTTTTAAAGGACAATTTACTTGCAAAATATATTTGGAGTAGGAGTCAACTTGAAGAGACTCCCACTGGCCAAATCTGGAACAATATGAGCATCAAAATAAATAATGATAATAATGAACTATAACACACTTAAAATGAAAATCTGACAATATATATGAATATAAAGGAATAAATAAATAAATGAGATAGAAGAGAAAGCTCTTTCTTCTATTAGAATGCCAACTAAATTAAGGATATGGAGTTAGAAAATCATCAGTGTACCGAAAAATAGTGAGTAAAATCCTATCTAATAAAGACGGAATATGCAAATTGACCATCACGCCATCACAAAGCTGGTGGCACCCATAGCCACAAGATGGCGGTGCCTAGTCCCCTCAGCCCCGCCAGAGTCCCCCAGTCCTTTCAGCCCCGCCGGAGGGGGGGGGGGCAGCAGGTGCATGGTTCGGCCAGACCCGCCCTCAGCCCCCCAGCCTCCCAGGGCCAGCCCAAGGCGCAGGCAAGCCTCAGATGTCTGCTGACCAGCCACCTAGGGCCAGCCTGAGGCGCAGGCAAGCCTCAGATATCAGCTTCCCAGGGCCACCTGAGGCTCAGGTAACCAGGGCTGGCCAAGTCTTGATCTGTCAGCAGTGGCAACAGCAGAGGTGTCATGGGGGCATCACCTTCCCCTGATGGCCAGGTCTCCTCCTGCCCCTGAGGACTCCCAGACTGTGAGCAGGCCAGGCTGAGGGACCCCTCTCCCTCTCCAGTGCATGAATTTTCATGCACCAGGCCTCTAGTTTTATATAAAATTGTTTCCCCACAAATTATTTATTATAAAGGAAACCTAGTATTTTGACAGTGGAGAAACTGAATGGCATTACATTAACAAACAGATAAAAGTTACCACCAATATTAGTTAAACTCACATCTCATGTGCCTCCTGATATAATGCACTTGAAAAGGACACAGTATTGCCTCTGTAATATTCCCACCAAAATGTGTGAACTAGAGCTAATCATGAAGAACATCAGACAAACTCAAAATGAGGAACAAATCCACAAACGACAAGTGCTGGCGAGGATGTGGAGAAAAAGGAACCCTCGTGCACTGCTGGTGGGAATGCAGACTGGTGCAGCCACTGTGGAAAACAGTATGGAGTTTCCTCAAAAAACTAAAAATGGAACTCCCTTTTGACCCAGTGATCACACTTCTAGGAATATATCCCAAGAAACTAGAAACACTAATCAGAAAGGATATATGCACCCCTATGTTCATAGCAGCACAATTCACCATAGCTAAGATTTGGAAACAACCTAAGTGCCCATCAGCAGATGCATGGATTAAAAAGCTGTGGTACATTTACACAATGGAATACTACGCTGTGGTAAAAAAGAAGGAAATCTTACCATTTGCAACAGCATGGATAGAACTGGAGAGCATTATGCTAAGCGAAATAAGCCAGTCAGAGAAAGATAAATATCACATGATCTCACTCATTTGTGGAATATAATGAACAACATAAACTGATGAACAAAAACAGATCCAGAGACAGAGAAGCATCAATCATACCATCAAACCTCAGGGAAGGTAAGGGAGGGTGGGAGTAAAAGGGAGAGATCAACCAAAGGACTTGTATGCATGCATATAAGCCTAACCAATGGACACAGACAACAGGGGAGTGAGGGCATGAGTGGGGGTTGGGGGGAGGGATAAGGACCATATGTAATACCTTAATCAATAAAGAAAAAAAAAGTTTAATAAAATGAGGAACATTTGCCAAATTAACTGCCCCGCATTCTTCAAAAATGTCAATATCAAGAAAGACAAAAAGAGAAAGTAAATGTTTCATTTTTAAGGAAACTAAAGAGACATT
The DNA here is from genome assembly GCF_000412655.1 of Myotis brandtii. Classification (NCBI taxonomy): domain Eukaryota; kingdom Metazoa; phylum Chordata; class Mammalia; order Chiroptera; family Vespertilionidae; genus Myotis; species Myotis brandtii. Next base: position 3,228,771 of record NW_005354385.1, read on the forward strand.
GACAACTAAATATAATTGATGATGGGTTGGATCCTGCCCCAGAAGTTTTATATATATGCTAGAGGCCCAGTGCACAAAATTCATGCACTGAGGGGGCAGGGTCCCTCAGCCTGGCCTGTGCCCTCGTGTAGTGTAGGACACCTTGGGGGATGTCCACCAGCCAGCTTAGGCCCGCTCCCCGCAAGGATCGGGCCTAAGCTTCCCCGAGGGGTTCCAGACTAAGCCAGCAGTCGGACAGCACTCTCGCAGTCCGGGACCCCCCGCTCCTTACTGCCTGCCTGCTCGCTGCTCCTTAGCACTGCCGTGGAGGTGGGAGAGGCTCCTGCCACTGCCACTGTGCTCACCGGCTGTGAGCCCAGCTTCAGGCTGAGCGGCGCTCCCCCTGTGGGAGTGCACTGACCACCAGGGGGCAGCTCCTGCATTGAGCATCTGCCCCTTGGTGGTCAGTGCACATCATAGCAGCTGGTCGTAACGCTGTAATGGTCGCTTAGGCTTTTATTATATAGATACTAGAGGCCCGGTGCACAAAATTTGTGCACAAGTAGGGTCCTTAGGCCTGGCCAGCGATCAGGTTCCCTGCCTCCCCACCTCACCACTTCCTCCTTCCCCCACTCCCTCAGTGCCCCACTGCCACCGCTGGTCATCCGCCATGTTCCACGCTGCCCCCTGGTGGTCATCACACGTCATAGCGAGCTATCAAACTCCCGAGGGGACAATTTGCATATTGGCCTTTTATTATATAGGATAATACTACAGAGAGCATTATTGGGACAATTATTTAAAAAACAAATATGGACTATAAATTAGATATATTAAATTTCTTTATTTTAAAAATTGTACTGTGGTTATATAAGAGAATGTCCATGTTCTAAGGATATACTGAAATTTTTAGAGGAAAATTGATGCATTGCTCCAATTTACTCTCAAAGAACAAATTAGATTCTTGGATAGCAATTAGCAAATGGGGCAAAATGTAAACAATTGAGAAGTCTGGATGAAGTTTCTGGAGAATTCCCCATTCTATTCTTTCAACATTTCTCTAAGTTTGAACTTATCTTACCTAATAATAGACAAACATGTAAATTAACTGTCCCTCCGCTATGCTCACCAGCTAATCAGGAGAGTATGCAAATTAACCCAACAAAAATGGCGGTTAATTTGCATACGTAGGGATGAAGCGGCGGAGTGAAGACTGAAGACTCCATCCAGAGCCGTGAAGCCTGAAGGCTCCATCTGGAGCCACGAAGCCTGAAGGCTCTGTCCGGAGCCGCGAAGACTGAAGGCTCCATCCAGAGCAAAGGCCTGGGTCCTCGGTGCCAGAGGAAAACCGGTGCCGGCAGCCAGGGGAAGGGAAGGTCTATTGCATGAATCTCTTCATGCAATGGGCCTCTATTACTGAAATAAAAAACTGTAATACTTTTTTAAACTTGAGTATACCCACTAAGATTTAAAGCCTATCTATTATATAAAAGCCCAGTGACTGGAACGGCAGAACGACCAGAATAACCAGTGGCCATGACGTGCATTGTGGTAGCCAACCAGCCTGATCTGGGCCCTGATTGGCCCCCCAACCCCTGGTCGGCCCAGCCCCCAGTCAGTCCCCAACACCCCAATCAGGAGCGGGACCAGCTGGCCAACCACCCGCGGCCCCGCCTCCTGCTGGCTCAGCCCGAGGGTCCCCATCGGGGCAGGCCAGCCAGACCCCACCCATGCATGAATTCGTGCACCAGGCTTCTAGCTTCACTGTAACGTGTCAAGTTTTCCAGGTATATAAGAAAAAAGGTCAAAGTTAGAAGTTTATCCCTTAGTCTTTATCCAGATTGGTACAATTATGAAGCACATTAATATTGTGATTAATAATCTCCCTCCATGAAGAAAAGGTAAATTCTAATCTATTTGTGAGTAATATTAAATTCTTTATGTAAATGTACCACACAAATTCATGGTATTAATATTTTAAGTGAATGCCCTTAGAGGATGTACAATTGACAGCTATTTCAAGAGATACATAAAACTACTATATATACTCATTCTCTCCCCAGACTCCATCCCACCTGCCACAAATTATTTATTCTTCATCTCCCAACTTTACCTGGCTAGTTTAAGTGTAACAAAAGCTTTGCCCAGGAACCTTTTTGCCCTCTATATTTTATAATAAGTCATTGCCACCACTCTGTAAAGGTAATAGAGTATGTATTACATTGAGAAACATGCTTTTTTAAAAGTCTATACTAAGAAATTGCCTAGTTTTTGATACATTCTTTGTATCATAAATTACTATAGTATATTTTATTTTTTAAATGGAATAATTATTAAAATATCTTTAATTTTAAATATTTTAAGTGCATCATAATTTTTTAATTTGGCAGAATATTTATATCTATGTTATGTATGTTTTTTTATTTTACGTCTATTTATATGCAGTAGGTAAAGTTATTTATTCCTTTACCTTTCTCAGAGTCTAAATTCTGCCTTCTTTGTATTCATAACCTATATACTCTTTATAAGCAAGTTAATATTTGTTTTCTGTTCAGAAGTCAAATATTATATTTTAGTTACTTGACATTAAGAGTTGGTAAGTCATAGTAAACCCAGAGGACTAAACAGCACTATAGTTCAATTTTTAAAATATATTTGCTGTTTAATAGACCATGGGAAGACAAAGGCTGTCATAGATGCAGATATTACCTGGTATCTGAAATCACCCAGAGTCTAAATCAAAAACAGAGAGATGAAGGACTGTCTTCTTGTGGAAGATTTTAATAGCTTTCAAAGGAAAGAGAAATGTGTAAGCATTTTAAAAAATGAATTATATTCAATCTTTATTTTTATGTATAATCCCACCAACAATTTTATAGTCTACATTCAAAATGTATTGAATAACACATGTCCATAATATTTTTGCCATTTTAATGACCATATACTTTCTCTGAGAAAATGGTCATGTATTATCATGTAAAATTATTTTGCAGAATTAAATCTTGAATTTCTCACATAAGAAAGGATTCAACACCAATATTGACCTACTTTTTTCCTCATTCATATTTTTGAGTGAGAGAATAATTGTCTCACACCAGAATTTGGAGCCAGAATTTTATTGTAACATATTAAAAAAAAGAAAGAAACTCATTCTTGCTGTATTTCTGTAACCTGAATATAAAATAAGGTTGCAGCATATCAACAGACAGCTGACAGAGAAAAAAATGTTATAGGAAGCGAGGTTATAAATACCAGGTTAATTCCAGAACTTCTGGAGTTTCAAAATTTTGCTAAAGCTTCTCTAAGCTGTCTGATGTCTTAGTGAGAATGGGAAGGAAACTCACAGAATCTCTAGTTGAGGCCTGTATTATTTCAAATGGTTTTATCATCTTCTTACATTTCCTGTGAAAGCCATTTTTGGTTTTCTACTCTCCTTATTCTTAGGGATTCATAGAAATCAGGAATAGGAAAGTGATTTTTTTCCAGTAATTTTTTCCCATAATACAAATATTATGACTCTCATATATCTATCTAGTGGCCTGTCTATAAAACAATCAATAAATTCACTCTTAGTGTTAGTGATTGAAAGTCCTGTTGAAAAGCTGCTTTGGTTTCTATTCATTCTTTTATGCAGCCTAAATCATGTACATATGTGCCAGGTACTGTGCTTGGGTTAAAGTTGCAGACAGAGATAGTCCTCAGGCAAACTGAACCATGACAATGCAATATAGTAAATGTGATAAAAAATAAGCACAATGTACTATAGAGGTATAAAGTTAGAACTCCTAACCCATACTGGGTAGTTATGGGAGTCAGTGATTTTTTTTATTAACAAAGATGTACTAGAAAAACAGTAGGTGAATTTTATGATCCAAATCAGCTTATTTGAAAGTAAACATTAGTCTTGTTAACATTAGCAACTTAATGAATGTCTATGATATGCTAAGTGTTACAACAAATACAATCTTGTCATCTATATTAAGTATCTAAAATAATAATAATAGTGTGGATTTTTTTCCTAAGAAAATATGTCTTATTTCTTGTGATTGTTGGGCTCTTTCTGATTAACTGATATATACCAATTCATGCCTTACAACTCACACCATTGGCTTTCAGAGTTACCCAGGGGCAACATTATGGCTTCATTATTGTAAACCCATCCTTTACTACTAGAAGCCCTGAGTTAGATTTCTAGTAGTAAAGGATGTAACTCATAGCCTACTAATAATTGTTGGATCATTACCTTCATCATCACGTGTAAAAAACAGCAAGTCATAATTACGCTATGAACCCTCACCACTAGGAAAAGTGTTACAATGCAATATTTCTGAAAAGTAGTAAGGCTGAATTTGGTGAAACAGCCTTGTACAAAGAGGGAGATTTTCCAAATACGAGAGTGGGAATACAGCAATTAAAATGAAAGGTAAAAAGAAGGTCCTAGCTGGTCTGGCTCAGTGGGTAGAGCATCAGCCCACAGACTGAAGGGTCCCAGGTTTGATTCTGGTCAAGGGCATGTACGTCAGTTGCAGGCTTGATCCCTGGCCCTGGTTGGGGCCCCTGCCAGAGGCAACCAATCCATGTGTCTCTTCACATTGATGTTTCTCTCTCTCCGTCTCTCCCCCTCCCTTCCATTCTCTCTAAAAATCAATGCAAAAATATCTTTGGGTGAGGATTAACAAAACAAACAAAAAAAGAAGGTGGGAAATATTAATAAAGAGAACATGAGTTTAAGTGAAGTGAAATAAGTGGAAGAAAATACAGTAGTTTTAGGAATTTAATAGTTAAGTATGATACAGAAAGTCACTTGTACTTGAATTTGTGTTGTTGCATAGTCATTGTTATTTTCTACAATTCTGCCAATAGTTTTCGCTAACTCTGCTAACAAGGTAACTGAAGAAAAGGAATTTTAGCCTTTGAGTAGTTGTTCTGATTAGTTCTCTATAGTGTAATGAAGACCCACATCTTACCTTTTAGTTGCATACTGAAACAAACACATTATTTAGTTGTATGTAGTTTTTATTTAACTTTTAAAAGAAATCTTTGTTTATATGGCCACAAAATTAAATTTTAACTTAGGTAAGAACAGACCTCAGTGACAAATGAAAAATTAGTTATATAATACCTAATAGGAAAAGACAGGAAGTCCTAATTTTTAATAGGCTTAATTATTCAAAGTTTTCAAGGAGCAAGGGAAAAAGAATATCTTTGATGCCCTGACCAGTTTGGCTCAGTGGATAGAGCGTCGGCCTGCGAACTGAAGGGTCCCAGGTTCGATTCCGGTCAAGGGTATGTACCTTGGTTGCAGGCACATCCCCAGTGGGGAGTGTGCAAGAGGTGGCTGATCGATGTTTCTCTCTCATCGATGTTTCTAACTCTCTATCCCTCTCCCTTCCTCTCTGTAAATAAATCAATAAAATATATATTTTTTTAAAAAGAATATCTTTGATAAGAATTTGTTTACTTATTTATTTCCAGTCATGATTTTGATAAATTTCCATTAATTTGGTGCATAATAATTCTTGTTCAGTGATAGTATTTTATTACAGTGAGAGTGCATATTGAATAACCAGATAATGACCTAACACAGTGATGATTCCTATTGATTTGTATCTGCTATAGCAAAAAATAAAAACATGTTCTTCTGTATTTGTTATTGAAAGGAGAGGTTTTACAAATACCATATTTACTTTTATTTATCATAAAAGTATCCATTAGCTTTCCCATACTTTATAAACTATAAGACTTTCTGAACCACAGTATAATAGAATCCTTAAGATACCGAAAAGTACAAACAAATGGTGTTGACTTGACTTTGTATTGATGATGGCATAAATTAAAAATTGGACAAAGCTTCTGTCTACATGCAAGTCACTTTTCTTGTGACTCTAAAACCAATTACATTTATTGGAAAATCCTCAATGAAAACACAAGCCAAATAAAATACTCTCAATAGTCATCAGTGACTAAATCTTTTTTGTAAGTATTTACTAATTAGAATTATTCATAATATAATAATTGACTTTGTGGCTTTCCTCCACACACTCCTTTTTCAGTCTTTCCTTTTAAGTTCTGAATCTAAGTTTGCCTGATTACTGATTTAATGTAACTAATATCAATTTTTCATACCCAGAATTGTTGCAAAGCGTAGTACATACATTTCACACAGGTCTATTACTTGTTCCAGACTAAATAAGTACATTTCTCAGTGTGTGTGTGTGTACATGCATATGCCCAAGTGTTTTTTAATTACAAAGTCAAAAAGATGTGGGACCATTTTGAATGTATATTTGGTATCTATATATATAAAAGCCTAAGCGACCTTTACGACCAAATGACCAGAACAACTGGTCAACCAGTTGCCATGACATGCACTGACCACTAGGGGGCGGATGCTCCAACTGGTAGGTTAGCTTGCTGCTGGGGTCCAGCTGATCAGGACTGAGCGAGATGGGCTGGACACACCCTGGAGCCCTCCTGCGGTCTCTCCCTGGCTGGCCAACCTCCCACATCCCTCCCCGGCCTCGATCATGCACCAGTGGGGTCCTTCGGTTCGGCCCAATCCCACAAGGGTGAGGGACCTCACTGGTGCACAGATTCATGCAACGGGTCTCTAGTTATTCAATAATCCTCAGTTATCATGTTATCTTTTGCAATATAAAAGACCCTTGAGCAATACTAAGCATCATGAGACCAGATTCTGTATTTCTTTTAAGTCTTACTAAGGTGTCCTGCTTTTTTTTTTTTAATCATCCAATGATATTTTTTTCCCATTGATTTTTTTTTTTTACAAAGAGTAGAAAGGATGGGGGAAGTGGAGGGAGAGAGAGACGGGGGGAGAGAGGAGAGAGAGAGAGAGAAAAGAGAAGAGAGAAGAGGAGAGAAGAGAGAAGAGAGAAGAGAGAAGAGAGAAGAGAGAAGAGAGAGGAGAGAGAATCATTCATGTGAGAGAGACACATTGGTTGCCTCCCTCATGCACCCTGACCAGGGCTGGCTAGGGATCAAACCTGCAACCCAGATACATGCCCTTGACCAAGAATTGAACCCAAGACCCTTTGGTATGCGGGCTGATGTTCTAACCAGTGAGCAATGCTGGCCAGGGCTGCTTTCTTATTTTTTTTATCTCCATAAATCACATTTAGTTAAGTGCTTATTGAATATTTTCTAAGTGCAACCTAAAATGTAAAGTGGTATTGAAGAGAAGAAAATTAAGGCCTAACTCCTGCTGGCCTTCCATTGATTTTCCCATAATAGGGGAGCTGAAGGTGACCAGTCTGTTCCCTTTTCCTGGGGCTGAGATGTGAAGGACACAGCACATCCTCTCGGGACTCTGGGTACAACAGATGCACAATAACAATAATAGAGATTTATACTGTCCTCTTTAATTGCCATGTCTAGGTTCCTTTCTGCTGTGCATACATATGACTATACTTATATTTTAGAGCATTCTTTTTACTCGTATGTGTACTTTTTATACTGAACATTAGAAAACAATACTATTTTAAATACTTGATCACTATTCCAATTTATTGATTTTATTTTGAATTCAACTTAACCTCTTAGCTAACATTCTTTAAAACATACTGTCTACAAATATTTTGTTAAATATTGATCCTGAATGTCACATCCTTGGACTTTTCTTTACTTTGGCATCCTTTCATTAGTAATGCATATTATTTATTAAAAATCCTATAAGTATCAGACACTATGGTTTAATAGTGTGTCTCAGGCCTATTGCTGATTCTTTAATAAAAAAAGAGTTTAGGGAAGAAATGTTTATAAATCACACATTTTTGAATCAGTCAAGATTATTTATTACAAATAACATATTTCTCTCTGGTCAGTTTTACCATAAAGGAGATATGTTAAAAGGTAGTAATTAGAGAGCGAACAGACCCGGCAGGACCAGAGAGTCAGCTCGGAAGTGACCTAGTCAGTAACATTGTGCAAGCATATTCTAGGAGACCCTCTACCAAAACACCGCTTCTGCTGGCAGCCAGCACTTATGTCATTGCATCAATCTGAACACCTCTGTCATCCCCAAAGAACCTAATGTCTCCACCAACAAATCAAGTTCTCCAAGAAGAGTTAGATCCTCAGGTTGCTTGTTTCCAATTTCAAATCACACTCTGAATTTGATTGCTGGGGCCTAAGGTACTTTCCTTGCTGTGAGACAGTCTGAAAATGCTAGTTTTCTGGTTTCTGCCTTACAAAGATTGGGGTCACATTGTAGAAAATTAACAAAGATAATAAGGAAAGTGTTCAAAACCTTGTGGTAGGCACAGGTGATCAATTTCCACAGATAACAGTGAACTAGATTAACTTTTAACTCTTCATTGCATCACTTCAAATTTCTACAATCATATACAGGCCATTGTCTTTCTCTGGGAAATGTATCCTAATTTTTTTCTATGAGTAAACATGCAAAGTATTTTCTTTGTGAATCACTTTTACCTCATCTTAGCCCCTCTAGCCACCATTGATGCTTGAACTGGAAGAGAAGAGCACATCTCATGGTTTCTCACCCGCAGCCCTGTTGACATTAGGGGATGCAAAGTTCTTTATTGAGGGTGTGGTCTTGTGATTGTAGAGTGTTCGGCAACATCTCTGGTTTCTACCCACTAGATGCCAGTAGTGTGCACACACACACAGACACACCCATAATGATAATCAAAATTGTCTTCAGACATTGACAGATGTCCCCTGGATTCCAAAATCATTGCCAGATGAGAGCCACTAAGATGAAACTACACCTTTGCTTAGTGGACAACTTATGCAAATAAACAGATGCTGCCTTTGCCTCTTTCTCTGTGATTCTTATAATAATGACCATTGATGCTATAATTATATGTCTCTTGGTGCTTCTCCTAAAGTCTTTTCATCAAAATGTGTTATATAAATCTAAACAGGAGGTTGAGAAATTATCTCTTCTGTGTAGGCCTCCAGGAATTCCTTGCTTCCTCCAATACTTTCTGCCCCTTCAGTACAATATAAATAGTCTATATCCTTTCCCTTCTTCAAGGAAAGTCTTGACAGTGGGTACCTATAGGAAGAAAGTAAGCGAATGGAAAGTTAGTTCAGACTTTGAATTAAACTTTGTGTGTCAAAAATTTGGTGAATTGAGTTAGTACATATTTGTTAAGGTTGTCATTTTGTCATCACATTAAATGTACTTGAAAAGATGCACTCACAATGCAGAAATTAGTTATTATGTTATAATCAAGATTTGGGATTGAGCCTGGAAGCCCTCTTTTAAAAACTTTTCTATATTTCCTTTAGTATTTCAGAGCATATGCAAGGAACTAGAGATAAGCCATATAAATTGTCTTTTTCTTTTAATGCATTTTTGCAGTATTCTACATATACTCCTTAAAAGTGATAGTTTATGTGAGTAAAATGATTTTATATATTAATCTTTAATTATTCTAAGCAAAGATAAAATAGAGAAAAATCAGTTTAATGACATTTGGTTTTCTGATAATTTCAAAGTTGACCTGAATCATATTACTATTTTTTAAATTAACCTCCAAATTTGCTACCCTGTTTTAAGAGTTTAGAAGCATGCCTTTCTATATTGAAGAGTAACATCTAATTTTCTTACTTTAAGCATTTCTTTTACTGCTTAATAAGTTATAGCTTTGCAAGTATGAGGGCATGATTAAATTTCTTTCTGTATGGTTTTTAGGTAGAATAAATAATTCATCTTTTTATCAAGGTAGTTTCAGTTTTTATACTATGTCATAAATACCTCATCAGCTGTGTTAGAAAGAACATTTTTCCTTACCAGAAATGCTTAAAATTTTTCTATTATTAAAAAAAGAGAAATATGTATCTTATTCTGTCTTGAAATAACTCACTAATTCTAACCAGTGCATTTTTGTGTATTAATTTTGGCTAGCTTTATCTTTTTTTGTTGGTGGTGTTAATCCTCGCCAGAGGATTTTTTTCCCCATTGCCTTTCAGAGAGAGTGGAAGGGACCGGGAAGGAGAGAGAGAAACATCGATATGAGAGAGACACATCGACTAGTTGCCTCCTGCATGCTCCCTGACCAGGGGTTAGGGAGGAATCTGAAACTCAAGTACATGTCCTTGACTGGGTTCCCCACAACCCTATAGTGCTTGGGCCAACACTCCAACCACTGAGCAACACTGAACAGGGCTCTAGTTTTATCTTAATGTATCCTCATAGTGTCCATTATTCCAATTAAAATTGACTTAAATATGATATAACTTATGTTTATTTTATTAATACACATAGAAAAATATTTACAAATGTGTGATTAGGTAGTTACAAGCATATAGTTATTAGCTATCCATTGACTTATTTGGAAAGTAATAAAATTTTTGTGGCTTCCATCTTTCCACTTTTAATATTAGTGAGATTTAAATTTTATCTGTTATTGTACTTAGTGAAAAGAATTTTGATAGATTGAGGTATATCATATAAAATAATACAGATAAACATAAGAAATTGGCATTTATACTTTATTAATTAGTGTTTAAATTAAATGATTTAATTGAAAGGAAAAATGATGTAATACAGACTTGCTAAAATATGTGTTACTATATTAAAATTTTTTTAGAAACCAAAATATTATTATCAAAAATGATATTATTTAAAAAATACTAAAATAGCACAGAGGTGGAATAAGTAGAAAACCAGTATAAAGACATCCATTTCTAATAGTATAGCGGATTACTCTTAAGGGCTGTCTTAATACCAAAAGTACCAAATCTTGCACAAAACTTAAGGTTGTTTCATTGCTAGGTTCCACAGGTAGGAATAAAATCTTAACAAATCTTGGTTTGAAACTGGAGCATCAGTAGTAAACATACAAGACAAATGGAGTTGACTTAGTGGCAAATGAAAATAATAGCACTTAATCTAGAAAGAAAGCTATAGGCCAAGAGCAAGATGGAGAAGCTGGGAGAAATAGTTCTCACTTAAGATCCCCAGATGAGTTATTTTTCTCCTGTTTTGTTTGCAGATTATGTCAACTTCATAAGCAAAGTCCAGCAAACACAGAAGGAAATAAGCCACCATGTGTGAGAGTTAGTAGAAATGACAAATTAAGATTTAGACTCACCAAGGGCTACAGATATTGAATTAGCTGATATAAAATGTATAAAAGCACATCTGAAATGTTTTTTGAAAAAATAGTCTGGCAGAATTGAACTTATGAAATTGGAAAATATAATTTTTGAAATAAAAAAGAAATATTTAATGGATAGATGTATTATCATCTAGGCAGGAAAATAGGAGTTTTGCTAATTGTTTTAAACAGAGATAGTTTAATACGAGGAATTGGTTACACAGGTTATTAGAGAGTACCAGAAGAGCAAATAGAGGATAGCTGTCACAGCGAAACAAAAAGGGAAAGGAGTAGTGTGCAGAGCTCAAAAGCTGCTAGCACTCCCTGGTTGGAGCCGGTAAGCAAACTAGTAAATCCACTGACATGATCTTGCAGTTACTATTGGATTCACTAGAGTATAGTGTCACCTCAGCCACAGCTGGAATAACCAAAAAGTCTCTGCCTGTTCCCAAACTTCTGGGTTCTGGAATCACCTTATTCCTACTGCTTAAAAAGCAACTCTTTCCTTATAATCTTTAGGTGCCTCTTGTTGGAAGACTTTACTAGGAAACTTGTTAGGAGAGCCAGGATTTACAAACTCCTCACCTCATTTAATACAAAGCAAAGTATAGAAGAGTGGGAATGAAGTCTTTAAGAGTAAACAGATACCTGAATAATTTATTCTCAGCAAGCCATCCTTTGCAACATACGGATTTTGATATTATGATAAAAATATGGTATCTCAAACACTAGATTACTTAAATCATTTTCATGGTAGAGGGAGCTCTAGAATGTCTCTGTGGTCTTTTTTTTTTAATTTATTGTTGAAAGTATTACAGATGTTCCCTTTTTCCCCCCATTGACCCCCTCCACTCCACACCACACCCTCTTCCCAGGCCTTCACCACACTATTATTGTCTGTGTCCATGGGTTATGCATATATGCGTGTAAGTTCTTTAGTTAATCCTTCCTTCTGAGATTCCTCAGTCTGTTTCATGTTTCTCTATCTCTGGATCTATTTTTTTTATCATGTTTTTTGTTTATTAGATTCCACATATGACTGAGATCGTGTGATGCTTGTCTTTTCTGACTGGTTTATTTCACTTAGCATAATACTCTCCAGGTCCCCCCATACAGTCTCAAAGGGTAAGAGATCCTTCTTTTTTTACAGCTGCATAGTATTCCATTTTGTAAATGTACCACAGCTATGACCTGAACCAATATAAGTAACATAAGATGAGAAAGTCACACTTAATGTAAAGGCAAGAGTTGTACAAATTGTATATTAGACAATCAGCAAACAGAAATTTTAGAGAGAAAAGAGCAGAAACAGGATAAAACAATTATCAAACATTGTGTGCTTCATTTTCTCCTAAATTCATTGAAGTTTGGAATACACAAATGGCTAATTCAAATATTATATTCTCCCTCTTTCTCTCTGAAAAGGAGATCAGTGACTGAATTATGGCACAGTGGGAAGAGATCAGCAGCAGTTAGCAGCAACAAGAGGTGATACATATATGAAATTTGGAATCAACAGGAAACAGTGTAAAATCACATGATTTTATGTTCCTGTGAATTGATAATATTGGTTAGGACATGTCCCTATAGGAGGACTGAGGTAATGTCATGTGTGTTAAAGGACAAGATGACATCAGGTAATATACATACATAATTTATAATGAGTTTGGAAGATATATATATATTTATATGTAAATGTGTGTGCTCACATATGCATACATGTGGTACATGTGATATGTTATGTATATTTAGTTTCTGTACTGTATACATATACATGGTATATTTAGAATTTATGGTATTATATAAACTGACATCTGTAATACTTTCAACAATAAAGATAAAATTTTTTAAAAGAATAAATAGACAAGCAGTTAGAGTAGGTTATATACCAGTTTGGGCTTAGCTAAAGAGAAAATTGACGGATTGGAAGAGATGTTTTAAAATGATAGAATACAGCATAGAAAAATAAATATGTGAAAAAAATGTAGAGATTTTCAGACTCAAATGTGAAATTCTGAGACTAATCAAAGACTCCCACAGAGAAAAAAAAGAGTAGATGAAGGATATATAATAAAGAGCTAATAACTGATAATTTTTCCATAATGGGGAAGAAGAGTGGTCTGCAGATAGCAGAAGCACAATAAATAACAAGCAAGAGGAATAAAAAGAAATTCAGACCTTGAGATTGTGTGGTAAAACTGCAGGACATCAAAGATAAGGAAAAATACTAAAAGCAGCCTGAGGCAGGGGCTCAGGGGTAAGAAACAATAAAATGGACAGCAGACTTTTTAATAATAACATGGAAACTAGAAATCAATGGAATATTTCTTAAATGTTTAGAGAAAATACGTATCAACCTAAAATTAGGTGCCTAGCAAACTTTCTTGCAAGTCAAACATATAAAAAAAGATAGATAACCAAAAGCAGAGAGTTTACCAACAATAGATAGGAACTAAAGGAAATTCTAAAAGAAAATGATTAAGAAAAATAAATCAGTAAAATGACAGTATAAAAGGAAAATAATTCCAAAAGAAAAAATGACATGCTAGAAGCAATGGTGAGTGAAAAATAGGCAAAAGAGAGTAAACCAAATAAAATCCATATAAAAAAAGATTACTGCCCTAGTCAGTTTGCTCAGTGGTCAGCCCACAGACTGAAGAGTCCCAGATTCGATTCCAGGATTGATCCCCACCCCGCTCAGGATGAGGCAACCAATCCATGTGTCTCTCTCACATCAATGTTTCTCTCTCTCTGTCTCTCCCCCTCCCTTCTACTCTCTCTAAAAATCAATGAAAAAATTATCTTTGGGTGAAGATTAACAACAACAAAAAATACTATTACTACTTTTATATAGATATTATTTAAAGTTTCAGGGGTTGAAAAACTTGATAAAAATATAATATTAGCTATAGCATGAGAGCTTGGGAAGGGATACAACAGGGATTATTTGTATGCATAGTGAGGTTTCCAAGGTAACCCACCCAAAGGAGAGTATGATGTCCAATCCAAAAGAAAGGAGAAAATAGAATAAGTATCAAACAAATAAAAATTATTTCAGTCAATATTTTAAGGCAAGAAGAGACTTTTTTTAAGCATAGGAAGAGTGGGACAAATAGAAAGCAAAAGAGTAAGACATGAAAAGGTTGAAAATAAAAGGATAATAAAAAGTTCTGCTTGGCAAACACCGAACAATAAAAATCTGGGGTATCAATCTCAATGGAATAAGCATGACTAGAGATAAGAAGAGTCACTGCATAAAATGAAAGATTCAATTCACTAGAAATATATAATAATATTAAGCCTTACACCCATAATAGTCTCAAGATAAAATAAAATATTAAAATTTAATATAATTAAAGGAGGAAATTGATCAAGTCAATATCATAATAAATTTTAACACACATTTTTCTGTATAGAACTGTATACCAAACAATTAGAGAATATGCATTCTTCTCAAGTGATTAACCACTTACAAAAGTGGGTCACATTTTACCACAAAGTGTCAGTCAATAAATTTCAGAGAATTGTCTTGGAGATCCTATCCTCTGACATATAAATAAAAGTCAACAGCAAAAAGATGAATTCTTAAATGATTGTACCTTCTGACAGTTTTTTAAAAGACCTTTGACTAAATCATGAACCAAAAGGAAATACAGATTTCCCCCCTCTCTGAAAGGAGAGCATTCTTAGGAAAACGTTCCAATGCTGAAAAAGTGTAAAGCGAGGAGTATCCCTGCTTTTCAAAAGCTTACATTTTTGCCACTTCACTTTTACGGAAGACCTGTTTGTGCCTGTATTTGCTAACTGAAAGAAATCTGAAGAGGATTTTCACTTTCATGAAAGAAAGCCATTACTATACTAATGTAGGTCTTTCGTAAAAGTGAAGTGGCATAACACGAACCTGCAGAGAATGGGGAGTACCTGTACTTTTAACTGGACAAAAACTAAATATATCAAGTTTATATGATATATAATCTTAAATGCTTGTATTAGAAAGGGAGGGAGACTGAACTATAATAATCTAGACTTCCAATTTAATGAGTTAGAAAATGATCAACAGCCTTAAAAAAAGAAAAGAAAAGAAAAAGTAAGAATGAGATAGCAGGGACCAGAAATTAATGAAATGTAAAACCTGCATTTAGCAGGTGGGATCAACAGAGCCTGAAATTGGTTCTTTTAAAAGACCTATAAAATAGTCCTCTGAAAGTTAATCTGTTAAAAATTTAAAAGAAAAGGCAGAAATAATGTTATCAGTAAAAAAGGGGAGGGTACATACCTATAAATCAATAAAGATTTAAAAGATATTATGAAAATTTTTATACCAATAAATTACAAAAACTTAGATAAAATGAACAAACTCTTAAGAATATACCTTACCAGGAGTGATTAAAAAAAAATGTAACCATTAAAGAATTAAATATTCAGTTCAACTTTCTCATTTAAAAAAACTGCTAGTATTGCATGGCTAAAACCGACCTCTGACCTTTTAAATAAAAATCATTTCTAATTTGCATACTCTTCCAGAGAATAGAAAAAGACGAAACATCCTCAGCAAAACAAACTCAGCAAAATTATCTATATCAAATCATCTATATCAAAACCTCAATATCTAAACCAAAGATTAAAACCTTAACATTCAACCCAGACAGACAGCAAGAGAAACTACAAATACAATTCACTCTCACTCATAAATGTTAATATCAAATCCTAAACAAAACATTATCAAACTGAATACAACAATGTATTTTTTTATATTTATTACAACAGTGTGTTTTTTAAAAAAATATGTATCATGACCAAGGAGGGCATCAAAGGAATACAAGTGTAATTTAATATTAGGGGAAAAACTATGCATGTCATTTAGCACATTAACAGATTAAAGGAGAAAAGGCATGATCAGCTCAACAGATTTTTTTTTTATTTAGCTGACTCACTAATTGGAGGGAAGGGGTTCAGTTCTTAGGAAAATTGGAGAAGAAGGGATGGTTCCCTAACTTAATAAAGGATATCTATCAAGCACATGCATCAAATATAATTTTTTCCAACGAAATACTGGAGGTATTCTCTTTGAAATTGGAATACGACCATTTAATATTGTACTGGAGGTCAGAGTCCTGACAGCAAGAACAGAGAAGAAATATCAAGTACAGCTGGTCCTCTGTATCCGTGGGCTCCACATTCCCACATTTAACCAACCACAGATTGAAAATATTTAGGGGGGAAATGTTACATTGTAGCTAATATCTATAGGCATACCTCAGAGATATTGAGGGTTTGTTTCCAGACCGCCACAATTAAATGAATATTACAATAAATCAAATTATAATCTTTTTGCTGGTGGAGGGTCTTGCCTTCAATTTGTGAAAAAATACATCTGTGACACACAATAAAGCAAAGCGCAGTAAAATGAGGTGTGCCTGTACTACGTGCTGAGGCCTGTACTTAACATGCACAGACTTTCTTTTGTTATTATTCCCTAAACAATACAGTATAACAACTATTTAATAGCATTTACATTGTGTTGAGTGTTCTACATAATTCAGAGTAATTTAAAGTATACAGGAGGATTAGGTAGGTTATATGCAAATACTAGTATTGCGTGGCTAAAACCAACCCCTGACCTTTTAAATAAAAATCATTTCTAATTTGCACACTCTTCCAGAGAATAGAAAAAGACAAAACATCCTCAGCAAAACAAACTCAGCATTCTGGGATTTTGGTATCCACAGGGACTCCTGGAGCCAGTCCTCCCACCCCCAGACTCCCAATCCAGGGGACAACTGTATAAGCATTTGAAAGGAAAAATAAAACTGCCTTCATTTATATAGATGACATGATTGTCTGCATGGGAAACAAACTAATTTACAGGTAAACTATTAGACACTGGAGGCCCAGTGCACGAAATTCGTGCACGAGGGTGGGGGGGTGTGTCCCTCAGCCCATTCTGCACCTTCTCCAATCTGGGACCCCTTGAGAGATGTCCGACTGCCCGTTTAGGCCCGATCCCATTGTGGACATCCCTCTCACAATCCAGGACTGCTGGCTCCCAACCGCTCGCCTGCCTGCCTGCCTGATTGCCCCTAACCACTTCTGCCTGCCAGCCTGATCACCCCCTAACCACTCCCCTGCCAACCTGATCAACGCCTAACTGCTCCCCTGCCAGCCCGATTGCCCCCAACTGCCCTCCCCTGCAGGCCTGGATCCCCCTAACTGTCCTCCCCTGCAGGCCTGATTGCCCCCAACTGCCCTCCCCTGCTGGCCTGGTCACCCCTAACTTCCCTCCCTTGCCAGCTTGGTTGCCCCTAACTGCCCTCCCCTGCCGGCCTGGTCACCCCTAACTGCCCTCCCCTGTCGGCCTTGTCACCACCAACTGCCCTCCCCTACAGGCTTGGTCCCCCCCAACTGCCCTCCCCTGCTGGCCATCTTTGACCACATGGGGGCAGCCATCTTGTTTGTTGGAGTGATGGTCAATTTGTGTATTACCTCTTTATTATATAGGATAATATGAGAGTTTAGCAAGGTGACTAATTATAAAATCAATATGCAAAAATAAGTTGAATTTCTAACATAAGCAAAATGTTCGTTTTTTTCAAATTGATTCATAGAGCAATGTGATTCCAGTGAAAAATTCCAATAGGGTTTTTGAGGAATTCTACTTGGGTCTAAATTTTACATGGAAAAACAGCCTAGAATAGCCAACAGACTCCTAAAGAAGAATTAAATTTGCTCTGTCAGATAATAAGGTTTGAATTTAAGAAAGTGTGATAGTATTGGCAGAGGGATAGACAATTTGACCAATTGAACAAAATATATTGTTTTGAGATACTACCTAAATATATGATAAAACTTTTTTTTTCTAAAGCAAAGGAATGATGAATACAAAATTTACGATAATGATTCCCTCTGGGGCAGGGACTTTGCAATTAGAGAGTTAGTGTGGGTAGTTATTTTGTTACTAGCAGCCCAGTGCACGGATCCATGCACATTGAAAGGAAATTAATTAGAAGGTGGCTGGCAGAGCGGGACTGGGCGAGATGGGCCGGACACGCTGTGGAGCCAACCTCCCATGATCCCTCCCCGGCAGCCACACATGGAGTGTCTGTGGAGTGAGTAGGGTCCCTCTGGCAGGTGGAGTCCCTAAGCCTGGCCTGCAGGGATCAGGCCAAAACTGGCTCTCCGATATCCCCCAAGAGGCCCTAGAGTGCAAGAGGGCACTCTGCAAAGTTGCTATCTTACAGGGTATGGAACGCAAATGCAAGTGTGCAGTAAACCAGATTCGGGGCCGACAGTGCCCCAGGAACAACATAACCCATGTCCGAAGGTGGAATCGTGTGGCCCCGTGAGGAATAGGGCTCCCTCTTCTCTGGTTCTGGGATGCATCACCTGAGAACCACTGCTGTCAAGTCACCTCAGCTCGCAGCTCCTGCATTGAGCGTCTGCCCTCTGGTGGTCAGTGCCCATCATAGGTACCAACCGGTCAGACAGTTGGAAGGTCAGAGGGTCACTTAGCCTTTCTTATATATAGGTGCTTTATAACTCAGATACATAATATATACTTATTAGTGGCCCAGTGCACGAAATTCATGCACATTAAAAGGGGATTAATTAGAGGAAATATTTTAATATTGCTATTTGCCCTTTCTCTATAATAGAAGTGTCAGAGATGAAAGAAAATTAGTAAAATGTATATGAAAATCTTCCTCCTGTCAGAGTCTGGGGTACACCATGGGACCCAGAGTCAAGTCCCCACCCACCCATGTGTGCCTCAAAATCGCGCAAGACCCAGACCCAGACCCAGCTGGCCCCCCCTTATTGGGCTATATCCAGACCTGCCGGTCCTACCCTTGTCAAGCCCCGCCGAGTGGGGGGCGCAGCCTCAGGTCCCTGGCCTGGTGCCAGGGCGGGGGGGCCTGGCACCAGTGCAGGGGGCACGGCCTGAGGTCCCCTGTCAAGCCCCACGGGGGGCGGAGGTGCAGGAGGGGGTGAGGCCTCAAGTCCCTGCTGATTGCTCCTTAAGGCTCGTTATGGGAACTGGGTCTCAGCTGTGGGTGCAGCCATCTTTGTGGTGGAGGGACGGTTAATTTGCATGTTTCTCTCTTATTATATAGGATTATATACCTGATATAATTATATCGCTGATAGCTTAAACAATAGATGTTTCTTTTCTCATAGTTCTAGGGGCTAAAAGTTCAAGGTCAAGCTATTGGTAGGTTCAGTTTATCCTGATGCTTCTGTCCTTGGCTTGCAGATAGCTGCCTTCTTGCTGTGTCCTCACCTGGCCTCTTCTAGGACCTCCCACCCCTGTTGTCTCTTCCTCTGCTTATAAAGACACCAGCCTATTGGATTACGACCCTACCTTTATGACCTCATTTAACCTTAATTATCTTCTTAAAGGCCCTGTCTCTAAATATTAGTGGGTTAAGGCTTGAACATATGAATTTTAGGGAAATTCAGTTCCGTCCAGACAAATTTTTAATTAAAAAATTTAAATAGAACATGCACCTCACACATTTTAGTGTTCAGAAGTTCTTGATATTAACCTCTTTGGAAATGTTTTCATATTTCTCTAGAAAAATGATTTGCATAATCACAAATCATTCTACATCATTCTGCAAAGACTAAATTTCCAGCTAGCAAATTGAAACTCCCAGGACTCTAATAAACCTAATAATGGAAGAGACCAGAGAAGAAAACATTCTGAGGTTTCTGAATATTTTATTTAATCTTGGATAGTCTAGACTTATATTTCAAACTATTTTTTATCTTCCATTAAGAGGTTAGAGAAATGTTGATTATTTTTTAGATGTTTCAGAAAACAATGTTAAAGAGCAGTACTTAATAGGAAATAATCCATACCTAAAAATAGTTTGTATATTTTAGCATACAAACAAAAATAATTTACCAGTTTAATTTGAAGCCCAGCTGTATTTTTTGCATGTTCTTGCTTTGCTCAAACTGAATGACTCAGTGACTTCTTACTTCTCTGCATTGAATATGAGAAAAATCCTAGCAGAGATCCAGATGTTTTAATGTAATTTAAATCTCTTTTTCCTGCCTGAAAGTAATTTTTAACTCTAAAATGCTTTTCTTTTGACATCATATATTTTACAAGAAATGTACTTTGGGGGGGTCACCTAAAACAAAGAATAGGTTTCTTATCAGCAGACAGCATTCCTGTCTGATATGTTCATCTGCCTGATTTTAGAAAGGATAAAAGTAAGAATTAATGGAAGCTTCCAGATATATTTACAATAGGCATATTTCTTCAATTATTCTGCATCTTGTCAAAGCTTAATAGCCTGAAAGCTAATAGGTATATTGATAAAGTTGTCAGATAAAAGCAAATATATATTTGCAAATCATTGTTCTGAAAACAGATAAGCTAATATTCATTTTTCTTAGATTTTGCATTTGTTCCTCAAGGGATATAGATATACAACATGTATTCTATAAAGTAATATTTCTGTTGACCTTTATATGTATCCATTTGTTGTTCTGTTCTCTCTGACTTGTGTTGAATTATTGAAAAACAAATGGAACATTTAATAATTTTTTGCTATAGCTCCCCTCAGTCTGGTATACTGCATTATGTAAATTACTGTTTTACTTTTTTCTCACAAAGTAGAAATTACTTCATTGCTTTTTTTTCTGAATATGAGTGGTGCTACTTATTGCAAATGTCTGTGTTTCTGGTAATATAGATAAAGTTCATACTAGAATGGGTTTTCTGGAAGACATGATATCACATTTCATTATTACCATGGCTATTTCTATCATAAGAGCACTGTACACAATTCACACTACCATAGCATGAATCCAAATTCCAAATATTTGTTATGGGAGTTTGATTCATTTTTAACAAAATCAATGCAGGAACTGCCAACTGTTCTATTTCTTTTTTATATTGTAGACCAATGCTTTTTCAATATGTTGTATCTAGACTTCCACTTCTATCAAAACTACCTGCAGGCACTTGTTAAAAATCCCAGTGCCTAAATGCTACCCACTGGCTTCCCAGTCAGATTACCGGCTTGGGCATCTGTATGTTAGCGAGCAACACTGCTAATTCTTAGGCACGTGCAGGAACCCCTGATGGGCACCATAGCCTGAACACTGAAAGAGCTTTGTGCCCTGCCTCTCTAGGTGTGGCCCATCCTCCAAATTACTGCTTCCTTGTGTTACAGTCCTTTTATGGGACTGTTGTGTTACAGTCCTTTTATACCTTGGTTTAAATCAAGCAGCAACTTGAAAAGCAAGGAGAGCCAGCCTCTGCTCAGGCTCTGCGCTGGATGCCTGTGTTCGTCTGTCAGGCCTGGAAAATACACAGCATTTGTGAAGTCCATCCCACTCTTTGTTACTTGAGTTTAGTAATTATTATCTCTTGATTTATTTAAAGAAATATTTTAGTCCAATATTTACTTAGGGGATAATGGTTGCAATGGAAGATTCACTTTCATTCTTTCATTCAATGTAATTGCAAATCTGAACATTTTAAAACTAAGTTAAAAAAAAATCCACTGCCCTTTGACCTCTTAAATATAACCTGTAATTCTCCACGAGGAGTTACAATGTATTTCTTTTGCCTCTGCGTTACTGAGATTTAGTTAGTTCCAGAAACTATAGGCCACAGATCTTTCAAGATATATAGGTATATATGTTTTTGTTATATACAGACTAAGGGAGCTACAGATAAAGGCCTTGTAACAAAACATTCAGCTCTCACTCCGGTGAGAGTTTCTGGATAAAGGAAAAAGATGACCACAAATATTAGAGAATTGAGAAGTAAGGCAGTCCTATGGGAAATTATTCCTATCTAATCTTTTAAATTTATGTTCACCTAATCTGTTTTCTGTAAGTTTTTAAATCTCTTCTTCAACCCCTGTGATACTGATATAACGAAATAAATCACCTCCAAAGTCAAAAGTCTGACTCTAAGGAAAGTAAACAGTATATTACCCAGAGGTCTCTGTGCCCCTAACTAGTTAAAATAACAAAACTGAAAAGCCACAAGGTCTGTGATTGGCATCTCCCTTTTCCAAAGACATCTTAGCCTTTTGTCATCTTCATAGATTAGGCAGGGGCAGATCTTGAAGCCATATGAGAAACAGATAGTGCACTCCCAAAATCAAAACAATAAACTGCTGATTTCATTGGTTCCTAAGCTTTATAACCCAGAGCTTCTAAGCATTCTCCCTTTTGTCTTTTTGCAGTCTTGCCTGATGTCTGCTTATTAATCTTTTTAAACAGTAAGTCTTTTTAGTTGGTTATTCTTTCTTGTTAGTTGTTATTCTGGTTGTTGTTGATATATCTATATATCCCCTGCCTTGATACTTATTATTTCTTTCTTGTTTCTTTGGGCTTACTCTGTGGCTTTTATCCAACTTTTTTAGTTGGACACTTTACTCATTTAATTTTAACCTTTTTTGTTCCTTGATAAATGTATTTGATGAACTTCTTTCCAACACCAGCATCAACACCCATCCTATTTTCTTTCCTAAGATCACTGAAGATTAGATTTTCCTTTCCTGTTCAAGGCCAACCCTTTTCACTTTGACTTTTTCTTTTCTGTCTCCTTTTATCTCCTCCATGTCTTTGCTTTTAGTTCTTCTGTTAGGGTTGGAGTTTGGAATTTGAGAACAGAAACACTTTCATATTAAGAGAAAATGAGAGTTAGTATAAGGATAGCAGTGGACTATCAGGCAGCTCGCTCTCTTCCTCCCTCCCTCCCTCTCTTCCTCCCTCTCTTCCTCCCTCCCTCCCTTCTTTAAAGCTACATGGTCTTTCATGGAATCTCTGCCTCTCCTGCCTCTCTCCACGCATCTCTGCCCTCTTCTGTTTCTCTAAAAGCTAGCTTCTTCATGCTCTACCTTCGTGGTTTTTATTTTGTCTAACTTCAATTATAATATGACTCATTACTGCTGTACTAGTCTTTCTTTTTAGAGTACTACCCTTTCATCTGAATTTCCACTGCTAGTCAGCCAATTATTTCCATGTTTCATAGTTTATACTCCTAATAAAGAGAATCCAGTAGACTCGACTCATCTTGTTATAACAGGTAGTCATTAACCAATCTATATGGCTACCATTAGTCAATCACCTGTATTGAGGGCTGAAGAATTACACCATGAATTGTGCATTGGTGGCCAGGTACTATGAGCAAGACATTTTTCATTAGGAACATATATGTTGGTAGAATAGGCTCTAGTCATCTCTAATTGTCCTCATTCTTATTTATTCAATTTCACTTCATTAGTTCCTTCTCCTCATACTTTAATTTTTATTGCCACTCTTTTAAAAAATCCTCTTTGATCCTGTTTTCATCAAGCTATCATGAATTCATTTCTCCTTTTCGTCTCATTTATTGTACCCAAAAGAATAATGTTTGTCATATTCACATCCCTATCTCTCACTAACTCTCATCCCACTGAAATTTGGCTTAGTCTTTTATTATATCCCTGGAATTGCTCTCACCAAGAGCACTAGTAATCTTCTAATTGTCATATCCAGTGGAAAATTGTTAGTCCTTATCTTACTGCCCTTTGTTCAGCATTTGACATTCATGGCAACTTTCTTCTACAAATATTCTACTCCCTTGGGTTTTGTGGATCTACAGTTTTATGGTGCTGCTTTTAGCCTGTTGAATTATCTTGTTCTTTTTCTTTTTGTGGGCTTTCTCGAAGGCCCCCACTTGAAATGTTGATATTCCTCAGATTCCATATGTAACTCCTATTACTCTGTATTTCTTGATTTTTATGGTCTCAACTATCACGTATAAGCTATTGATTCCCAAACTCCCCATTTTTAGTCTAGACTTCCCCAAAGAACTTCAAATTCATATATCCACGCATGGTCATTGGGTAGCTCAAGGTCAACATATACTCAACTGAATTTATCAACCGTGCTTCCAAATGTGTTCCTCTTGTAATTCTGTTTCATTTAATGATATAACCATTTACCATTGAGGCAAAGTAGAAGCATGAAAGTCTTCATAGTTCAGGGTTGGAAAACATATGACAAGCATTCTACCATTCCTCCATCCTATACTTATTACAGACACAGGACTCATGAGCACACATGCTGACACTACCTCAGCCCATTCTCATAGTAGGCTTATGCCTCTTGTGGTTGTCTGTCCTAATGATGTTGAATGACATCACAGAGTCTTGTTATACATACTGTTTCAGGCAACCAGTATCAATCAATTAGGACTGGCACCCTGCTTATTTTCACCCCTAGGACTACATCAAAGCTTTCTTGCCCTCTGTCTCTGGTTGGGTTTTCTGGGAGGCAATTACAGATCAGAAAGTGGGAGGGCAGTGATATTTGGATTATTACAGCGGTTGCCACAGGTTGGCTGCATCCCTTTACCAAAGGACACAACTCCTGTGAACACCCTCCTCCATTCCAGAAACTGCTCTTTCCTGATTTAGGGGTGATAATGGATCCCCAGTATTGCCTGGGGTCACATTCTACCCCTTGTCAGGTCTCCTAAATCTTGCCCACATCTTTGTAGGTAAAGTGTTCCACAAATTACCCAATTTGATTATATCATCTTGTTTTCTGCCAGGACCATGACTAGTGTAGCATGTGAATTATAATGTATATGTCATCCCTTTCCTAAACTTTTTCTATAATCCTCAAGTCCCACAATTACAAAGACTTGGTTATTTCAAATCTCAAATGTTATGCAATTGTATCCCTTTTCTCTACTCTCACTCTTAAAATCCTAGTTCAGGCCCTCAGTATCTCTCTATGAAATAAAAATATATGAAATGGAAAAGGACTGATATTCAGGCAAACTATTTAGCAGTGGTTACCAATCCCTGACAAACTTATTATGTGGCCTACTTGATTATATTTGGCTTTATTATTTTCTGGTTCACTCACAAGTGTGTATGCTGTGGCCCCTATACTTCTGTCTTCTAATCCTCACATTTTAATAGATCATTGATATTTGGGGGATTTTATTTTATTTATAACTGTAGAAAGCTTCTATCTAATGAAATCTCAGATGTAACCCTAATACATAAAATAGAATAGAATGGGTTCTAGTTACAGTTAGCACCTAAGATACAATCAGTAAATAACTGCTCAGCATTCTTACCAGATCTTAATAAATATTTATCTTCTTTTTATTTTCTTTAGCTTTATCTCTACTACTATCCTGGCCCTGTGCCAAATTAGCACATATACTAATTAATAGCCATCATACACTAATAAATATGCTACTCTGTTGTACAAACAGAGAGTTTGTTCTACCCATATTCACCAATATAATCAGAAATTGGTTTTAATGAGAACCTGGTTCTTGTTCTATCTGGGGAGGATGATTTTTTTCCAAGAAAGGTTCTTGTTTGAAAGGATTTGGAAATTCCATCTATCATGAAGATTTGTTTATTTTCATTTTTCTATGATTTATAGAAATTAGATGAATGAAATATGAAGTCTATCAGAACTCCTCATTCTAAAATAGGCTGAATATCACTCTCTGATAAGTATGATCCTGTTAGCACTTCTACCAACTGTATTGTACGGTAAAACTTACTAAACTTGAGGTAGCTCCAAAATGTCTTTTTATTATTACATCATATACAATAAATTATATCTCTTACATTTTTCATTTAACATTATTTTTAAGGTGATTTTTTTTAAAGCCCTTAAAAGATATTTGGATCTTAATTCTGTTCTGTAACCATCAACCATTCTTCCAATTCATTGTATCTTCATTCTACTTAATGGAAAATGTTTATTTGGATAGGATTGCCAAAAAAGCCTTTGGATCTGCCAACAGAGAACTCTCCCTAATAGGAGATTGACCTTGGACAGTGAGTCACAAATCTGTAAATAGTCAATCAATAATAAATAAATACAAGTTTTGAAATATCATCTAGCTCTTATTTTACCACCATTTGGTCCACAAGATTTCTAATGACTTTGCCAAATACTGTCTTAAAATCAAATTATCTACGTCTAGGGCATTTTTCAGATCTGTCAAGCAAGAAATACTTTCAGGAAATGATTGAGGTTAGTCTGACATGACTTGTTCTTGGTGAAGCCAAACTAGCTCATAGTTACCATGGGCTTTCCTTCTAAACACATGTAAGACTGTTTATTAATTTCTTCAGAAATCATGCAAGACTTAAAAGCATGGTTTAAATCCAGACTGTTTTATAATTTCAGTTCTCCACATTCTTTTCTTTTTTAAAAAAATTAGAAACAGTTTCATTATCTAGCATTTCAACATCTTTTCTAGTCTCTTTAGTTCTTCAAAGATTACCATCATCATCCAGTCAGTTCATCTCCAAGTTCTCTCATTTCAGGCACTCATGTAGGTCAACATGCAAGTAAAGGATATGTTACTATTTCTTCACTTGTTGGAGCTTGTGAGTTACTCTTTTTCAAAAATTTTTATTTTGAAATAATTTTAGACTTACAGAAGAATTGTAAAAAGAGTGCAAAGCATTTCTGGATAGCCTTCTCTAATGTTAACATCTTACATAGCCATAATCCGGTTATCAAAACTGAAAAATTAATATTGGTACAATACTGTTAACTAAACTCTATAGGCTTTGTTCTGATTTCACCAGTTTTTCCATTGATGTTCTTTTTCTTTTTAAGTACAATCCAGGATCCCACATTACATTTAGTTTTCATGGATCCTTGGTCTCAACCAATCAGTTAGAGTTCCTTAGTCCTTATCTCTCATAACCTTGCCACTGAGTACTAGTCAGGCATTTTGTTGAATATCTTTCAATGTGGGTTTATCTGATGTTTTGTCCTGATTAGATAGAGATTATGCATTTGGAGGACAAATATTTCTAAGTGATGTACCTTTCTCAGTGCATTAAAGTCGGTGGCACATGATGTTGATACATTTTATTACTGGGATGTTAACCTTGATCCCTTGTTTTAGGGGATATCTGTCAGGTTCCTCCGTTTAAAGTTACTTTCCCCTTTTGTAATTAATATTTAGAAGGGAATACTTTGGTAACAGGCATATATCCTCTTTCTTCTTAAACCTTCGCCTACTAATTTTGGCATTCATTAATGGATCACGCCTGCCACAATTAGTACTCTGTGTTCTAATAGTGATTTTTAATTCCCCTCCGTCCTTCTGCATTTTTTATTGGAATTCTGTGAGGAAGAGTTGTCCTTTTTTTATTTACTTATTTGTAATGGTTTTATTGAGCTATAGTTGACATATAGTAAGCAACACATAATTAAGTAGTACAGTTAGATGTTTTAGCATATGAGAAACCATCATCACAATCAAGATACTGAACGTATCCATAACCACCAAAGGTTTTCTTATATTTATTTCTAATCCCTACCTCCCTTTTCTCCCCACCCCTTTCCCATCTTCCCCAAGCACGAACTAATCTGTTTTCTATCACTATAGATTAATTTGCACTTTCTAGAATTTTATATAAATGGAATAATATAGTATGTACTCTTTTTTCATTTGGCTTCTTTCACTCAGGATAATTATTTTGAGATTTATTCTTTCTGTTACATAAGTCAATAGTTGTTTTTTCCCGAGTCATATTCCACTATATGGATATACCACAATTAATTTATTCATAATTGATGGATATTTGGGTTGTTTTAAGTTTTGACTATCATAAATTCCCCTTCTACCTTTCTTTTATTACTGTTAAGAAGATTTATCTTTGTCCATACTTTTATTTTTGACCTATTGTGTTATTATATTTAAAGTTTATTTTTTGTAGGCAACATATAATTGGGCTTTACTTTTTTATATACAATGTGGCAACCTCAGCCTTTTAATCAGGGTGTTTAGGCTATTTATGTTTAATATGGTTATTAATATGGTTGTATTTGTCTATCATTTTGCTATTTGTATCATGTTTCTCATTTTATGTTTATCCTATCTGTATTTTTTTCCTCTACATATATTCTTTCGATGATTCCATTTTTATATCCTTTAAATGGCCCTTTAGCTATAACTCTTTGTTTTGTTATTTTAGTGGTTGTTTGGGAGTTTTTTAGTATGCATCTTTAACTTCCACCACTTAGCTTCAAGTGATATTATTTCATTTCACTTGTAGTGTTATAACCTTAGAATTAATGTAATACTGCCATTTCTCACCCTTTGGATTCTGTGGTATTGTTGTCATATTTTACTTTTTCATGTGTTATAAACCCTACACTGCATTTTTTAAAATTTAAATTTTGGGCTATATTCAAAGAAATGTAATATAAGAAAATATTTTATATATTTAGCCATATAGTTACTATTTCTGGTGCTCTTCATGTCTTTCTTAGATCCAAATTTCAACCTGTTATTATTTTGCTTCCTCCTGGAGGACTTTGTTTAACATTATTTGTAGTGCAGATCTGCTAGTGATAAAAATTCTTTAAGCTTTTGTGTAAAAAAAAAGTCTTTATAACACTAACTTTTTAAAGATATTTTGCTGTATGTAGAATTCTAGGTTGACAGGTTTGGGGGGCTTTTTTAATACTTTCAAAATAAGAGCCCACAGTCTTCTCTCATGAATTGTTTTCTTTCTTTTTTTTTCCCTTTGAATTTTTTATTTATTTATTCAAATTTAATAGGAAACACCGAACAGCTTTCCAAAGTGGCCATATCAATTTTTACATTCTAACAGTCTATGAGAGTGCCAGTTTATCAATATCCTTAGGTACACTTGGTATTAGAAGATTTGAATTTTAGCCATTTTCATTGACTATAGCAATATCTGCTTACCTAGTATAGTCTTAGCTTGTGTCTCTTTGAAACCAAAAACCCAGTTAACTTCTATCACTAAAACTGTTACTTAAAGTATAGTTTCCTTGATCCACATGAGTATTGTGTCATCCTAATATTTCTTTTTTTTTCTTGATTGATTAAAGTATTACATATGTGTCCTTATCGCCCCAGAATTGTTTTCATTGAGGATTCTCATAATCATCCCTAACTTTGTTATTCTATACATGACATGTTTTGTTTTGGGATTTTTTTCTGGCTGCTTTTAAGGTCTTTTTAAAAATCTCTGGTTTTGACCACTTTGATTATATATCTTCAAGTAAATTTTCTTCATGCTTTTTGTGCTTATTTTGCTTCTTGAATTTCCAGGTTTATAATTTTCATCAAATCTGAGAAAATGTTAGCCACTATTTCTTCAAAAAAATTTTTGTCTTCACTCACTTCTCTCCTTCAGGATTATAATTACACCTATAGTAGGTCACTTGAATTGTCCCACAGATCACTGATACTCTGTTCCTTTTATTTTTCAGCCTCTTTTCTTTGTTTTATTTTAGTTTGTTGCTATTTCTTCAAGTTCACTAGTCTTTTCTTCTGCAATGTTTAACCTATTGTTAATCTCGTCCAGTGTATTTTTTATCTCAGAAATTACCATTTTCACTCTAGAAGTTCAATTTGGGTACGTTTTCCTATCTTTCACAGCACTCTGAATCTTTGAACATATAGAATACAGTTATAATAATTGTGTCAATATTCTTATCTACTAATTCTAAAATCTATCTGGATCAGTTTCAATTAATTTCTTAATTAAATTTTTATTGAGTTAATCGTAGATTCACATGCACTTGTAAGAAATAATACAGAGAAATCTCATGTACATTTTAGCCAGTTTTCCCCCAAAGGTATCATCTTATAACACTAATAAAATATCATAACCAGAATATATTGATACAAAGCACTGATTTTTTTCAGAGTTCTCCAATATTACTTGTACTCATTTGTGTGCCTTTTGTGTGTGTGTAGTTCTATACAATCATATCCCATGTGTAGGTTTATATATCCACTACCATAGTCAAGTTACAGTTTCATCACCACAAGAATTTCTCATGCTGCCTCTTTATATCCATACTCACTTCTATCTTGTTTCTACCCTACCCCATCCTTAACCCCTTTGATAACTAATATACTTCATTTCTAAAATTTTGTCATTTCAAAAATGTTAAATAAATGGAATCATATAGTATGTAACCTTTGGTAATTAACTCTTTCCACTCAGCATAATTCCCTGGAGATTCATCCAAGATTGATTAATTTTTCTCCTCGCTATGTGTTTTATTTTCATGCTTCTTTCCATATCTGATAATTTTAAAAATTTTTGTTTTTATTGGTTTTAGGGAGAGAGGAAGGGAGAGGGAGAGAGAGATGGAGACATCAATGAAAAAGAAACATCAATCAACTGCCTCCTGCACACCCCTCACTGGGGATCGAGCCTGCAACCTGGGCATGTGCCCTGACCGGGAATGGAACCTGTGACCTCCTAGTGCAGTGATGGCGAACCTATGACACGCGTGTCAGAGGTGACACACGAACTCATTTTTTTGGTTGATTTTTCTTTGTTAAATGGCATTTAAATATATAAAATAAATATCAAAAATATGTCTTTGTTTTACTATGGTTGCAAATATCAAAGTTTCTATATGTGACATGGCACCAGAGTTAAGTTAGGGTTTTTCAAAATGCTGACACGCCGAGCTCAAAAGGTTCGCCATCACTGTCCTAGTGCATGGGGTGATGCTCAACTAACTGAGCCACACAGCCAGCTGACAATTTTTATTTGATGCTAGACATTGTAAATATTTTCTTGTTAGATTCTGGGTATTTTGTGTGTTTTTATATGGTTTTCCACTTTACTCTGGAATGCAGTTAAGTGACTTGGAAATAAGAATTTGATCCTTTCAGGTCTTACTTTTAAAACTCATTAGTTGGTACCAGAACAGTGTTTGGTCTAAGTCTACATATTCCCCAATACTGAGCAAGACACTTCTGAGTACTCTACCCTATACCTCATGAGTTATGAATTTTTCTAGCTGTCAGCCCAGTCTGAGTGCCAAGTGCCATTTGTACTATTCTTTCAGGGAATTCTTTTCTCAACCTTGGGAGCCCTCAGATGCGTGCACTAATCAGTACCCTACTGGATTCTCAAAGTGAACTCTCTGTAGAACTCTGCATTTTTCTCTCAGCAGCTCTGTTTTCTCCAGCACTTCATCCTGCAGCTCAGACTGCCTTGGGCTCCCCTGACTCTTCAGCTGTGTCTCCTCAACTTAGAGAGTCTGTTGTTCTCCAGCTGGGTTTATCCTCTCTGCACACAGACTGGAAAGTCCCTCAAGGCATAAACTAGAGCAGTTCTAGGGCTCATCTCTTTTGTTTCCTGTTTCTGAGGATTCACTGTCTTTTATTGCCTGGTATCTAGTAACTTCAAAATCACTGTTTCATGTATCTTGCCTGCTTTGGTTTGTTGTTGTTGTTCTGACCCCTGTTATTCCATCTTGGTTGGAAGCCAAAGTCCTTTATGATTTATTCTTAATCAAATTTATGTTTTCATTTTGACATAAGGCTTATTCTCTTTGATCAAGAAAATAGAAACAAAATTGAAATTTAATTTTCTTTAATTTCATTTTATTATTACAATGTTTATCCAAGTAAAGGTCTTTTTCTTAATCGTCTTCTTGTTCCCATCATAACTTTAAAAAATTTCTTTAATGTCTTTAGGATTTTTCATTTAGGACTTGATAAACTTTTTGACTTTTTTATTTCACATGGCTTGTCTTTTTTCCCTTCCTTCTTTTCTTTCTACTTTTCTTTCTTCTTTCCAGTCAATAAATATTTATTGAAGGTCTATAATGTGCCAGATGCTAAGCTAAGCACTGAGGATAATGCCATGAAAATGACAGACAAAGATCTTGCTCTGTTGCTTAAATTCTGGTGATGGGAGAAAGGCAATAAACACATAAATATGTTATTCTAGTTGGAAACATATGCTATGAAGAAAATAAACAAGATAATATTTTTATGTGATATTTGAGCTCAAATATTAAAAGAGTTTTAAAAGAAGGAATAGCAACTGCAAAAGCCCAACATCAAGAATAAGTTTGACATGTTCAAGAAATATAAAAAAGGATGTGACTGGAGAGTCATTTATCAAGAAGAGAGTTGTACAGCCTGGGTGGCTCAGTGGTTGAACATTGACCTATGAACCAGGAAGTCATGGTTCGATTCCCAGTCAGGGCACATGCCCAGGTTTCAGGCTTGATCCCCAGTAGGGGGCATGCAGGAGGCAGCCGATCAATTATTCTCATCATTGATGTTTCTATCTCTCCCTCTCCTTTCCTCTCTGAAATCAATAAAAAAATTTTTAATTTTTTTTAAAGAAAAGAGTAGTACAGAATGTGGTCATGGAAGTGTTCAAATGTCAGATCAATTAAGGTCTTGAAGGCTGAGTAATGCATTTATGTGCCTTTCTTTTACTTTTTAAACATACTTTTTATATCTAAGTCTCTTAGGAACATCCCTGTGCAATTGCTTGATCTTCTACAGATATCTGTCTGGGTTCTCCATCTTTGGGCTTACACTGGATATGTGTAGTCATGACCAAAGTGTGCTTTTTTATTTTTATTTTATTTATTCAATTCTGTTTTTAAAGATTTTTTTTATTGACTGAGAATCATTGATCAGCTGCCTTTTGCACGCCCCTACCAGAGATGGAGCCAGAAACCCGGGCATGTGCCCTGACTGGGAATCGAACTGACAACCTTTCAGTGCACGGGACAAGGCCCAAACAACTGAGCCACACCAGCCAGGGCTGAAGTGTCCTTTTATTTAAAAAAAAGTAGTTTCAAACCTTTTTCCTTCCTTATAACAGATGCTGACAATTAACTTTTAGTTATCTTTGAATACTTTGAAATACTTACACTTCCAGTGTGCACTTTCTGAGCTATTACAATCTCCAAAATAACATGACCCATTTCTTTAATTATTTTAATTATGGCTATCATTATTAGTCAGAGTTAAATACAAAGAACTAGTTTAGAAGATAGTTGTGAGACTATCAGCTTTTGTCAAAATTTTGTCAGACTATCAGCTTTTGTCACAAAGACTTCTTTCCATCAGATTGCTTCTCCCAATCCATCTTTAACACAGCAAAAAAAAAGGGGGGGGGGGTACCTTTCTCAAGTGCAATTAAGGTCTTGTCACTCCTGTGCTTATATTCTTTTGATGGCTCCCATGGCAATTAAAATACAAATCAAAACATGATTTAAAATAATAAGGCCTGACATGAATCCCTCCCTGCCTGTTTCTCCAACCTCATCTCATACCACTCCCCTTTATCTCAGACTCCAGCATCATTGTCCTTCAGTTTCCAGAACACACCCAGCTCCTGTCCAGTGCTGGAATTTTGCACGTGCCGTTTCTTTGCCTGGAATACCCTTTCTCAGGCTAGTTTCTTTTTCATCCTTCAGGTCTCACGTCAATTTTTTCTCCTCAGAGAGGACCTGTCATCTATGTAAAAGAGATCTTTTCTAACCCCCCCATTCCAGTTCTCTTTCTATGCCCTTGTTTATTTCTTTTATAACAGTTAACATAACCTGCAGTTATTTTATTTATGTATTTGCTTTACTGGGTCTTGGTCTGCCTCCATCACTACAATACAAGCCTCCCAATGTCAGCATCCCCAGTGCCCAGAACTGCCAGATAAAAAGGAGGCCTTAATAAAGGATTTAAATAATTTCAGTGAGTTTAAAGCTAGTTCATATATTTTTTGATAAATGAATGAGTGAACATTGAAGCCTAACTTGGAGAAATTGTGTGTTTAGTTCCATACCATTGCAATAAAGCAAATATTGCCATAAAGCGAGTCCATGAATGTTTTGGTTTCCCAGTGCATATAAAAGTTATGTTTATACTCTACTATGCTCTATTAAGTGTACAATGTTATTATGTCTACAAAACACTGTATACACCGTAATTTACAAATACTTATTACTAAAAATGCTAACCATCATCTGAGCCTTCAGTGAGTCATAACCTTTTTGCTGGTGAATGGTCTTGCCTCTTTAATGGCTGCTGACTGGTCAGGGTGATGGTCGCTGAAGGTTGGGGTGGCTGTGGAAATTTCTCAAAATAACACAACGCAGTTTGCCATATCAATGGGCTCTTCCTTTCACTGGAACACTTAGAGGCCATTGTAAGGTTATTAATTGGCCAATTTCAATCTTGTGGCTCAGGGAATAGGGAGCCCTGAGGAGAGGAAGAGAGATGGGGGAACAGCTGGTTGGTGTAGCAGTCAGAATGCATTTAATACTTATTCATTAAGATTGCTGTCTTATATTGGTAGGGTTCATGGAGTCCAAAA
This sequence comes from Myotis brandtii, assembly GCF_000412655.1. NCBI lineage: Eukaryota > Metazoa > Chordata > Mammalia > Chiroptera > Vespertilionidae > Myotis > Myotis brandtii. Next base: position 3,262,975 of record NW_005354385.1, read on the forward strand.
ATTATTACAACAGTGACATCAAAGACCACTGGTCACAGATCACCATAACAAATCTATAATAATAAAAGCATAATATGCTAATTAGACCATACAGCCCAACGACCTTCCAGATGTCATTCCAGATGTCCTTCCGGACGACCTTCCAGACAAAGCTGTGGCAGTGGGAGCCGAGGCAGAGGTGGTTAGGGGTGATCAGGCAGGCAGGTGAGCAGTTAGGGGTGATCAGGCAGGCAGGCGAGCTGTTAGGGGCAATCAGGCAGGCAGGCAGAGCAGTTAGGGGCGATCAGGCAGGCAGGCGAGTGGTTAGGGGCAATCAGGTAGGCAGGCAGGCGGCGATTAGGAGCCAGTGGTCTCAGATTGAGAGAGGAATGTCTGACTGCCGGTTTAGACCTGGTCCCCAGAATTGTGCCTAAACCGGCAGTTGGACATCCCCTGAGGGGTTCCGGATTGGGAGAGGGTGCAGGCTGGGCTGAGGAAACGCCCCCCCCCCCGCCCCGCACAAATTTCATGCACCAGGCCTCTAGTCTATAATAATAAAAGCATAATATACTAATTAGATTGGACAAAGCCAGGGCTGCGAGGGAAGCCCGGGTCCCTAGTGCCAGAGGGAAGCTTGTGCCGGCAGCCAGAAGAAGGAAGGCCTACTCTTGCCCAAATTTCTTGCATCAGGCCTCTAGTATAATAATAATGAAAAAGTTTGAAATATTACAAAAATTACCAAAATGTGACACAGACACTAGTGAGCAAATGCTGTTGGGAAAATTGTGCTAACAGGCTTGCTTAACACAGGGTAGCCACAAACCCATTTTTTAAAAAATGCAATATCTATGAAGTGCAATAAATTGCAGTACAATGAAGCTGGGTATTCTTGTATTGGAAAGAAAATTATAAAATTTAGAATAAAAGTTCTTTTTAAGAAAGATATTCTTTAATACTGAAGTGTTCAGGGAGGGAAAAAGGACATAGAGGTGTTTTTCTAACTTTATTTTTCCATCATCATTTATCTCCTTCATGCCCTCTTCCACCTCCATTCACCTCCCTCCCTTCCACCCCACATCACCACAGTTGTCTATGTTCATGAGTTCACACTCTATCCCTCTCTCTCCTTCTCCTTTTTTTTTTTTTTTTTTTTTGGTTAATCCTCACCTGAGGATATTTTTTCCCATTGATTTTTTAGAGAGAGTAGAAGGGAGGGAAGGGGGAAAGAGAAATGTCCATGTAAGAGAGACACATTGACTGGTTGCCTCCCGCACATGCCCTGACTGGACCGGGGATCAAACCTGCAACCCAGGTATTGTCCTGGACCAAAATCGAACCCGCGACCTTCCCGTGCTTGGGCCGACACTGTAACCACTGTGAGTCCTTGGCTACGGCTCTTTTTATTTTCTTTTTTGCTCAATCCCTCCACCCACCCATCCCAACACACTCCACCCCCCTTTACCAGAGCTGTTTGCCTGCTTTCTATCTAAGAATCTGTATTTTGCTTGTTAGTTAAGCTTATTCATTAAATTACACATATGAGTGAAATCTAATGATACTTGTCTTTCTCTGACTGTCTTATTTCATTTAGCATAATTTTTCCAGGTTCATCCATGCTGTTGCAAAAGGTATAAAATCCTGAAATAATGATTGAGCATGACCCAGTTACTCTTGTATATCTTTTGCTGAACAAATGAAAAAGATTAACATCAACATTATCATCTCACAACATACATTTTTGCTAAATATAATTTCAATTGTAATTACTTATGACAAGTCTTTTTGTATTTTGTAAGATTAATGAAGACTTGATAATATGAAATTTCCCAGTGTGTCTGATATTTTATATAATTTTATGCAATTTTTATAATTATACAACTTGTATATATGAAATAGATTGAGGCTGCCAGGAAATTTTTTTGACAAATAGAACATATTTAGTAGTGCATTATTTGGTACTGCCTGGTACAAATATATGTTGAAAACATGAAATAGTATAGGGTGTTATCTATTTATCATTCAGCATTAATCACATAATACTATTAAATCACAGCACTTGTATTACAATATCCTGGCTTATTTTCTTCCAAAATAATATTGTGAGTTGAAGGGTTCATGCCAAAAATATAAGATTATTGCAATTGTGTAGTGAAGTGTTCATGCTTGAAATGTTAGAATTACCATTGTAGTCACAAGTTTGGATTTATTCATTGTTTATAACTAGTAAGAAATGACCTCATAGTCTAAATTTGAAATTTATTTGAGGGTTTCAGGATTATTTCCTTATAAATTTGGTCAATTCTTTTTATTTGCTTTTTATATTTTTAATGTAAAAAATCATAGTAATGTTTTATAGTTGCCTGCTGTGTTTATTAGATAGTTTTTATGTGAACATCTATTTTCTGATTATAATTTGTGTATCATCCTGACAAAAAGAATAAATTGATAGCTAGTAAAACTGCTTAACCATGAGCAAGAATTAATATATGCCCTAAAAGTTATGTTACCTATTTCAGAGACTTTGACTCTGTAGGGCAGTAGAGATTGGCTTATTAGCTGATTAGTTGGTCTGAATCATCACTCTCCATATTGAAAGCTATAAAGATAAATACATTAAAATATATCTCAATTGATATTTAGAAGCAAAAGGCTAAAATAAAGAGTAAAGTCTTCAAATGTCAATTATAGTTAGAACTGAAAATGTTTTATCTTTGCATCCAGCACCTTTGCTTCTGTATCAGGTTGCCAAGGCAATATTTTCATTAACATTGGATTGACTTGCCCAGAGATAAAATTGCTTGCAACATATTACTTCCTAATGTTCCTAAAGCCTCCTAAGCCAACTTTAGGTTTTAGCCTGCCAGTTGTTCCAGGTTCCCAAGAGTTACTGCCATGCTGACCATTCTGAAAACTCAAGTGTAACATACTGATGTGATCAATGTTCACATCAGGTCACTGTCATATTTTCATTCTTGAAGCCCTCAAAAATGTGTCAAGCATTTTAAGTCATCAAGGAACAAGGAATTAGAAGCTGAAGAATTCCAAGGACATTACATAATAAAAACAAAGACACAAATTCCAATAGTTCTATAAAGGCTTACATTTAGTGTTCTGGGCCTTTTTAAATAAAATATTAAAATCTGTTTGCCCTGGCCCAGTAGCTCAGTTGATTGGAGTGTTGTCCCATACATCAAAAGGTGAAGGTCAATTGGAAAAAAAAGGGGGGGGAAACATATGTACTACTGTTTGTAACACTTTAAACAATAGTAATAATTAAAAAAAAAAAGAACAATGCAAAAAAACAAAACAAAAAACGGTTTGGGTTCTATCCCCCAGTCTGTGCACATACAGGACGCAATGGGTCGATGTTGCTCTCGCTCTCCCTTCCTCTCTCTGTATAAATCAGTAAACATATCCTTAGGTGAGTATTGAAAAACTCTATGTTAATGAGCATAGAAAAACAGTATTTAATTGAAGTAACTGGACACCTTTATGTTATGTGTTAAAAATGATGACCGAGTCGGAGCTTTAAAGTAAATATTCAGCTTGTGTGGATTGCCAAAAACAAATAATCATTTTCTTTCTAAGAACATAATTGCTTCATGCCACTTAAGTGAAGCTCCTGAGTGGTTTCCTAAAGTTATTGCACAGGTTTTGAAGGGACATTCCATGTATTACTTGTTTTTGAACACCTAAATGTATAGTAGGTACTCAGTACGTGTTTGCTAGAACTAACATGTAATTTTAGTCTCTGAAGATTAAGATACTTATCCTTCTCTGACTGGCTCATTTCACTCAGCATAATACTCTCCAGCTCCATCTATACTGTTGCAAATGGTAAGAGTTCTTTCTTTTTTATTGCCATATAGTATTCCATTGTATAAATGTACCATAATTTTATTATCCACTCATCTGCTGATGGGCACTTAGGCTGTTTCCAAATCTTAGCTATTGTAAATTGTGCTGCTATGAACATAGGGGCGCATATATTCTTTCTGATGACTGTTTCTGGTTTCTTATGATATATTTCTAGAAGTGGGATCACTGGCTCAAATGTGAGTTCCATTTTTAATTTTTTGAGGAAAATCCATACTATTTTCCACAGTGGCTGCACCAATCTGCATTCCCACCAGCAGTGTACTAGGGATGTCTTTTCTCCACACCTCGCCAACACTTGTCGTTTATTGATTTGTTGTTGGTAGCCATTCTTGACAGGTGTGAGGTGATATCTCATGTCATTTTGATTTGCATCTCTCAGAGCATTTTTTCATATGTCTCTTGGTATTCTGTATGTCCACTTTCAAAAAGTGGCTATTTAAGTCCTTTGCCCATTTTTTGATATTGGATTGTTTGTTGCCACAACCTTTGCAGTGGGGTTCATGATCTGAAGGAGGAGCCGACACACAAATGAAAATACTATACAAGTAATATGAATTTGGAAGGCATTGGGGGCCAGGTGGAGGAGCCTCTTTCTTGAAGAGACACAGGACCTTTGTGTGGTCTGCTTTTTATTTACTTGAATACACATTTGCCCTTTAGCAATAGATACAGGCTTATCAAAGGTAAAGTTTGGTAAACAGTAAAAGGATTATCAGGTTAGGGAATTTGCCTTGAGCCAGCACTATCTCAACAGATGAGGTGCTTAGCGTCAGCCCTGCTAATGCCCAAGGTCCATCGACCTTCCGCATTCCTTGATGCACTAAGAGTACTGGCAAGCAGTGGCTTCCAGCATCTCCCCCTTTTTGTTTTCTTAATAAATCTTGAAAAGTGTATGCCATCCATAGGGCTTGAGTCCTCTTAAGACTCTTCATTCCACATCTGCAGACTACAAATCCTATATAATAAAAGGTAAATATGCAAATTGACCAAATGGCAGAATGACTGGTTGCTATGATGTACACTGACCACCAGGGGGCAAATGCTCAATGCAGGAGCTCCCACAGGGGGAGTGCTGCTCAGCCAGAAGCTGGGCTCATGGCTGGCAAGAGCAGTGGCAGTGGCAGGAGCCTCTCCCACCTCAGCGGCAGTTGGATATCCCCTAAGGGCTCCCAGACTGCGAGATGGCGCAGGCCGGGCTGAGAGACCCCCCCCCCAAGTGCACGAATTTCGTGCACCGGGCCTCTAGTAAACATATAAGAACAAGAATGAGACAGACAATAGTGGCTATGCTAAGAGGCAGATGTAGGGAGATCCAATGAAAAGGATTGAGTTCTTTCATGTCCTTTTTTAATTGCTGCCAGGCATCTAAGGAACTAGTTTGTAGTAGGCTCCTTTCTGGGCTGTCAGTTATTTATGGGTCCCCTTCTCAATCACTGTCCCCTGTGACATGACAGCAATGATATTCGAGTTCTGGATGGTGCACAGTGGGCAATGACAATGCAGGTCTGACCTTCTCTGGCTTTGTCCAGGGCAACCTGCACCATCCCACAACTGGTGACTGCTAGCATAGCAAGGCTTCTTTGCCATCCCCCAGGTCATCTCTGGACTATTTCTGGTCTGTCTTGTTCTCCTCCCATTCCTTATCTTCAGCGTGTTGCTTGGGGCTACTGCTATCTGTGGCTGGAGTAGTCGATTGTCTGCAGCCACAGTTACAGGGTGAGGCTCCAGATACAAGGTCCTCATTAGTCTGGTCAGTTCCTCTCTCGGATCCATGTTGAAGTTTAATGTTCCTTGCAGGAATCCACACGGGCTTGGAGGAGTTTTCTGGAAATACACAAGCATATCCTTGACCAAAGGTTAACAAAGGGTTGGGACCTTCCATAAACCAGACTCAGGATCTTTCCATTTAACCAAACCATTGTCCTGTGGTTTATTCTGACACCAGTGTAATTCCATAGGTGTCTTGCCATCAATGTTACAAGTGAAAAATTTAAAGTAATCACGGTTTGATGTAGTTTACCTACAGGAGATTTCTCCAGTATCACTATTCCCCCTTTTTGTTTTTCAAGTTAGCTGCTGATGTTGGCATTCTATAATTGCCTGTCCTCCGGAATTGCATTCCTGTATTGTGCCTGTTGTAATAAAGTATGCATTTCCTTTTGTTAAAGGACCAGGGTGGTATGAGCCCTGATATGAGTAATATAAAAGGGACCCTAACCGGTTTGGCTCAGTGGATAGAGCGTCGGCCTGCGGACTCAAGGGTCCCAGGTTCGATTCCAGTCAAGGGCATGTACCTTGGTTGCAGGCACATCCCCAGTGGATGGTGTGCAGAAGGCAGCTGATCGATCGATGTTTCTCTCTCATCGATGTTTCTAACTCTCTATCCTTCTCCTTTCCTCTCTGTAAAAAATCAATAAAAAAAAATATTTTTTTTAAAAAGGGATATTCTCTTTGCTGTACAATTTGCTGCATCTGTTTAAATAGTATAAATAGACTTTGCTCACTAAGCCATTTTAATCGAGCAGTCTCAATTCTGTTTACCAGGCCAGCAGCATAGGCAGAATCAGAAATAATATTAAGAGGCTCTTGGAAATTCTGTAGTGCAGCCTTGATAGCTTCTAATTCAATCCTTTGTATAGAAGTGTGACTAGTCTGAATGACTTGGTCTGAATCCATTGCATGATAATCAGCTTTACCATTAAATGAACCATTAGTAAAAACAGTTAATGCTCCAGGAATAGGTTCCTGTCTAGTATATTTTGGTATAAATAATAAAGGTGTAATATAAAAACTGTAGTAACTTGTTTTTTAGTAGGTGACAAGTAAGTTCCCCTGAATATTCACTATTTCAATTTGCCAATTTAAATTAGTCTGAATAAGGTTTATTTTTTAACTTCATTTGTCCTTGGGTGTGGACAGCAAATGACACTAATTGGATTTCTCTTATCAGTCTCTTTGAGTATATTGACATAAGCTTTGTTTAGGGAGGCAAAATGTAAATTATTTACTTTTAAGTGTCCTTGATTTAGGGAAGATAGGGTTTACTAGATGGTCCCAAACCACGTGGCATTTATATTTTTTAGATGATTGCAAACTGCTGTTATATGCTGTATTTGCCATCTCACTGCTCGAGTGAGGCGAGCCACAAAATTAGAAAATGATTCAATAGGTCTTTGCATACACATAATAAAAGATTCTCAGGATTCCCTAAGTATATTGAATAAATTTGTCATTTTTCCCATAGAGATTTTTAGATAAGGTCTTAATTAATGTTCTCTAATAATTTCTAAAAGTTGTTCAGGGTCTTAAGGCAATTCTTTCATATTTCTTCCTTTTGAGGTCTAATACATTGATTTTTTAATTATAGTTCCTAGATATTTGAAGGGCATTTCTTTCTGTACTTTTTTTGGAGAAATTTTTAAGCCACATTTAGGCATTTTCTTTTCTAATTGGGTAAGCATTGCTAAAGTCTGCTTTTCCTGTGGGCTTGCCATAAATCACTACATTAAAGACTTACTTTCTTTCAAACAGAACAACCAACTTGGTTGCCTTTCAGGAAAGCAGGTAGGAGAGAGACATGCTGGCCAATACTGCAATGCATACTTCTCAAGTAAAAGTAACTTTCCTTACTTATGGTGTCTCGTTAATGGTGAAATTTAATGCTTGAATAATAATTTTTAGTTTACTTTGTAAATAGTAGTGGAAGAGATTTTTGAAATTTCTCCTTTTTAAGCTTAAATTTACTTCAAAACAGCATTCTTTTTGGCTAGTGCTCATTTGCATATATATGCAAATTTTACTTTGGACTCTACTAGAACCAGGTTGCTCATAAAATATTGGCTTCTCATATAAATGAGTTATATGAGACCATGATTATATTGTGAAAGGCTAACTTATTAAATAATTAAAGTATGTACCTTTATTGAAAAAGTAAAGTAAGCAAACCTATACATTTGATCTATGAAGTACAGATGCCGCCCCACCCCCGAGCCAATCTGAAGAGCAGGCTGGGTGGCGGTGTGAGGCATTATATACACTCCTGTCTTAAAATTCCGCTGCTAAATATTCTGGTGTAGTTTAAGAAGTATCCAGCAACCTTTTCTGCCAGTCTTGGACACTGAAACCTCGGGCTTTCTTGCTCAGAGTAAAATGGCCCTTTTACAATTCTTATAAATAGTTAATTTTAGAACTTCTTTCTTTCTTTTAACATTTCTCTTTTCCTTCTCATCACAAATGCAACCTTCACAAGTTTCGCACTTTCAAATTAGCCTTCAAACCTTCTTTTTTTTTTTAATTAAATCTTTATTGTTCAGATTATTACAGTTGTTCCTCTTTTTTCCCACCATAACTCCCCTCCACCCAGTTCCCACCCCACCCTCCGCCCTCACTCCCCACCCACTGTCCTCATCCATAGGTGCACGATTATTGTCCAATCTCTTCCCGCATCCCCCACACCCCATTCCCCCCCAAGAATAGTCAGTCCATTCCCTTTCTATGTCCCTGATTCTATTATAATCACCAGTTCATTCTGTACATCATATTAT
>NW_005354385.1:3272738-3275500 GCF_000412655.1 Myotis brandtii
GGGATCAACAGGGCGGGGCTAGCAGTTATGGCTGCTCTCAGTCTTGCCCTCAGAGGCTCTGCTTCTCAGTGTCCCGGTAATCACTGCAAGCCCCTTGGAGAGAAAGCTGCCAGACAGTCCCGCTTCTCCCGTATGAGTCTGGGTCCCTAGAGACTCGCCCGGAACTGGAGCTCAGAGCCTGAGACTCCCTCCCGATTGAAAACGACAACCGCGCCCTCAGCCGCCAGCCCGCTCCACATGCACCTCCTCACCTTAGAATTTTACTTCCGCACTGCGCCTCCTCTGAGTCTCCGTATGCTTATCTCTTTCCTTCTAGTTGTAGAATTTCCACTCAGCCAGCCTTCCTGTGGTTCTGGATGATGTCCTTTCCGTCTTTTAGTTGTATTTTTGAAGTGGTTGTTCAAGGCAGCAAACTCCGGTGTTTACCTATGCTGCCATCTTGGTTCTCTCCAAACCTTCTTTCTATGTTCTTTAAAAATGTATAACCATGCCTTAGACCTTCTATTAAGTATTTCCGCTCTAATATTCTTTCTTTCTGTCATCAACTTGTATATATCTTCAGCAACTTGCACAGACATTTTTCTTCTTTTTCCTTTAAAATGTATGTCCATGCCTTCTATTATTAAAACCATACAATATTTAAACCTTAATTTTCCAATGATAATTAAAAGTAAACAGCCAGCATTTCTTAGATGGACATTTATCAACACACTTTTTGTAATTATTCTAAAAGACATCAATTAAATTTATACTGGTTTTAATATTAAAAATTTGGTTCAGACCATAGAATTAATCTTATTTTTTAATCAGACCAATAAAATATTATATCCTAGGCTGAAATTTTACCACATGTAGTACACATAAGGACTATAATATATTTTGAACTACTAATTTCTCCAGAGAAAACACAAGAATTATTTTCCTCAAAAATGAATTTCCATATTTTATGCATTCTATTATCACAACCAAATAATTTCTCCCAACTTAATTTGAACTTTTAACTCTTAGAAGCCTCAAATTTTAGGTGGCAAGTTAAATACTAGCATTTCTCAGATTAGTAATATATTTATATTTTTAAGGATATATTTCAAATAAAATACAAGACATATTCAATTAATAGATTCAAATCTATCCTTTAGAATTTTCATACAGGGCAAACTCAGATTAATATTTCAGTACCCTGTTATTTCAAAATATCTAGTTATTTAATAATTTTTATTTAATTAAGCAAACTCCAAAGTTTTAAGTTACCAAAGACTTTGGAAAACTATTTTTAGGCATATATAATAACCACTGAAAAAGATTTATCATATACCTTTCATTTTAGTTATGTATATTTTGCCTTAACAACTTTGAGATTTTAAAGCCAATTATTATTACCCAAGGCATTTTCCTTGGCAAATTCTGTAACAGAGATAACTCACTGGCTTTCAGTGGCTTTAATGTTAAAGTATTATTTTATTTTTCTTTATAAAACCAGAGTGCCCTCAGGACCTGGGAGGCAACCTTGGAATGCGGTCCATTATTATTCAAGAACTACCCATTATTATGGAAACACTAATCTTGTGGCCCAAACCCAGCCTGTATATTTTTCTTGTGTCATTTTCACCATTTTCCAAAGAAAAACACTCTGGGGCCTATTCTGTAGCATCCATGGAGAGAAGGGGCTTAGGCCAAGAGGCCACCCAGAATCGGGCAGGACGCCCCTTCTCTTAAGCTAGCCTTTTTCTTTTCACAGGTATGGAAGTCCCACATGGCATCCCTAAATTGTGAGAAATGTCTCATCTATCCGAATTTCAAATGATGGACAAGGAAATAAAAACATGGAGAAAATGAGACTTTTAAGAACGCTCCTGAGAGGGGGCATCCATTTTACTGGATCACCAAGAGACCTAGTAATTAATGGGCTGGGGTCTTTTTTAGTTACCTCCCTTTGTCTAGGGCATTTTCCTAGGACCTGTGTTATCCGCCACGTGTGCCGCTCATATTCTTTCTCCCACCCCCACATTCTGTTTGCTCTGGGGAAATTTAGTAATGGCCTGGCCATCTACTGTTTCTTTTCTATTAAGATAAATTAAAGGCATGCTTAATAGACTAATAATAAACAAATTAAACCAAACAAAAAAGACAGATAAAATAACAATCAACAGAGGGGCGTGCATAACACATAGACAAGACTTAATAAATCAGAGTTCTTTTCATGGAGGATCTTTCCGTTTTACATTGCCTGGGACTTACAGCCAGATGCGGCCTAGATCTCAACCTCTTGTTCACAGACCTTATCATATTCTGCTCTCCATAGCATTGACTGGCATCTAAAGTCACTTTAGCTAAAATCTGCCAGTCCCAAGGCCTCATACGGTAATTTTCAGACAAAGCATTAAGGAGTCCTTTTATAAAAGGACTAGAGGCCCAGTGCACAAAAATTTGTGCACTCGGGGGGGGGGGGGGCCCCCAGCCCGGCCGGGGCCCTCCCCCAGCGGGACCCCTCGGCGGGAGATAACCTGCTAGCTTAGGCCTGCTCCCGGGTTGCAGAGGGCAGGCCTAATCCCTAGTTGCAGCCCCTGGTCAGGCTCAGAGCAGCAGGGATTGGGGAGTTGGGGCACCGCCCCCTGTCATGCACAGAGCAGGGCGGATCGGGAGGTTGCGATGCCACCCTCAGTCACGCTCAGGGTAGGGGTTGGGGTGCCTTCCCCTGTCACGAACAGAGCAGGGCGGATAGGGAGGTTGTGGCCCCGATTGGGGGGTTGGGGCACCGCCCC
>NW_005354385.1:3276683-3296101 GCF_000412655.1 Myotis brandtii
CCATCACTGGAGCAAGCAAGCCTCCCTGTTCGCTTCAGTGCATGGCTGCCGGCCGCCATCTTGGCTGGCAGTTAATTTGCATAAGGATATGCTGATTAGCCAATGGGAAGGGTAGCGGTCGTATGCTAATTACCATGTTTCTCTTTTATTAGTGTAGATTGTTAGCCCCATTTTCTCTAGTTGATGAACCTTCCCACACTAAAGGTGGTGGATCGGGGGCCTTACGTTTTACAGACTTTTGATCCTCAATACGAAGTGGGCATAATGCAGTTCAAACAAGAGCCCACATATTTAAAGACGACAAGGGCACTCGTTTTCCTTGAGCCTTATTTAAGAGCGTACCTTTTGATACCTTAATTACTTTATCCTTGAGCATGCAAGCTAAAAATTTACAATGATGTTTTTGCCTTTTACTCAAATTCTTCCCCATTATAACCTGGCTGATTAAAAATGTTCCCATCCACTTACGGTCACGACTCTGAAGCTGGCATGGGCTTTGTCCGTGGTGAACTTCCCACCTCTCCAGTGAATTTCCACTTTTCCTTTTTCACTTCATTTTTTGCTTGGGCAAATCTTCTCCTCCAGTCCCTGCCGGGGTGCCAGATGCCACAACCTTCGCAGTGGGGTTCAGGATCTGAAGGAGGCGTCGATGCACAAATGAAAATACTATACAAGTAATATGAATTTAGAAGGCATTGGGGGCCAGGTGGAGGAGCCTCTTCCTTGAAGAGACACACTGACCTTTGGCTGGTCCACTTTTTACTTACTTGAGTACACATTTGCCCGTTAGCAATGCATACAGGCATATCAAAGGTAAAGTTTGGTAAACAGTAAAAGGATTATCAGGTTAGGGAATTTGCCTTGAGCCACCACTATATCAACAGATGAGGTGCTTAGCGTCAGCCCTGCTAATGCCCAAGGTCATCGGCCTTCCACATTCCTTGGTGCACTGACAGTATTGGCAAGCATTGGCTTCCCACAGTTTGTCTTCCTTTTGTTAAGTTGTATGAGTTCCCTATATATTTTGGAGGTTAATAACTTATTGGATATATCATTGGCAAATATTTATTTGACAAAGGAGGCAAGAGCATACATTGGAGCAGAAACAATCTCTTCAATAAATGGTGTTGGGAAAATTAGACAGGTAAATGCAAAACAATGAAACTAGTCCACAAACTTACATCATACACAAAAATAAACTCAAAATGGATAAAAGACTTAAATGTAAGACATGGAAACATAAAAGTCCTAGAAGAAACCATAGGCACCAAAATCTCAGACATCTCTCGTAGCAATATGTTTACCGATACATCTCATAGGGCCGTGGTCAGCAAACCGCGGCTCGTGAGCCACATGCGGCTCTTTGGCCCTTTGAGTGTGGCTCTTCCACAAAATACCACATGCGGGAGCACGTACAGTGCGATTGAAACTTCGTGGCCCATGCGCAGAAGTCGGTATTTTGTGGAAGAGCCACACTCAAGGGGCCAAAGAGCCGCGTGTGGCTCGTGTGCCGTGGTTTGCCGAGCCGCAGTTTGCCGACCACTGTCCTAGGGCAATGAAAACTAAGGAGAAAATAAACATATGGTACTACATTAAAATAAAAAGCTTCTGCACTGAAAAAAAAACAAACCATCAACAAAATAACAAGAGAGCCTACTACATGGGACAACTTATTTGCCAATGATACATCTTTATTATCTTTTTCTTATTGATTTTTAGAAGTTCTTTATCCATTCTAGATATTAATACTTTGTTGTATACGTTGCAAATGTTTTCCCCAGGCTATCAATTGTCTTTCAAGTTTTTTTGGTGGGTCTTCTGCTGAACTGAAATTTTAAATTTTGATATAGTAAAATTTACCAGTCTTTTTTATTATGAGCTTTGCTTTTTGTATCTCCTTTAGAAGGCCTTCATAAAGATGGCACAAATAAACATATACTTTTACATTTTCTTAATGCATTTTTTAATTGTATTGGTTTAGTTTTTATTCAAGTCTTGAGTCCTTTGGAACTCATTTTTGTGAATTACATGAGTTATGGAAGTAACTTTTTTTTTTCAAGGTGTCCCAACACCATTTATTGAATTGACCTTTCTTTTTCAGCTGACTTAAAATGCTACCTCTATAATTAATTAAATTTGCATATCTATGGCTTTTTTGTGGCTACTCTCTTCTGTTACATGTACTACTTACCTATTCTTGCACCAATAATACAACTTTTTAACATAACTTACTATTAGATAAGACAAATTTCTCTTATTTAGTATGTTAGTATCATACACAGCTGCTCTCTAACTGCTTTTGTCATTGGTTCTAATGACTTTTTAGTTGGGTTTTGAGCTAAAAGATCATATTTACTTCAAGTACTGACAGTTTTATCTCTTTATTTCTATTCCTTATACCTCATATAATACTCATTGGTTTTACTAAATATTCAAGACAATTCCATTTTCGAATAAGCACCTGTGAATCGGCTCATTTCTATCAACTTCTGTAGAAGATTTTATCCTTCTCTACCTATCCCCTCCCAGGTTCAGTCTTCTGCATTTATGCAAGATGGGTTTCTCTTTCTCAATTTCTATTGCCCTACCTTTTTTAAAAAAATTATTTACTTTAAGCTTGAGTTATCCCACCCATGTGTGAGGCTGGGGGAGTTAGGCAAAATAGGGAAGAGATTCAAAAGTAGAATAGAATAGATATTAACTTTTTCTGATCTGATACAGAATTTTTTTTTCTCCTGTATTTATTTGTGTATTTAATCACAGATTTTTGCCTTATCATTTTTATAGGTCTATATCTGTCTCCCAATATTTTACCTTCTTCAGGTCAGAGTATTTATCCTGCCTCTTATATACCCACAGTCCCTACCCTTCTCCCCTTATACCTGAACTGCATATTTTTGAACTTCATATAGACCTTTATTCTAGCATGCATACTATTTTCCATATCTTCAGTAACACAGTTGCCCCTGTATTTTGACTACCCATCTCCAAAACCTGGTCCTGTTTTTTTTTTGTTTGTTTGTGTTTTTCTTACATTTAAAAAACTTTTTATTTTGAAAATAATTCAAACTTACAGAAAAGTTATAATAATACAAAGAACTCTCTTTACACACATTGCAAAACATTTTGCCATATTTGCTTTATCATTCTCTCTCTTACCCACTCAGTGTATTTGTGTATGTTTTTAGAAGTTTAATGGTAAATTGCAAATATCATGGGACCTATTTTGTTTTTAATTTTTCCATCCCTATCCTCAATAAGCCAGGGGTTCAACTCTACCTGTACTGCTCTATTGATTGATAAGTTATGTTCTAGAAAATAAAGTTACATTTTAGATAATGCCATAAATTCATGACCACTGACCTCAGATTGACTTACAACACTGCCTATATATGAGTGACTGTTTTTAAATCTGCAAACACAGGATGTTTTCTGATATAATTTCTTATGACATTATATATTTGTGGGAATTTGATTAGATGACACATTCTGTGTGATTTCAGTTGTTTGAAATCATTGGGGTTTCTTTTATGGGCACTTATCATTATTTACCAAATATTTACATAGTCCTTAACTTGGGCCAGGCACTAAGTACTTTACCAATCTTTATTCAATTTTATCAACACTGTGTGGTAGGGACTATTGTTATCTTCATTTTGCAGATGAGGAAACTGAGAGACGAAGATGTAACTTGCCTTCAGTCACATAGCAAATAATAGAGCTGAGATTTTAATCCCAGTACTCTGTATCTGAAATCCATGCTCTTTATCGTCATACTATGTTAATTTTTTCATCTATAATTCTTATAATTTCTGTAAGTTCTGTATATATTTCCATTAGCTTGGACATGTTAATTAAATTGTTCTGATCTTGTACATTTTATTAATTTCTTGCTTACTTATTAGTTTCTGAGGAATGTATGTTCATTGTAGATTGATCAGTTTCTCATTGCAATTCTCACTTTTTTGTGTAAATTATTTTTTGGATATTGTTAAGTATATCTATTTTCAGAGTTTTTATTTCTCACTAAAGATTTTTTCTTCAATGGTTATATAATAATTTTTTACCAATGTTTTTAAAATAATAAGATAATAAAATGAAAATAGACTAGATCTCAAACCACCATATTATTATTTCAATGTGAAATTCAGACTCTCAGTCACAAATAGCAATAGAGATCTCTTATCTAACATAATCTGAACCTGTAAATTGGTTCATTAACCAAAATGATTTATTAAAGAAGAGAATCATAAAAAATACTTATAGTTAAACATTTAGCTTTAACTTATAATATATAAATGTATACTCAGTCAACAACTTTTTGGATCAAAGCCTTTCTTGAATTATGACTTTACTTATTGGAGTACATCATTGTCTTTACACCAATAATGTAACATCAGATATTTATTTATGTGTGTGCGTGTTTAACTTTGGAGAGGAAGAAGAACTCAAAGACACTTGCAAGATGGTCTGAATGCAGAATTTTTTCAAGATTTTTAGTGTTCCCCCACCCCCAAGATTCTCCTCTTTCCCCTCTTATTCAACCTCATTTTTTAAGAGGCTGATGTTAAAAGCTAAACTTTCAACTTAATTTTCATGGAAAGAGTCATTCTTTTTTTATATATTTATATTTTATCAGCTTATTAAATTCCTAAATTATACCACCAACATTATTGGCTCAGGCAGCTTTAATAAAAAGCACAACTGATATTGGGAAGCATACAACTTAAGCTGCAGAAGTAAGCATTCATCTGATTTCAAATGGAAATGCTGCTTTCATTAATTCTGTGATTTAGGTGGGGGTCAGTTAAGAGAGTGTCCTCTGTAAGTTCAAATCAGGACACATTCTTTAAGTAAATAAAGTCAAAATCATTGAAAAGTTGCTCTGTATCTGGCAGATATCATTTTGAGAAAATAACTACATTGGAGGGAAATTGCATTTATAAGTTAAGATACCTATAGACCAGCAATACTTATGCTAAAAATGTCATGGATCCATGATACCAAAACTGTTTTTAGCTTATGTGCATAGACATTCACCCTATGCTAAGAAGATTGACATGTTTTTTTAAACTGTATTCATGATATTCCCAATACAGGTTCTCCAATCTGATCAAACTCTTCTCTGTCCCACGGTGTCTTATCTCAGTAACTGTATTTATGATTGAGTTGAAAAACACTGAAGTCATCTTCATAAAGTCTTGCTTTTCTAGCTTATGTAGAAATGATAGAATCAAAAGAACCAGAAGAGCATCCATCTCAGAGGAGGTTCTTCAGAGTTTTTCAAATGTTGGACACAAATTTAAAATTTTAAAATATATTAAGTATTTTTTATTATTATTATTTTTAATTTTTTTATTGATTAAGTTATTACATACATGTCCTTATCCCCACATTTTAACACTGTAGTAAAAATAACATGCACACTCTAATGTTTTATACCACATGGAAGCATATTAACACTAGAAGCCCAATGCGCAAAATCGCACGGCCCTGCACGCCTCGCCACACTCGCAGCCCTGCCCACCCGTGCGTGCCTCACTGTGCTCGCAACCCTGCCCACCTGCGCCCGCCTCACTGCACCCACCTCACCGCGCCCACCCGCCCACCATATCGCCCACCTGCTGGCCACCAACCTTGCTGCAATCGGAGCCTGTGGGCCACACCACATGAGCCGAAATCACGCAGGACCCCAGACCCGCTGCATGAGGCAGGACCCCAGACCCACCGTGTCAGCGAGACCTATCAATGCACCTCCTGGTGACCGGTTGTTTGGTCGTTATGGCATTACAGCCACAGGCTTTTTATATATAGATAGATGCCATGAAACAAAAATAAACTTCACTGCTAGTTTGTATTTTTATGGACTACTGACAAAAACCTTTGCTACTGATTTTTCTGGAGATATTTGAACTTTTTATGAGTATACATTTTTATATTTATGTTTTTAGCTGGGCTTTTAAAAAACTTGAGTCCATTGTTCTAGCCAGTTTGGCACAGTAGATAGAGCGTCATCCTGCAGACTGAAGGGTTCCGGGTTCACTTCTGGTCAAGGGCACATACCTCAGTTGCAGGCCCGATCCCTGGCCCTGGTTGGGGCTCCTGTGGGAGGCAACCAATCGATGTGTGTCTGTCACTCTGTCTCTCCCCGTCCCTTCCACTCTCTCTAAAAATCAGTGGGAAAATGTCCTCAGCTGAAGATTAACAACAACAACACCAACAACAAAAACTTGAGTCCATTATTATATATCCAAATCAAATTACACAAGCCAGAGCCCGGCTGCAGCATGTGTGTGCTCTGATGAATAAACACAAACAAGATGCAGGAGCAGCATCCTGCACATACCCTATCCCCCCTTCCCAGTCTTGCAATGGCAAGTTAATGCGATAAATTTATATTAGAGAAAGTTTTTGGTTAGTTCTTGCCCATATAAAATAAAATTTTACATTCATGACCAGAAACATGAGTAATAATTAGATATAATCACTCAATATGGAAACAAGATTTTTTTTTTATTCTTCCTTCAAGCTTCTGGACTATTTTAATAGCAAAAATCTTAATATTGCCCAAACCAAATTAGCTATTTTTAAAAGTTGCCATTTTCAATTGCTTTTCTAGTATTGAGAATTGTCTCAATATTATAAAGCCGAAACAAAGTACAGAAATATGTTGATGATGATGATTTAAAATTTCAGCTATTACCCCTATCCCTTGATTTCATATTTTTATTAGTCAATCGCTTGTTGTTTTTATTGATGGATTTTGATAAGTAGCATTACAATTTGGTCTTATAAAATGAGTTATTACTAACAAATCTTTTTCTGTTGTATATAATGGAGATTCTATGTAAAGTTTATTAGATAAGAGATCTACAATTACTAGTAGCTAGCGATAGACATTACTTTGAATAAAGCACTTTTGATGTTTCTCTTGAAATTATCATATTTTCTTTGATTACAAAATAAGCATTATTAACTAATACACCTAGTAAATAATATCAAAACCACTGATCTGGCCCAATCCATTAGTTTTACAAATTGAAAAATTAAAGGTCAGTTTAACTGTCTTGCTCAAAGTTATACAGCTAGAAAACTGTAGTTGCCAAAGTTCCTAATACTTAGTTCACTGTTCTCTCTATTATTTGTTACCTCATCTCTGAGTTCCTATAGTACATTTAGTTTATGTCATTCCATTTAGCATTTAATGACATGGTTTGTATACATCATTTATTTATTTATGCAACAGGAAATTTTCTGGGTGCTAGGCACTCTTGTAGGCACTGGATACCATCTCTGAATCTAAAAATTGTGCTGAAAATAAAATAAGAAATGTGATTCTATTCAGCCTCTATTTAATTTTGGTTGAATGCACACCTGCAATTAGTCATTGTATCACTGGGTGGTTTTAATATATTACTAACAAGAGCTTTTCTGTTTATGGCTATGTTTCAGGGGAGTAAAAACTTTTTTATTGTAAGTTATTACATACATGTCCTTATCCCCACATTTTAACACTGTAGTAAAAATAACATGCACACTCTAATGTTTTATACCACATGGAAGCATATTAACACTAGAAGCCCAATGCGCAAAATCGCACGGCCCTGCACGCCTCGCCACACTCGCAGCCCTGCCCACCCGTGCGTGCCTCACTGTGCTCGCAACCCTGCCCACCTGCGCCCGCCTCACTGCACCCACCTCACCGCGCCCACCCGCCCACCATATCGCCCACCTGCTGGCCACCAACCTTGCTGCAATCGGAGCCTGTGGGCCACACCACATGAGCCGAAATCACGCAGGACCCCAGACCCGCTGCATGAGGCAGGACCCCAGACCCACCGTGTCAGCGAGACCTATCAATGCACCTCCTGGTGACCGGTTGTTTGGTCGTTATGGCATTACAGCCACAGGCTTTTTATATATAGATAGATGCCATGAAACAAAAATAAACTTCACTGCTAGTTTGTATTTTTATGGACTACTGACAAAAACCTTTGCTACTGATTTTTCTGGAGATATTTGAACTTTTTATGAGTATACATTTTTATATTTATGTTTTTAGCTGGGCTTTTAAAAAACTTGAGTCCATTGTTCTAGCCAGTTTGGCACAGTAGATAGAGCGTCATCCTGCAGACTGAAGGGTTCCGGGTTCACTTCTGGTCAAGGGCACATACCTCAGTTGCAGGCCCGATCCCTGGCCCTGGTTGGGGCTCCTGTGGGAGGCAACCAATCGATGTGTGTCTGTCACTCTGTCTCTCCCCGTCCCTTCCACTCTCTCTAAAAATCAGTGGGAAAATGTCCTCAGCTGAAGATTAACAACAACAACACCAACAACAAAAACTTGAGTCCATTATTATATATCCAAATCAAATTACACAAGCCAGAGCCCGGCTGCAGCATGTGTGTGCTCTGATGAATAAACACAAACAAGATGCAGGAGCAGCATCCTGCACATACCCTATCCCCCCTTCCCAGTCTTGCAATGGCAAGTTAATGCGATAAATTTATATTAGAGAAAGTTTTTGGTTAGTTCTTGCCCATATAAAATAAAATTTTACATTCATGACCAGAAACATGAGTAATAATTAGATATAATCACTCAATATGGAAACAAGATTTTTTTTTTATTCTTCCTTCAAGCTTCTGGACTATTTTAATAGCAAAAATCTTAATATTGCCCAAACCAAATTAGCTATTTTTAAAAGTTGCCATTTTCAATTGCTTTTCTAGTATTGAGAATTGTCTCAATATTATAAAGCCGAAACAAAGTACAGAAATATGTTGATGATGATGATTTAAAATTTCAGCTATTACCCCTATCCCTTGATTTCATATTTTTATTAGTCAATCGCTTGTTGTTTTTATTGATGGATTTTGATAAGTAGCATTACAATTTGGTCTTATAAAATGAGTTATTACTAACAAATCTTTTTCTGTTGTATATAATGGAGATTCTATGTAAAGTTTATTAGATAAGAGATCTACAATTACTAGTAGCTAGCGATAGACATTACTTTGAATAAAGCACTTTTGATGTTTCTCTTGAAATTATCATATTTTCTTTGATTACAAAATAAGCATTATTAACTAATACACCTAGTAAATAATATCAAAACCACTGATCTGGCCCAATCCATTAGTTTTACAAATTGAAAAATTAAAGGTCAGTTTAACTGTCTTGCTCAAAGTTATACAGCTAGAAAACTGTAGTTGCCAAAGTTCCTAATACTTAGTTCACTGTTCTCTCTATTATTTGTTACCTCATCTCTGAGTTCCTATAGTACATTTAGTTTATGTCATTCCATTTAGCATTTAATGACATGGTTTGTATACATCATTTATTTATTTATGCAACAGGAAATTTTCTGGGTGCTAGGCACTCTTGTAGGCACTGGATACCATCTCTGAATCTAAAAATTGTGCTGAAAATAAAATAAGAAATGTGATTCTATTCAGCCTCTATTTAATTTTGGTTGAATGCACACCTGCAATTAGTCATTGTATCACTGGGTGGTTTTAATATATTACTAACAAGAGCTTTTCTGTTTATGGCTATGTTTCAGGGGAGTAAAAACGTTCTTTAATATTTTGAAAGGTGAGAAAAACAAATAATTTAACTCAAAGCACTCTGCATACCATGAACCTGTAAATGTGTTTGGCAACCACAAGCACAAAGATGTATGAAACAAGGAATGTGTGTGGTAGGTGCTGTTACCTTTATGTAAACAGCACTGTAGAATGAGAGGAATGAACAAGCAACTCTAAGCAGGGGGCTAGAGGGGGCTTCACGGAGGAGCTGGCCCTGGGGTTTAGTTAAGGACCAGTAAGTTGCATTAAGAAAGTGGGAGGAATTCTTTTGAAGCCCAGGAAACAACACATGTATAAGCATAGAGGTGTGAGTGGTTCTAGCATTTCCAAGAAAGTTTAACGCAACAGGTTCCTAACTAACTAGGGTGTCTTAGGAGGAGTGGTGAGTGAACGTTTGTACACACCATTAGACAATTGAAGAATGGAAGTAAGGAAATGTCTGAACTTCTTATTCTGTATAGGTATTCCTCGTGCTTCTACCTATTTCTGCCCCTAAGGTCTTTGAGAACACTGATGTATTTGTACTTCCCAACCCCATGGTGATGTGTGCAGTGCCGAGCATGGCCAGGGCTCAGTGCATGCTTGCTCACTAAGTGTTCCCTTCATTCACTCAGATATTTTTGGCTGCAACATGTACTTTGTGCTATTAGAAATAGAAACTTGTGATACAAAACAAAAAATAGTAGATTTTTGTCTGTTATGATGACTAATAAATCCATGTACTCACAGAGTTTACATTTTTGTCAAAAGAGACAGGCAGTAACAAACAGTAAAATATGTAATATGTTAGTGATACATACTAAGGGGAAATAATAAAGCAGAAAAGGGCTATGTAAATTATCAGAGAGGGAAAGAGAAGGTCAGTCTACTTAATTTCTCTTGCCTCAGTTTCCTTAACTCTAGAAAAGAAAAAAATAATAGTACTTCTACAGTGACAACAGGGATTAAATGAGTTAATGACTGTATAGTGTTCAGCACAGTTTCCAAAAGATGGTAAGATAAATGTCAGCTAATATTATTCACATACTTGGCTAAAATAAGTTTAGCACAATAATCATCTTATTTTCATCACGTATGGACTTCTTTTATTGAAGGACGTACCTCCAAACAGTTATGAACTACTCTAGAGGCTAAGACTCCTCATCCATATCTTGCTCCTTTTAGCTTCTGCTTCCAATGCATTTACTTCTAATATTTGTTATTGAAATGAATCATTGTTTTTTATAATGTTCTAGAAAACAATATTTGATTATCCAGATGTCAGGCCATCATTCTATTTCAGGCATTAGGCCGGCATCCAGATCTTTCTGTGGAAAATATTCATTAATGCTTCATGACTTATCACATCCCAAGGTTAAAAGTTCTGACAAAAATGAGACCTTTATGCTTGCTTACCAGCTAAAAATGAGTACAAATTACCAGACAGAATGTAAAGCCTTCAACATTAATGTTTTGGAGTTAAGACCATTTGCATGGATTAGGTAGTTTCAGGTCTCTTACCTACCTTTCTTTGCCTTTCTAATCTCTGTGCATCCTTACATGTATGCTGACCCCCTAACCTGATTCCCAAAATCCAGACTAGCTCTTTTTTGTGCTCATTTAGCACTCCATACTTAGCCCCTGTCATAGCCAGTATCATTTAATGTTGTAATTACCTGTTCACCTGACTGCCCACCCTGCACCTCCCAGGCAGTAAGCTCCTTAAGATGGGACTGTGTTCTCTTTATGCTTGGGTCTCTACTATCCATTCAGTGCCTCACATGTAGTTGCCCAATAAATACTTAAAACATTAAATATAATGCCTGAAGTGCCTTTAGTATATCAGGATTATAGAAACATAATTACTTAACCGTGGTCCCATATCCCTTACTTGCTCCTTTGTCTCTTATGAAGAATCTCAATGCTCAAGCATGCTGTTACACCACGTCCACCACATTCCCATGTCCTCCTTTGGCCTAAAATAAAAAAGAGAAAGTGGGCTGGTTATCAGGGAAGACCTCAAAAGTAGAGGAGCACCCTGTGAAGTAACTATGGTCCAGGATGTGGTACTTACTCTTCCAATTTAAAGAATTGTTTTTGCCTTTGGTCTCAAGGGTGATGGGGCTCTAGGGTCTGACACAGACCATCTATACCATCGATATTTACAAGAAATTAATTTACAAGCCAGATGACCTGTTTATTTGTTTGTTTTCACTGGGTGAAATACATATTCGTGGTATCCAAGTCACTAACTTAATGATATCAAAGCCTCTAGGAAATCCAACAAATATTCAAAAGGTTGTTCAATGATCTTAGAAACAGAACAAGGTGAGTTAGACCAGTGGTTCTCAACCTTCTGGCCCTTTAATACAGTTCCTCATGTTGTGGTGACCCCCAACCATAAAATTATTTTCGTTGCTACTTCATAACTGTAATGTTGCTACTGTTATGAATCATAATGTAAATATCTGATATGCAGGATGGTCTTAGGCGACTCCTGTGAAAGGGTCGATCGACCGCCAAAGGGGTCACGACCCACAGGTTGAGAACCGCTGAGTTAGACTGTCGCAAGGATTATTTTACCCAGACTGAGGAGGAGCTTGTCAGTGTGTCCCTGATGGCTGACCAGAGATAATAGACTAAGGGGTAGCAAGGTCTCAAGCACACTTTTGAAAGCCCTTACAAAATTATTTTTTATTTGCTAAAAGAAAATAATTTTAAAAGTCAGAAAATAAAACAGTGACATTTTCTAACTCTTAATAATGGTGATGTACATTTTGGTTCCTTAATTCTTTGATCCCAAGATGAGTTCCGAAGTTAATGATAATGTGGTTTTGCTGATGATGGTGCTAAGAAAGAAGGAAAAATGGAGCATTGAAGTTGGACAAGTTTTCTGTCCCCTCTACTTCCTCTAATTGAAGAATCATCACTGTCTCAGGGTCAACTTGGTTTCATTAAGAAAGTTAAAGTGTGCTTGTGGTTCTAGCTGGCTTGCTGGTGCTCCAGCACATAGAGTAATGCCTGATGATCCACTAGTTCATCCTTATCCTTGTGAAGAAACTATGACGTGAAGGTTAAATTGCCATTGGAAAAAAAAAAAGTTATACCTCTTGTCAAGGGCTAAAGTGAGTCTTTCAAGCCTTACCTCAAGGTCCTTTCTGTTCCAGAGATTGGAAACCCAAGTGCCTACAGAGGCCAGTCTGGTGGGAATGAAGCAGGAAGCCACAGCAGTGACCTGGAGAGCCAAGTTCTTTCTGAAGGAGCAGCCGCTGCTCTGGTCCAGATAATTGTTGCAAAGCAGGAATGTTAACCTAGTGATGCCACTTTGTCCAGTTTATCAGGTAAAGCAGGAAATGCAAGTTTTCATGTGAAATTTTTAAAATTTAAATATTTTTCAACTAATTTGCCATTATTATTATTATTATTATTATTATTATTCTCAAACTATGTACAAGCCAAATACTTCTGCAGGTGGAATTTGGCCCAGAGTCCTTCTGTTTGTAGCTTGGTCCTATATTTTGCTTACCTATTTGTTGAATTGCAGGCTTTATTTTCTATAGCTTTTGCTTTTCTTCAGCATGTGCTCTAAAATATATTGTGCCTGGTTTTGTGATATTGAAACTCCTTTCCTCTCCAACCTGAGTAGTTTGTGCATACGTTTTCTTTGGCTGCTACATTTCCTCGTCCACTCTCAGCATTCCAGTGAGCCGTGGAAGCTAAATGGAGTCTCCTTGAGATACTTTGTTATGACACCACTAAACATCTGCAGGTTTACTGCTCACTCATTTTGCTACTGACGGGTAACTGACATAAACACAGTAAAAGATCATTTATTTCATGGAGCTCAGAGATTGTATGCTTTGGGCTCCTCTTTCCAGAATCCACACATAAATGATCTTCCTTCTCTTACTTCTTGAGAACCTGATTTATCAGACAATTTCTTAGACTTTAGTTATCTTTTACATTTAATTATGTTTGCTGGAGACATTGATTGGGCCTGAGTGTACCTAGGTATTTATACACATTTAGAGACAATGTCTTTGGGTGGGTTTCTTCAATGGCTAATAAGTCTTCTTATTTTCACTTTAAGAGTAACCTGATTTTCAAGATTATGGGCGGGTTGTGGTGGGGGCGGGGGAATACTGTTACTTTATACAGAACTGTGTAAGTAGGAACTTGACATCCACTGCCAGGTGAATAAAAAAATGCTAAACATTTTTATAGTAAGAGTATATAATTATTAGTTGTTTCATTATATTACACAACTCCACATGGGCATAATTCATAATTGTTTCATTCTTAATACAATTTGGGGAAAAAACAATATCGATGTACATCATTTTTCAACCTACATATATTGAGCTTCATCTTGAGTAGCCAAAATACCAGTAATGCATGATTAAGGTGTAAAAAGTAACCCTAAAACTTGCTTGGTGTACTCTTAAATAGATTATGTAAATGCAGGCAAGTATTTCTTCTAAATATTCCCTATGAGAAATTTCACTATACTATAGAAAAGCAAAAACAGCAAATTATGCTGGTGATTGAAATATAGAAATAAATTATAAACTATTTTCCCTCAAACTTATAATAAGTTTATCAATTAATTTATCGGTGTTCTGTTACATTACTATACTTTAAAACTATTCTCTAAATGTTTTTTTAAGGATATGTATTTTGGAGCTGATGATTGTTCACTTTTTAGCTTTTAAGAAGGTAAATTGGCCAAAACCGGTTTGGCTCAGTGGA
Source organism: Myotis brandtii (assembly GCF_000412655.1). NCBI lineage: Eukaryota > Metazoa > Chordata > Mammalia > Chiroptera > Vespertilionidae > Myotis > Myotis brandtii. Next base: position 3,291,000 of record NW_005354385.1, read on the forward strand.
TAGAGCGTCGGCCTGCGGACTGAAAGGTCCCAGGTTCGATTCCGGTCAAGGGCATGTACCTGGGTTGCGGGCACATCCCCAGTGGGAGATGTGCAGGAGGCAGCTGATCGATGATGTTTCTCTCTCATCGATGTTTCTAACTCTCTATCCCTCTCCCTTCCTCTCTGTAAAAAATCAATAAAATATATTTAAAAAATAAATAAATAAATAAATAAATAGGGTTAGAAATTTCAAAACCGAAAAAGTGCCACTTGCTGGCTTTGCTGGTGGCTGGTGGCTGCCTGACAGAGGGTTTCCGTTTCTGCCCTTACCCTCACCACTGACCACAGAGCCAGCCCAGGCCTGCGGGGAGCTCGGCGCTCAGCTGCCCGCTGCTCCGCGGGCCTCCAGGGCCTCCCCCGACACCGCCCACCTGCACTGAGGTAAATTGAATAGGAAGCATTTTCTACATATGCATACAGACCCTCACTTTTCACTTCCTTATATTGTTAAAGGTAAAAGGGGAGGCTTTTACTTGAAGTTAACTGTCTCAATCATTTTTTTTCTTTGCAGTCAGGTAGAATGGCAATGGCAAAGAGAAAGCTCAATTATATGTAGTAATATGGGTGAATTACTGGATATTATTTAGGGGAACCCAAGTTAGGTTTGGAAAGCCAAATTATGACTAGGGAAACCTCGAAGGCCTCTCTGAGAAAGTGACATTTAAACTGAGACAAATAGGTGCTGGTTTAGTGAAGAACAGCAGGGTCAGGATGGGAGACAGTAGCCTAAGCAGAAGAGATGAGTGACACCCTGGGGCATTTTAGAACCAATCAAAGGGATGGCCTTAATTTTTTTCTCTAGTATTTAGATTTTTCGGGTTAATGGGTATTCTTTCTGATTCTCCATATCTTTTTTCTCTACTTGGCTAAAACAGAAAGAGCAGTGATAGCGTAATATGAGGTGCAAAGCCTGTAACTGTTTCATAAAAGTTTCCATAATGCTTTTAAGAAGCTGAAAGATATTAATTAGCTGGTCTATAGATATAACATTTAATTTTTTTGAAATAATACTTTTTCCAATTATAGAGCCAATACATTTTTGTTATAGAAAATGTTGAAACTACAGAAAAACAATGAAAATATAAAAATGTTCCTACTACCCAGAGACTACTGCTGGGAGGATAGTGCTGTTCTATTCCTAGATATACATATAGAGTAGCATTTTGGTAAATGAAGGTTTATAATTATAAATGCAACTTTGTAGTATTCTTTTCAGTTGACAATATCATGGACCTTTCCTATGCTGTTAAATTTTCTATAACATGATTTTAATAGTTATGTATAAGTAATAACAGTTTGGATATTTATGATGAGCTAGGCACTGATTTAAGTTTTTTATTGCATCCCCAGATCAATTCTATAAGGCTATAATCTCTATTCTATAAGGGAAGAAATGTTAAAGCTTGCCCAGGGTCACAAGCTAATAAAGGGTAGAGCTACATAGCTTCTCAATACTGTAATTCATGTACATAACACCCTATTTTAGACTTTCAGTTTGTTTCCAGTATAGTTTTTGGCTATTTGATTCTGTAGATTGCCAGTCTAGGCTGGGCTTAGCTCGTCCAACTTATCCCTGTTCCACATGGTGTTGGCTGGGCTCACATATACGTCTGGGGCCTCAGCTGGACTGGCTGACCACCTGGTGTGTGGTCCTCAAGGTGCCTAGCTCAGGTTGTTCATGTGACAGTGGCATTACAAGGAGCAGGAGTGGAAGATGCAAGGCCTTTTAAGGGTTAGTCTCAACTTCAATAGTATCACATCCATCCTATTCCATTGGTCAAAGCAAATCACCAGGCCAGCCCAGATTCAAGGTGTAGAGTAATCCCACTTGCTGATGGAAGGAGGAACAAAATATTTGTAGTCAGTGCAGTATACTACACTCAGCATTTAGTTTTCTAAAGGCTGTTATGTGACTAGAATGTGTAAGTTGCTGAACTGTGGTAGCAAGTAATGGCCTGATACAAATAATCCTCCTGACCATAGATGGCCATAGGCCAGCATGCTTGTTACCTTGACACTGAAGGCTGGCCTGACTCTCTGACTTTCCTAAACTCCCTAACCTTCAGAGTTTCTGAAAAATGTAGCCTTCCTACATGGGTGTGATCCCTCTGTACTAAAAGGGCATGGGGATGTGGAACCAGAGAGCGTCAGTGATCAGGGCAAAGATGTGTGTAAGGAATCCTGGTACATCCGCATAAAGCAAACATAAATGTGCTGGGAGTCACTGGGAGCGAGTAAGGAGAGCCTGGAAGAGATTAGGTCTCTCACAAAGGATATACCTGAGAGGTGTGTTTTGGAAGAGGTGGCTGTACAGTGAAGATAAGAACCAAATGGAAATAATAACCAGAGTGAAAGTGGGGCTGATCTATTGGACGGTTTTTTAAAAATGAAAAGAAGATCTAACTGCAAGATAAGTGTGCTCATAAGTAAAAATGCATAGCTGGAATAAACAGGTGAAAGGTGGAATAAACAGATGGTAAGGTTGGATGGAGGGAGCTGGCTAAATGCCATGAAGGAGCCATTTGAATAATTGATACACAGGTGAAAGGTAATTGAAAAGGGGAAATGTCATTTAGGGTTACTTTAATGAGCATCATTTAACTAATAATGATGGAAAGATGATGGGTATATACATTTATTACCCAATCAAATGATAATTATGTTGTAGCCACTCAGACATTACTCTCCAAAATGCTAATGCTGATGTTATTTTTAATCCAATCACATCTCTGTTGTGTGCATATGTTTTGGCATTTAAGTATAGAGGTAGGTTTTATGTGCTATTCGTTCTCAGTTGGAGAACATGAGGTGTTCACTCTTGCAAATGTAGGAATGCAGTGGACTTCTTATTTAACTTTAAGTATTTCATGAGCTATGTTTATAATTATAGTATTATAAAGTATAATGATGATTTATATTATACAACATATTAAATATTGATGTTTTATCTGATTTACATTTTAATAGAATATATTCATATCACATGATTCAAAAATCAATTCATTATTTTTACCATTAAGTTTGTCTTCCATTATTCAGAAGAATTTATTATTATATTTGATGTTATTCAGAAACATTTATGAATCTGCTTATTTTCTTGAGGTCATATTCTCTGATATTTAGTCTTCATGGTGTTTCAGGTATAACTTTTAAAATTTACATCAACACTGCATAGCGAGTTTATTCTTAGTTTGACAAGAATGTCAGCATTGAGAAAAAGGTCTATTGTACTACTTAAAATCATGCTTAGTTTTTATATTGTTGCATTTATTTATTTATTTTAGTGCTTCCTTCATTAATTAAATTCAAGTGTGTTATATATAGTCCACTTAATAAATAAAACTCTGATGCATAAAGTTAGCATATTAATTTTCTTAGAAGCTCTATTATACTTTTTCTACACTCAGAAATTATGAGATCATTAGGGACAAATCTAGAACAAAAAATCATTTTGTATATTTTGTCAAAATACATACTTACTGGCTTCTTTTAAAAACCTCTTTTTCATTTTAGACATGTGTTTTTAAAACTTTATAAGCCTACATGGTAGAAATCAGAATAGAAAATTATGTTGACTACTTAGAATATGCATAATCTTCAGGAAGTCTTTAAGGCCAGGGACTACAGCTGGAACTGGGAATATAAGAAGTCCTAGAGAGAAAGATTCCTGCCCTGAGGGAGTTTTACATTCCTTTGGGGAGAGATAGTCAATAAACAAATAAATGATAAGAAAAAAATCAGGAGGAGTCAGTGAATTAACAAAAGTGTGAGAGAATACCTAGGGTTTACAGAATAGTCTCTGTAAAGAGGTGACAGCTAATTAGAATTCTTCATGGTCAGAAAAAGCCAAGGTAAAAAAAATCAAGTCACTAAAATTCAGTTCACCAAAAGCCAATTCTCATAGAGTAATTTTCATATTGAAAGGAAGCAAGAAAATGAAAACATTGGTAGAATTGTGACATATACAGTATTCACCTTAGAACACACACACACCAGTTTTTAAATTTCATTATTATTACCACTAAAACTGTTTGTGAAATCAATTTAAATTATGCCATGAGTATAAGATCTTTCCTTTATCCAGAATATTAATGAGATGGAGGTACTTTTCATATCACAATATCATTTCTGTCTAACTTGTGTCTGTTGGGCTTAAACAAGCCATATAAACATGGTGGGTCATAATGGAATCTTTAGGAGAGGTGAAGGGAAAATGTGGTAGATCATGTTGCTTTTTATATTAAATGTATAAAAATTAGAAAAGAAGAGAACCTATGTTTTTATAATACAAACTACAAAAATAAAGCTTGACTAAATCTTGAATGATGGGTTTATATGGAAGATAAACTTATCAAAATCTTGGAGGCACAAAGAATAGATTTTAATATTTAGCAGAAGAGGGCATGTATGGGTGTCAAAAGTTTGAGAAATATGGCCTGAAGTACTTTCTTATAATTACCCTCCTGGCACATTCAGAAATTTATGAAGGGCCCTAAAATTATGCAATTCTTATTTTAACAAATAATTCTAAATGAATTATCAAAATGACCATAGATTTATGCACAGGAATATTTATATTAGATTTATTTGTAAATTGTAAGAATTTAGGAGAAAAATCTATATAATTAAATAATTATATACAATTATCCAAGAAAATTCTACCCAGCATTTTAAAGCCATATTTTGGAAAAATATTTAATGCCATAATAAAATGCTCAGGACAAAGTGTTGTAATTACTCAGTCTTGAAAGCAAAAAGACACATTTATACATAGAAAAAATTTGGAATCAGTGCACCTACTTTGGAGTAATTTGGCAATGCCTGTGAAGTTGAAAATGTGCAGACCCTCCAACCGAACATTAATATGATTGATATACCCATAGATAAGTAGTTGTATAATCCTATCTAATAAAAGACAAAAAGGGTAATTGACCGTACCTTCGCTACGCTTCCCATTGGCTAATCAGGATGATATGCAAATTAACCGCCAACCAAGATGGTGGCCGGCAGCCACACAGCTGAAGCGAGCAGGAGGCTTGCTTGCTCCAGTGATGGAGGAAG
>NW_005354385.1:3296370-3307358 GCF_000412655.1 Myotis brandtii
TCAGCCCCTCACCCAGGCTGGCCAGGCACCCAAACAGGACCCCCACCCTGATCTGGGACAACCTTCAGGGCAAACCAGCCGGCCCCCACCTGTGCACCAGGCCTCTATCCTATATAGTAAAAGGGTAATGTACAAACTGACCCTAACAGCAGAAAGACTGGGAATGACTGGTCACTATGACACACACTGACCACCAGGGGGCAGACGCTCAATACAGGAGCTGACCTCTGATGGTCAGTGCACTCCCACATGGGGGAGCTCTGCTCAGCCACAAGCCAGGCTGACGGCTGCCAGTACAGCGGTGGTGGTGGGAGCTTCTCCTGTGTCCTCAGCAGCGCTAAGGATGTCTGACTGCAGCTTAGGTCTGCTCCCCGCTGTCAAGTGGACATCCCCTGATGGCTCCCGGGCTGCCAGAGGGATGACTGATTGCCATCTTAGGCCCAGTCCCTCGGGGAGCAGGCCTAAGCCAGCAAGTGGTCATCCCCTGAGGGGTCCCAGACTGCGAGAGGGCACAGGCCAGGCTGAGGGACCCCCCCCCCAGTGCACAAATTTCTGTGCACTGGGCCTCTAGTCATATGATAAAGTGCTATTCAGATGTTAAATATTAATGAATTGGATCAATATATCTGCAGGAGAGATAGATCGATATATCTCAATAGAGGTAGCTCTCAAAACAATGTTGAATTTTATAAAGCAAGTTTCCAAATGATATACAGTATATATTAATATTTGCATAAAAATGTAAAATACATATACTAATACCACATATGGTCTGTGTGTGTGTGTGTGTGTGTGTGTGTGTGTGTGTGTGTGTGTAATACCATCAGAACCATGATGGTGGTGCCCTTTAGGGTGGGAGGGAGAGGAATGAGACTAAAAAGGGAAATAGGGTGGGGGTGAGGGATAGTATTTAAATTCATCTGTAATGTTTCCTAGGTCATTAATTTCAAAAAATAAACATAACTGACAAAATGCTTACATTGTGAATTTGGAATGGTAGTTCAAGTTTATTATATTAATCTTTCTTATGTGTGCTTTTAATATTTTCTATAAACACTAATTAAGAGAAGGTACATATATGTTTGCAGTGGTTACTATTCAGCAGAAAGATTACAGTTCCATTTTTATTTTCATTTTCAAACTTCTCTGCATTTTCCAAATTCACAAAATGAATGCTGAGAAAATAAGAGCCACTTATAGATAAATAACCAGTAGCTGTATCCAGGGTTCCTAAGGCCCTTACACTTGAGCTGCCTCTAGAAGGCTGACGAATGGACAAAAATAGGATGATTCTCCCACAGACAAAAGGAAGTAGAGGGCTGGCTGCCTTCACGGTGTGGAGATGTAAAACCGGCCATATCTTGGGAAGGGAGAGGGAAGGGTGTTATTCTAAGCCACTGGTCTCAAACTTGGGCATGCATCAGAATCACAGAGAGGGCTTGTGAAAAAACAGGTTGTCCCCCGAGTTTCTAATTCAGTAACTGGGGCCAGGCCTATGAATTTGCATTTCTAACAAGTTCCCAGATGTTATTGACAATGATGATGCTTGTCTCGGGACCAGGCCTTGAGAACTTCTGGTGTACGCAAAACCCAGCCATCAGATACTTGTATTTTTAATTGTTGAACTATGAGGGAGACATTGGCAGGAATCACTCCAATGTTATTATTTGGCAGATCACAAATTACTCAACGGAGCCAGCCAGCCAGTCTCGGGAAAGTTGGAGTCACATGCTAGAGCAGGCAGATAAACAAAGAGTCATCAGGGGGTTAGAAAACTCAAAAGTGAGAAAATGAGAGTGATCTCTAATGATCAGACACCACTGAAGAGATTTATTTAGGAGAAAAGCAAGGTAATAAAATGAGCATAAAAAGGGACTGTAAAAAATAAAAAAGTTTCAGTCATCAGGGTCTGTTGCTGTTTGGCAAAACTGGGGATCCAAGATGGCACAAAGTTTCTCTCCCATTCACATTTGTCACCAGCACTGGGTATTCCCCTCGGCCGGGGACTCCTTGAGAAAGAGGGACTGACCCTTCCTTGCTCTCTCTATCCTTTCTCATCCGCCCTTCATCCCACTTGCCTTTCTATTTGTTCTGCCACACCGAGCAGCACTGTAGTGCCAAGCGTTACACTGGGCTCTGGATAAAGTAGTGTCTTACCATCTTTGAACTACAGGACATACTAGTAGCATAGTACCTAGTACATAACAGCCGCTCACTAACTGTTGAATAAAACATGAGTAAACACATACGTGATCAGAAGGGGTCTTGGTTAAAGGTGCAGTGAATGGAACACAGAAATAGGATGCAGTGCCTGCAAGTAGGAATCATAGGCACAGCAGAGCGGGCCCAACAGTGCCAATCACCAGCTTGAGACACCATTGGGAATGTTACTATTTGGCACTTTTCCTGACACCTACATTTTCCCCAGTAGACTTTTGCTACTCTTCCCACTGCCTTGCCAATGTTTCCCACACCAATACCCATGGTTCCCAACTTTTAGCTAAATGAGTATATATTTCATTACAACACCTTTAATCTGTCTCAGACCTGAGGCTGCAAATAAGGCATATGCCTGACTACATGATGCTCTTTACTGCAAGGCATTCTCCTACTTCCCTAAGGAAGAGATCCAAAAAAGGTTTAGGTTGAACTTAAAAATGTAGACTTTTAGGAATATAGATTAAGTAATTATGTGTCTACTTACACTGTTTAATTTGTTGATTGTTATGCATGTATATTTAAACATAGTCTCTAAAATATTAACTTTTAAAATTCATTTTGAGAGAGAGAGAGAGGAAGGGGGAGAGAGAGAGAAACATTGTTATGAGAGAGAAACATTGATTGGCTGCCTCCTTCACACACCCCGACTGGGGATCAAACTCACCACCTGGGTATGTGCCTGAGTGGGAATCGAACCCACCACCTTCTGGTGCACAGGACAACGTGCCAACCAACCAAGCCACACCGACCAGGGCTAAAATAATGACTTTTTAATTTAAGTTTTTTGAAACAGTTTTAGTACTAGTACTTCCAGGTGAATCTTAAGTCATTTGACATAGCTTCCCAAAGCATGTCACCTGGCTTCCATTAAGTTATTTGAGATACAACACTTTTTGAATCTGTGGGTGATGCTGTCCTGGGAATTTTTATCACAGACCACAAGTCCCTCTCATATAATACGAGAACATTTTTTCATTCATTTTTTAGAGTAGTTTCATGAGTCTCCCAATGTAATCATACACTACATATTAAATTGATTATAAAAAGTCTTGTTTACCACAACAAATAAGCCAGCAACTGTGACTTACAGTCTTTGCAAGGATTATGTACTAAATCTTTTTTAAAATGTATTTCTGGTCTTTTTTTATTTAACAGTTCCTTTAAGATGACCTCTTACAAGCATTCTAGACCAGCAGCGATTCCTGCTGGTTCAAGCTAATATGTCCTCCCCCAACAGGACCTTGTGATGCAATAAAGGAATTAAGAGAGCATGCCCCATAATAGAAGGGAGCTTGTAACTCCTAACTATAAAGCAACTTCCACTCTTGGATTCAAGAACAGTGGGGGGAAACCTTCTCTTATATTTGGAAGTGTTCTATAAGTTTATTTCCTTTTTATTTTTCTTTTAAAAACAGAAACCTTTTGTTCTTTAGGCCACTATGATGATTAAAAAAGTAAATCATAAGGATATGTAGAGTGATCAGTTGTGATTGGATTAATAACTTTCCAGTTGTCAAGTCATAAGAGGTTTTGAGAGAGAGATTTTTATTGTGAATTAAAGGAGTGTGTGTGTGTGTGTGTGTGTGTGTGTGTGTGTGTGTGTGTAATGCCATAATTATGGGTCGGTCTCTAGTAATTAGAAAGTTTCATGTGGTGAAGAGCAAGCAAATTGGTTTAAGTGGATCATTAGAAGAAGAAAACAAGTTGAATTTGTTTGTGATTTTGATGGCAGGGGGCATCAAAGTAGTTTGGTGCACTTAACAGTTTATTCTATTTATAATTGTAGAGGTTCTTAGTTTTGCAACATTTAATATACAGTTTATATATTTATATATGTTTCAGGCTACATTATTGGAATTTTGAAGACATGAAAACATCAGATGAACCAACCTGCAACATCTTGGATTCAGATTGGAAGATGAAGAGAAAGTTTAAAGAATGTGGCCTATAAAGGCGGGTAGTACCTGGAAATATTAACCGACTGGCATTGTAAAAATGAGACTGGTTTCTAAAGAGTAGAGATTATTTTAGTCCAACATCAAGGTTCAAGACAAAATGTTGAACTAAAAACTTTACCCCCCTCCCCTCCCCCACTTCAGACAGGTACCAGCATTAGTGAATATGATTTTCCTTAGCCAGAAGCACTCTGCTTTACCCATGTAGACCATCCTTAGGAATTAAATATTGGTTATTTAATGTAGATTATAATGGGAAACTGATTTTTTCCACAATGGCAGATTTCAAGGACTTGGTTCCAAACTGAGCCGGAGCATCCCAGTGCATTGTGTACAGTCTGGGAACAACTATGCTGCACTGGCCGTTTTTGAAGGCCATCATGCCCTGTAATATAAGGATATCATCTTCTTGCTGATATCTTTGGAGAGTCCCAAGCAGACACAGAAAATGAATGGAGGCAAGGAGTGTGACGGAGGGGACAAGGATGGAGGTCTTCCAGCGATACAAGTTCCTGTGGGTTGGCAGCGCCGTGTGGATCACAATGGAGTGCTTTATGTCAGGTGAGCCCTTATTACTACCTGTGTTACCTCCAAGTTGCAGTCCCAAAATTAAGGAGGTAGATAGAGCCTGTTCCTCCGAGGGAGCAAAATATTGTGACTGACAGCACCTCAAATAAATTTGAATAAATGATCTTTGTGCTGGAAATATTCAACTGTTTTTATTCTGCCCTATTTTGCGATGTAAATTGCCTTAGGTTACAAGAGAGAATTTTTACGCATTACTTGTGTTTATATAACGTGTCGTTCTGCTTATCTCTGTAACAAGGATAAAGAAAAATGAAGATTTCTAAAAGAAACATAGGCATCATTACCACATTCACAAGGGAATGTAAATACTAGAAATAGACCCAAGGTCCCTCGACAGTGTTATTCCATCCTTCAGAGTGCTTCAGCTGGATTTTCCGAAGGAAGGTGGAGTGTTTATATTTATAGGCAGTTTTAATTAGTAGACTTCTTAAAGCCTTATATTAGATACAAATAATTTTCCTATTTTTTATGCACCGTTTTTAATCTATATCCTTGCATATTATAGTAAAAAAGAAAAGGTCATGATGGAGATGGCTCTTCATCTCTCACATAAAATCATACAAATATAATGCAAATGCCTGCTCTATAGAATTTTGAGGGCAAGTATCTCTTATAGAACAAGTTGAATGGAATAACTGAACTGTTGGCAAGAAGTTTCAGTCTTATTATTGAACTAGAGGCCCGATGCACAAAATGCGTGCAAGAGTAGGCCTTCCTTCCCCCAGCACCCTCTGGCACCCGGGACCAGGGCTTCCCTCGCACCCCTGGAAGGTCGTCTGGTCTAATTAGCATATTATGCTTTTATTATTATAGATAATTGGCACCTAAGTTCCTTACTTATCAGTTTATATGAAAAGTTAGGACACCATAAAATCTCTCTTTGTTATGTAATAAACGACTACTAGAAATAGAACTTTTTAAAAGTTATCACGTCCCATCATGATATTAATGCTGTTACTTTAAATGCAGTTATTTGTATCTCTGCTTCAACGGAATTCTTCATTTGTTCAAAGCTGTATTTATATGAATGAGGTATTTGCTGTTATATAAACATAAATTATTTCATGCCGTAACAACTCAAAATTCAGTTCAGAGTCTCTCCTGCATTTGTTTGATGTAAGGTGTTTCTGGAGGTAAACTTAATTACAATTGAAATTCTCTGGCACATAATTCTTTTGTTTCTGGGATGCTAAAGATGTGCTCTATATTAAGAGGAGTGAAGGAATACGAAAGCAGGGGATGTGGAGCTTGTCCTGTTAAGATGGACACACGGGTCACCTTCTCAAGTGTTCCTATAGCCGGTGCTGTTAACAAACTGCCAGAAATACTTTGTTATTAATGTAATATAGCAAGGTGTCAGTGTTGCTGTTCATATTTATTATTGCTCTAGTCTGTAAGGAGCAAACATGTATCCATCTTAGAGTAAATGAATCTAGGATCTTGAAGATCTAATTTTTTTAACTTTATCTTCATTCCTATGAAAGATCAATTAGCTTTTCAGATTGCTGAAAACTAAATTAAAACAAGCTACTAAGTCTGGGAATCTGTCAGTTATCTTGTTCATGATTTTCCACATGTAGGTAGATTCCGCTATCTGTTAGTGTGAGTTAGCGTGAGTTCTCCAAATCCAAGTCTCTGCACTAAAAATTATTTTGAAAACTAACTTTGCCAGATAAGGTAAAACACCTTCAAATAAATTAAGCCAGTATGGGTTTGATTTGTTTGTAAAGAGTTAAATTACTGCTTGAACACATATAAGGAGCTAGCCCTCCTATCGCTCCCTTCTCAATGTGCAGTTTGCTTGTAATTTTTAGGTTTGTCTCCAGCTGCTCCTGCCTCAGGGAGGCGTTGAGGCTGCACATTAAATTTCCCACCTGCTTCCAATCTTCTAAGCGTTATCCACACCATAAGACTTGTAGCTGTTTTTTACGTTAATTATTACTTTAAAAAGTTAATTAAAGAGGTACAGCTGAAGAAAAGAGGCCAGCTGACTGACTGAGAGGAAGTGTTTTTGAAGTGTCTAGAGTGGAATACTCTAATAGAATTCAGGAACTCTTGTCTTCAGGTTTAATTTTACAATTAAATTCCTCTAGGATTCAGTCTGTACACCTTCTTTAACTGTAAAATGTTAGACAATTTCTTGTCACAAAACTCATGAACTTTTACACATGATAACTGTTGGGTGGTCGTGTTTTATGTAAATTAGCAGACCTCCAACACCTCTGGTCATTACCACTGTCATGGAACTCAAGTCGATAAGATGGGAATTATTATTTTTTACAGATCATTTGAAAAACTTTGTTAGCCTCAATAAATGAGTGAGTGAATTGACAAAGTTGAGGATTTTAATTGAGATTTTCTATATGTATAAGTCACTTACATGATTGTCCATAAATAAAACATGAATTGCATTTTAAAGTTGGTTCACTTGTAGATGCAAAACTGCTCCTTGTGTTTTTGTAGAAGCAGAATAGTCTACCCCTAGTAGTGTAATCCTTTGTATTATTTCTGGTCAAATCCAAATTTGATCAGAATGTGTAAGTGAAGGTTTTGGTAAACAGTCATAAATAAAAGACCATTCTTTTTTTTTTTTAATATATTTTACTGATTTTTTACAGAGAGGAAGGGAGAGAGATAGAGAGTTAGAAACATCAATGAGAGAGAAACATCGATCAGCCGCCTCCTGCACATCTCCTACTGGGGATGTGCCCGCAACCAAGGTACATGCCCTTGACCGGAATCGAACCTGGGACCTTTCAGTCCGCAGGCCGACGCTCTATCCACTGAGCCAAACCGGCTTTGGCTAAAAGACCATTCTTGAATGAAAAGTGTGTAATAATTTTCAAGGTTGTCAAAATCAGTATTTTAATAATAAAAGTCTTAAAATGCAAATTGCCCATTTTAAACTAACCCTCACTGTACTAGTAAATGAAAATCAAAGAAAATTAAAAATAAAAATAAAAACCAAGAGTAATAACCTTGAGAGCAGCACCCATTTACCAGCCAGAAGACCCTCAAGGCACCCCTTTCTGCCACCTAAAGTCCTCTTTCCTCGAGTCCCCTCATCCTTTGTCAGATCTGCTTGGCTCCTCTCTCCTTGTCAGTACCATTTGGCTCTTCAGTGTAATTTGAGTTGGGCCACACAGGTCTATCTTCAAAGAAACACATGGATGAGGGAGGGAAAAAAAAGAAACCTATTTTTACATAGGGACGACTTGGTTCTGGACTCCAAGATTAAAGCAAAGAACTTGCTAGCTCCAACTTTTATACACTTAGTGACTTTCTGGTTTGACCTCCAATGTGTTCATAAATTTCAGTTTTTCCTCCAACAGCTTCAAAAGTAGATCTTCTGGTTTAAAATGATAATGATTACTTTCATGTTGTTTTCTTGTTCCTCTCCTGCCTGCTCCTGTCGTCTTAAGAATAGCATTTTCCCCCATCCCAGTCCACGCTTGGTTTTCCAAATACTTTTATTTAATTTTCTAGGAAGATCTGTCTTTTTCTGAGAAATATTTTGGTTCAAAAGAAAGAGCGATGGTGCTAAAAGGCTATAATTTAGCAGCTAGCATAATATTGACAAAGAGAATGCTTTTCCCTAGTAGGAAAATATTATCCTGTGAAGGACAGTAAGACTATAAATTATGCCTTTTTTCATATGATATGTGCAGTCAGAATTATTTCCTGATGCTTTTTTGAACTATTTTTACAGTCCCAGTGGGTCTTTGTTATCTTGCTTGGAGCAGGTTAAAACATACCTGCTTACTGACGGAACATGCAAGTGTGGCTTGGAATGTCCTCTTATTCTTCCCAAGGTAACCATTTCACAACAGTTCTATCAGCAGTTTTCTCTTTTCTAGGTGTTTCGTATATTAGCTTTTCTCATTTGGCATTTCATTTTTATATTACTTCTCCAATCACATATGCATTTTAAAGTCTATCTAATTAGGTATCTTTTGCATGCATTTGGAATGCTTAATGACTGTGGAAAGTGGTTCAAATCCCAGAGTCATTTTCAAAGGTGACAAACCTATATTCATATTAAATACTTTATGAAAGCCATTTTTTGCACATTTTATTAGAGCTCTACCTATGTTCACCATTTAATAGTGCAGTAGTTTTTCCCCTCCTGTAACTGCTCAATCTGCAATGTTATTTTTAGCACTGGTGTTGATAAATCTGCCACCAATGCTTCTAAAATGATGAAGCTGAACTGAACCTTCCTACTCAAAATGTGAAACGGTTTTACTCCTTTGCAAGGTAGAAAGTAAAAACTGTTTAAAATGATAAAATATTATTTATTATGGAAGCAGGTTCTTGTTCTCTGAGTATCTATTATAGTGCTAATTTTAGAAATAAAATTAACAGACACCTTTTTTCTTCTTATTTGTTTCACTTTCACCTCATTCCAAAAAAGAAAAAAAGCATTTGAAACTTCTCATAAATATATACACAATAAGATTATTTTAATAGAAGAGTAGATTTTTAATAGGTGAAAAGGTAATATTAATATAGTAATAAAATAAAGCCAAAGGAAAAGTTAGCACATAGAAGTGTCAGCTTTTGGATTTTTAAACTGAACTTCATCTATTTTTGTACTGTTATAACAACAGGAAATATAACATCAGGGAACATAGATAATATACCTTTGCATATATTTATCTTGGCTATCGTGGAATTAGGATAATTTTCATTATTTACTGTGCCACTAAAAGCCATACGTTCAGCAGAAGTACTATTAAATTACATAAAGTTGCTTTTCTTAAATAACTTGAGAAAGTTTTATTCATATTGATGGCCTAATCTATGTAAAGAAATGTTTTAACAAAGCAACTTTTTATGTTATGTTTTTACGACATGCTCTAAACCGAGGCCATTCTTTTTCCAGGTGTTTAATTTTGATCCTGGAGCTGCTGTGAAGCAGAGAACTGCAGAAGATGTTAAAGCCGATGAAGATGTCACAAAGCTATGCATCCATAAAAGGAAAATCATCGCAGTGGCCACACTTCATAAAAGCATGGAAGCCCCACATCCTTCTCTGGTGCTTACCAGTCCCGGAGGAGGAACAAGTATGTAGCCTGGGGAAGGGTTTAGGAATCCCACCCCACCCCCTCCTCTCCTCGCGGAGTCATGGGAGATCACTTTGCCAAGCATTTTCCAAGTCCACTTTTCAAACAGGCACAATGCTTTTAAAGTTATGAGTGTCTTATCATTTTATTACAAGTAGCAAACTCATTCTGAAAAATCCCATGAAGTTGTTTCCCAAAATGTCCTATCCAAATCATCTAGTTAAACAATTAGAGTCTGATTAGCACATGCACATGTTATGGGGGTATGGAGCTGGGCTAACAAAAGAGAAAGTGATGCAGATTTTCAGGAATCAGAGGTAGCCTTTTTCTTAAGGTTGTACTTGAATGTGTGGTATCAAGTCCTCAAATGCAACTAATAATATTTTCAAGAACTAGCAGGTGTTATTTTTTTCTGTCATTTTATAGCTATTTATTGAGCACCTACTAGTAGATCTTACCTTTTTAGGAACTTTTTATACCTCCCCCAACACACCTGTATGCATGAATGCATGCTTTCATATTTTTTTAAAATTTCAAAATGCAGAAAAATTGCATGAACAGTTTATTGAATACCACGTACCCTTCATGTAGATTCACCAATTAACAATTTTGTTTTAGAAATTGCAGATGTCATAAAAATTGACCCCTAAATAGTTCAACACACACAGACATTCTCCTCACAAACCAAAATCTAATTGTCACATTTAGGAACTTTAATACTGATATAATATCATGATACAATATTATCTAATATGTAGTCTGTATTCAAATTCCTCCTGTTATCCTAATAATTTCTTATAGTTATTTTTAAACCAGGTTTTCTTTTTTAATCCAGGATGCAATCAGAGATTGTGCACTGCAATTAGTTGTTCCATTTCTTTAATCTGCATCAGTTCCCCATCTTTCGTTCTTTCATGGCACTGACATTGTTGAAGAGTCCAGGTCAATGTTAATAGGACGTTCCTCAATTTGGATTTGCCTGATTGTTTCCTCATTTATATTCAAGTTAAAAAATTTTTTTAAAATATATTTTATTGATTTTTTACAGAGAGGAAGGGAGAGGGATAGAGAGTTAGAAACATCGATGAGAGAGAAACATCGATCAGCTGCCTCCTGCACATCTCCCACTGGGGATGTGCCCGCAACCCAGGTACATGCC
>NW_005354385.1:3307445-3330392 GCF_000412655.1 Myotis brandtii
CCCTTGCCCGGAATCGAACCTGGGACCCTTGAGTCCGCAGGCTGATGCTCTATCCACTGAGCCAAACCGGTTAGGGCCAAGTTAAAAATTTTTTGCTAGGAATACTGCACAGGTGATGTTATGTCCTCCTCGGGAGGCAAATAATGTCAATTTATCCCATATTGATGACATTAAGTTTGATTGCTTGGGTATAGTTATATCCATCTGATCACTCCATTGTTAAGGTACTTTTTCCCTTTAAGATTAATATGTAATCTGTGGAATAATGATTTGAGACTGGGGAACTTCTTTTTGTAATGGCTAGTATATAAACTCCTTCCAAAATATTACAATCTACTTAGCACTTGAATAGTAATTCAGAATAAAATGTGACTGAGTGCCAAAGTGTTTGCTTATGAAGGCGAAGTGATGTTCTGCAGAGCTCTAAATACAGATGACGCGTGGCCCCTGTAGTGATCAGAGAAGGCTTTACAGCAGAACTCAGATTTGAACCAACCTGGAAATTTGCAGGATTTAGAAATATGAGGGAAATAAGAAAATTCTTGTCCAGAATGAGTAGAATCAATAATGTGGAAACTAATCTAACTTGAGGGGAAGATTAAGCCTGCGTAGGTAAGTTGGGGTCAAATTATGGACTTATAAAGAGGAGCAGTTGTGACATCGGACAGGTATAGATTGACACTTAGCACTCATGTGAAGAGGGCGGGGAGATAAGTTAGCAGCTATGACCAGAATGCTCCTTCCTAATAACCTCTAACCTTTAAGCTTGAACAGGAATGATCAGAAAAATATTGCTCCACTGAGGTATGTAAGAAAAAACAGTCTTTTAAGGGATTTTTTTTCTTTTGATGAGCTACATTTTTTTTAATTAAAAACAAATATTGCCACAGTTTAAAGACATTTAATAGTAATAAATTATTTAACATTTACCGATATCTTGTCACCTCAACGTAACTATGATTTCACTTTTGTATATGTTCATATCTGCTGCTGTCTCATATCAAACAGTTTTACCTCTTTTTACATTCTGCCTTGTTGCCTTTTTAATGACCATAACAGAGTCTTGATTTGGTTCTCAACTTTTCATATCTTAACAAGTTTCATTATTAAAAAATAAAGATAAATATTTAACTGGAACTGGTTTAAGAGGCATATCTCCATCCACTCTTACAATGGTATACTTTATTGGATTAATTTCCTCTTTTACTAGCTTCAGACATAACATTTATATCAACTTCCTAATTTTATGAAATTGATATCTATCTTAACATTTAATTATTTAAAGCTCAACCTTAAATGTTAAGAAGACTCATATAGTAATTTTCACCTCTAACATACATAAACATACATTTAGTTTCTGCTTATTCTTTTGAAAGGTCTACATGAAAGCCCTTGATGGGTACCTAGCATTTATATTTGCCAACTCTTCTAATACTTTAGTTCCTAAGTGTAACATAACAGCGGCATGACTTTTATTTGTTTATTTAGTATTCCTATTATTTTAAAGATGGTAACTAGGTTTCCCCAGGTATGGAAGAAATCCTTTTTAAAACACAACTATTTTCTAAATTCTGTTGTATATTTTTTTCTGTCTGTTGTACATTTAAAAATGCCAATGTCTACATTTTTAATCACTTAACTATAAATAATTATAGAAATACCCAAGAAAAGACACAAGTCTATAGTTTTGTTCCCGAAGAGAACACAGTCAATCCTGTAATAAGGCTAATACAGGTACCTGTGTTCCCACCATGAGCCATGCCTAGTACCCCAACTACTTTTCATATATTATTTTTATTGCAAACTTTGAAAATCTCTTTTTAACCAGAAAATAAGTTCAGTTGAGTTTATCTGCTACAATTCTCTTATATCATTGGTTCTCAACTTTTCATATATTATATTCAGAAATTACTCTATCCAGAATCTTCACCATGCTAGAAACAGAAAGCCCACATTTCCAAAGAAAAATATATGTTCACTGCATTCTCTTACTTTTTGAATGCACTCTACCTGGATTTCATTTTTTAAGATGAACCACTGTCTTAAAAAAAACATTATCTGATTTGATCTGTATACTACCTCGCAGGTAGGAGAAGTATATTTATCTTAGATGTGCAAGTATCCATGTAAGTAAATGTGCTTCTGATTGCAAATGATTCCAGGTGTACTTGCCAAGATGTTGTAAGTCCCAGAATGGGGATGGCCAGCAGATAGTATGAATGAAGCCACTCTCAACCCCTGTGCCTGTAGTAGACTCAGTGGCATTTTCTACAGAGCCCAGCAAGGCCCAGCATCCTTTCCATCATAGCCCTCTAATCAGCCACCACCAGTTGATGGGACTTGGCCTAGGAAATCAATTTTATTTACTATCCCTGTTTTACAAGGTACAACTTTATAAAATAGTGAAACATCCTTAGGGGCTAAAAAACTTGAACCTAGAATTCTAACAAGATAAGTGAAAGCTCTGTCCAGTGGGCCAGCTTGCTTTTGTTGCCTGTATTCTGTTGATCTCCAAAGGGACTGAAGGGACTCCAAAGGCCAGTGAGGGAGAGATGCGCTCTGTAGGAAGAGGAATGGCAGTTAGAACCCAGTACTAAAGATTTGGCAGTCTAAATGTTGCATAGGAATTCTATCCTAATAAAAGAATTGCAGCCTTTTACCTGAGTTGACTGGCTAAAGTTGTTTTTACAGTAATGACTGGTTAACGTCAAAGAAACTGCAGTGTTAGAGACTTGATTGGAAGTTAGGTGTGATTGCAGTATCACTGCATTTACCATTGTCATCACTCCCATTATAAAAGATTCTGAACTCCATTCACTTAATTCACAAAAATTAAGACTCTTTTACAGTGAAAATGTTGGGATACAGAAGCGTTTCTATAGCTGTCCTGATGAGGTTTCAGTAAGATAACAGAAACATTTATAGGGCAACAGATTTTCTGGTAAAAATGGCAATTCATTTAAATCACCCAAGACAATATGCCACACAGATAATAATTTTCTATTGTAACTGTGTTCCTAAAAATTTCAAATTCAACAAGATAGTAGCATCATCAATTCTATGTGGGCTGTCAATCTTGATTTTGCATATTCTAAATAGTATTAGAATGGCGAATGTCAGTATGAACTGATTCAGATTTTCATTCTTTCTCAACAGATAAGAGGCAAACAAGCATAATGAGCAGTTAATTGAGGACCTTTGGCCAACTAAGGGAGAATAATGTGCACTTTTAAATCAAAATTTAATGTAGAGTGGAGAATTTCTAGTTGCATGGAGGCACGGCTTCTATTTGCAAATTTCTATTTCCAGCTGCCCTCCCTTCCTCATTTCCTCCCTCCTCATCCCCCACCACCAAATACAAAAGAACTGAGACGACTTAACAGATTTTTCTTTTTCTTTCACATCAGATGCGACTCCAGTAGTACCTTCACGGGCAGCAACTCCAAGATCCGTAAGAAATAAGTCTCATGAAGGAATTACAAATTCTGTAATGCCTGAATGTAAGCATCCTTTCAAGTTAATGATGGGATCATCAAATGCCATGGGAAGGCTCTATGTACAAGAACTGCCTGGAAGCCAGCAACAAGAACTCCACCCCGTCTACCCCCGGCAAAGATTGGGCAGCAGTGAACATGGACAGAAATCTCCATTCCGTGGCAGCCATGGAGGCCTGCCCAGCCCAGCGTCGTCAGGATCCCAGATTTATGGAGATGGCTCAATCTCTCCGAGGACTGACCCACTTGGAAGCCCTGATGTTTTCACAAGAAATAATCCTGGTTTTCATGGAGCTCCCAATTCCAGTCCTATTCACCTGAATAGGACTCCTCTCTCTCCACCTTCAGTAATGCTACACGGTTCTCCTGTACAGTCATCCTGTGCAATGGCTGGAAGGACTAATATACCTCTTTCCCCAACCTTGACTACAAAGAGTCCAGTAATGAAAAAACCAATGTGTAATTTTTCAAATAATATGGAAATACCACGAGCAATGTTCCACCACAAACTACCCCACGGCCCACCTCCCCCTCCTCCACCTTCTTGTGCTCTTCAGAAAAAGCCATTAACATCTGAGAAAGATCCACTTGGCATTCTTGACCCTATTCCTAGTAAACCGGCGAATCAGAACCCTGTTATCATTAATCCAACTAGTTTCCATTCAAATGTCCACTCTCAGGTACCTGTGATGAATGTAAGCATGCCTCCTGCTGTTGTTCCTTTGCCAAGTAATCTCCCTTTGCCAACCGTAAAACCTGGTCACATGAATCATGGGAGTCATGTTCAAAGAGTTCAGCATTCAGCTTCAACCTCCCTGTCCCCTTCTCCAGTGACATCCCCAGTGCACATGATGGGGGCTGGAATCGGAAGGATTGAGGCTTCGCCCCAAAGATCACGCTCATCTTCCACATCATCAGATCATGGAAATTTCATGATGCCACCTCTAGGACCCCAAGCGGCTTGCAGTGGTATTAAGGTTCCACCCAGGTCACCAAGGTCAACAATAGGGTCCCCACGGCCATCAATGCCATCAAGCCCTTCCACCAAGTCCGATGGACATCATCAGTACAAGGATATCCCTAACCCATTAATTGCTGGAATGAGTAATGTACTAACTACCCCAAGCAGTGCCGCTTTTCCTGCTGCACCTGCCGGAAGTGGTTCTGTAAAGAGTCAGCCTGGTTTGCTGGGAATGCCTTTAAATCAGATCTTGAACCAGCACAATGCTGCCTCCTTTCCAGCAAGTAGTTTACTCTCAGCAGCAGCCAAAGCACAGCTAGCAAATCAAAACAAACTTGCTAGTAACAACAGTAGCAGCAGTAGCAATTCCGGAGCTGTTGCTGGCAGTGGCAACACTGAAGGACATAGCACTTTAAACACCATGTTCCCTCCTACTGCCAACATGCTTCTCCCAACAGGTGAAGGGCAAAGTGGTCGAGCAGCGCTACGAGATAAGCTGATGTCTCAGCAGAAAGACTCATTGCGGAAAAGAAAACAGCCTCCTACCACAGTTTTGAGTTTGCTCAGACAGTCTCAAATGGATAGTTCTTCAGTTCCTAAACCTGGACCCGACTCGCTGAGGAAGCAAAGTCAGGGTTCTTTCCCCATCAGTTCAATGTCTCAGTTACTACAGTCTATGAGTTGTCAAAGCTCTCACTTGAGTAGCAATAGTACCCCGGGTTGTGGGGCCTCCAATACTGCTTTGCCTTGCTCTGCTAACCAGCTGCATTTTACAGACCCCAGTGTGAACTCCAGTGTTCTTCAGAATTCACTGACACAGAACATCCCCGTCCGAGGGGAAGCCGTGCACTGCCACAACGCAAACACTAACTTTGTTCACAGTCACAATTCAGTCCCCAACCACCATCTTGCAGGTTTGATCAATCAGATTCAGGCTAGCGGGAACTGTGGGATGCTCAGTCAGTCGGGCATGGCTTTAGGAAACTCATTACATCCCAATCCACCTCAGTCAAGAATTTCAACGTCCTCCACTCCAGTGATACCAAACAGCATTGTTAGCAGCTATAATCAAACAAGTTCTGAAGCAGGTATGGTTTTCTTAGAAAAAAGTACCCAGAGGTACTAAACTTTTCTACGTTTTTTTAAAGTTTGTACCAAAATATTTATTACGATAAGCAATGATCCTCTTTCCCCATTGTGAAATTCTCATCGTTTCTTTAGTATGTATAATGTTATTTACAGAATGCTAGGGATTTGTCTACTAGGGAGAAACAACAGCCATGGGGATTCCATTCGTTTCCGTTATTTGTTGTCAATCTGTGTCGTTTCGAATATCATTCAACTTTCAGTTGGTCATGTAACCACTGGACTCTAAACTACAGAAGCCATAGAAGGCAGGGCATCCTGGCTTATGAGCCAGGTTCTTGGCTCTTGCAATATAAAATCTGTGTCCCCTAGCTTTTGTTTGTATTCAGGTAAATGAAGCTCATCTTGGAAAACCCAAAAAGGCAAAGATAAACGGATGTTCTGTTCTTGCTGCTGACCAGAAATAGGTGAATGGATAGGAAGAGGTAACCAGAAGTTGTATGAAGTAGAAAGCTGTCTTCTAATGTGTTTTCTTATCCTAGTTTGCTATCATTTATTATTATTTGTTTGAGAAAATTAAAAAAATGGATATTGACTACTCCCTTTTTAAAAAGGGTAATAATTTAAGTTTTCTAATAAAAAAAAAGGCTTGAAAACCTGATTTCCAGAATTTTTGATCTTGATATTGTTTTACAGTTTTCTTGTAGAACTAAACCATTATTTTTAGCATTGACATTTATGTTTTGAACCCAAATTTATTGTATCTTTTCATCCACTATTAATGGAGACAAGTCTATTTAAAAGCAGACACATTAGAAAGAACTGCATTTTGTGCAATAGATTCCTCAGAAATTATTATTTTAAAAAATGTAAAGAGGGAACTTCATCGAGACATCAGAAAACTTGGCCATGAAAACATTAGAAAGAATACCCAAAAACACAGCACTAATGATTTGGGAGATTTGTGGGAAATGCCAGGGAGAAAATAAAAGGTGGTTGTTGAGACAAAATTCAAATATGAAAATAGTGGGCTTTAAAAACCAGAGTGCTTCTGAAAATGAGAAAACTGCTGAGGCGTCTAATAATAAGCTGCTGTACAGGCACGTGTAGACTGTATCGTACCGCCTTGCTGGGACAGCACTGTGACCTACGTCTTTGTTCCTGATAGTTAGATCAAGTGTTTCTTCCCAGTGTCACTACCTGCACCTGCCATCCTCCACAACTCATGTTCGTGTTGTCTTGTTGTCAGTATTTAATGCAGAAGTATTCATTGGCCTCTTGTGTTAAAAAGAATATGAGGTGGAGAAGATAACTGAAATCATTAGTGCCTTCTTGATAGTCTTAGTCTAAGGAATTTCATGAAACTATGTTTTGTGTTTAACAGGATACTTATTACAAATGGGCTCCTAGCTTTTCAATGACTCTTATTCCTTTTTAGATAATTCCACACAAATGAAAATTTAATCTTGTGCACTTATCAGATTAAAGTTACGTGAAATAAGAAACTATTTTAAATATTTATTAAGCATACTTTCAATCATTTATATGAGAATTGTTAGTTTCGTTGTATTATATCTTCAAATTTTGATACCCCTTACCTCAACTTACTTTGTTTCAGGTCTCAGTTCATATTGAAAAGTGTATGTATTTTATCAATGGTGTATTTAAGTTTGTATGTAAAGACAAACATTTATTTATATTCTTGTTTCATCTGGATGTCAATTGTAGACTTATTTTATATAGTCTTAAACATGTATTTTCTTGTTCCTCGCATCTGTGTAAAACATTGGATCCGGATTCCCAGTGTTGGGAGTATCAAAACACACAAGTTTAAAGTTAATTAATGTAAGAAAAGTGCTGGCATATATATAGCTAAAAGGGGTAAGAATAAATGTCTAGTAATGATATGGATGTGACCAGTCATATGTAAGCTAACAGAGAGCATATGCTTGATGAAAACAGGTCAGTAAGAATCTTTAAAATATCAAACTTAATAAAATTAAATACTAATTAATATACATAGATTGACTATGCAGCTGGTTATGAAAATGAGTAGATTTACTAATTAATATAACTATTTTGATGAGCTGAACATCGAAGAGGTCTCTAATGCCATTTTTCTTTTTGATATGTAGTGAACTGTGTCACTGAATGTTCTGTCACTGTAATTGCTTACACTAAATATTTATTTACACTGACTTTGTTCATCCATCCAATAAGCACCCAGGCTTGGCATTCATTCATAGTCAGACAGCAGATGACGGTCACAATTATCTCTGTAAGTTTTGCTGCATATTCCTAGCATACCAGTTAGATATTAGGTGAAACACTTTATTCTTAAAATGTTACTTATAGCTATTATTGAGTACCTATTAATGTACCAGGTGATTTACCTAGATTATTTCTAACATATACAGTTTTCCAAAGCATAAGGCATCATTGTCCCCATTTTCCAGATGAGTAAATTGAGTGTCAGAGAACTTAACTGTCCAAGATCATATATAACTGAAATCAGATTTGAACTCGGGTTCATCTAATTCTAAAATTCGTTTTCTTTTCAGCTGCATACGTTCTTCAACTGAAACATGTAGTGGTTAAAAAAACTCTTTTCACTTTCAACATCTTAAAAAATATCCAACAGAAAATGAATTGAAGCATGTTACAAGTCACGTTTTTAAACTTTTGATACACTTTTAGACAACAGTCGGTTATATTTTTGCCTTCTCTCTGTGGACTCAAATATTATAGTGTACAACAATTAGAATGTTTGTGTCAATGCTGGTGAATTGTGAAAAATATCAAGAGAACTACCCTTCATTTGCTAATCTAATTTGGTGACCTTTATTTTAACGAATTGGTATCATCTGGCTCAGATAAGAATGGGTTTCCTAGTGGATAACATGTCATTAGACTTTTAAAGGAGGCGACTATGCATTTACTAGTCTTGCCATTCCCAGTGTGATACACAGTGAGGGTAAGAGACTAAGGTAACACAGGCCAGCTCTGCTCCACGGTTACAGAGCCTGGACAGAGCTCAGGTGGCCTCCTGTGCAATCCAGAGCCCTTTATCCACTTTCCGAAGCAACAGCTCAAAAATGTTACATTAAGACATCTATTAAGACAAAAAATCACTTGCTCTGAAAATGCTTTATTCTATTGGTAATTTATTTTCTAAATCTTCATTTAAAGAGTTTTTCTATTACAAACAACCCAGGTACAGATTTTTATTTTTTATTTTTATTTTTTTTTTGGCCTGTAAGTGAATTCTATGGGACACACTCATGGGAATTGGAGGCAAAGATAATTTTTTTTTAAATCAGATAAAAGATATGAAATGCTTAGAAAACGTTTTGTGAAACTTAGATATCAAGCCTTTATTGGTTCTATTTGGAGTTTTGAAATTGCCTTTCCACTAAAGCTCTCTAAACATTTGCATTGTAAAGTTTACAGGTTTCTGTTAGCGTTTTGGATATCAGATTTTAAGTAAGGTTTAATATTTCCACGTGACAGATCAAGAAACTGACCAGTAGGAGGTGGCAAAGCAAAGTTGTGGATCTGACCACCAACTCCCAAAGTTCCTGATCTCAGTGCAAACACTCAAACTGCCGAAGGCAGGCTGTTCAGAGAGCCCTCAGTCATGTACTTTGAAAGTAACTTTCAATTTATGAAGAGAGACTGGTTTCAGCATGTTTTGTGGTGGTTTGGTTTAGATAGGAATCCAAAATCAAGTGCCCTTGACTCAAATTTCATTTCTCCAGGCCTCTGCCTCCTGCCTGCCTGCTGACCTTAGAACAGAAACACACATGCCAAGAACCCGGGCCTCTGCGGGGACTTAGTCCCTCAGTGCCCAGCCACCAGGGCCTCTGCAAGGACTTAGCTCCGTCAGGGCCCTGCCACCCGGGCCTCTGCGGGGACTTGGTCCCTCAGTGCCCACATTACAGCCAACACATCCTTTCCGTGGCCCTGTGGTTTTTTTTCCAATTTTCAAAGAAACAAAAAGATTTAGACTATTCTGCTAACTTAACTGAACCTTGCTTTACTCCAATATGATAAGGTCATTAAATACAACTTTTTTACTTTAAAATGCTTTTTATGTTCTCTTATTTTTCCCCTAATAAAATCATGAAATCAACTCATCTAAACACATGAAAATAAATTCTCTGAATGCGCAGAGTATGAGTTTGTACCGGAAGAGAAAATAACTGAAACATTTATTTGCCTTAACTCTTAAAGATATAAATTGACTATAAGAATAATACAAATAAACCTACAAATAAATATATGTTCATGGATATTTATATATTTTTTTTAAACTCTGGAAAAGACATGTTTTATTTCAGCATAAAATGCATTTGATTAAAACTCAGTATAACCATTGATATGGTAGGTATAAGAAAATGAAATAGAGACCACAAAAGAACACTCTTGGTAAAAGACTGCAAAATAATAAGCTTGTGTTTTTGTTGTTGTTGTTCTATATATTTATTTATTCTCAGAAGATGCCAGACAGAAAATAAAGGGAAATTGTCATTTCCTACATGTTACAGGTACAAAAAATTATGGGATAAAAATGCTCAAGGGTGATTATATTCTATGAGTTTAGAGCTCTCAAGATATGAGAAGTTTGTGTAGAAATAATCTTACATAGACTAATGTAGGGTGAAGAATGCCAGAGGCTCTCCTAAGGTCATGACCGAACATACATTAGTTTCTATTGAAAGTATTTCCACCCAAAATTTTAAATGCCTAGATTTTATCATCATGCACAAGGCTTCTAGGTTAAAAGTTGCCTTCTTGTTTTTTAACCAAATACCAAAACTATATTAAATTCTTGATTGTGTGATGATAATCTATGTCTATTCACTTGGTTAATTTTTTGCAAAATGAGCCATTTCTTCTTTGTTGGAAGATACTTTTACAACAGACAATGGCTTGCTGCTTAAGAAGGTTTCCTAAATATCAGGGTTACACCACTTGTTTTGCTTACATATCCCAAGCTTAATGTTTCCTTGTGTGCAAAAGAAGGAGCTAACACGTGTTTTGCTTTAGACATTGAGTCTGTGTCATCAAAGGAGATAACAGAACTCAGAGTGGGGTGAGATGTTTGCTGATCCAATTATCTATTCTGTACCTTTCAAGAAATAAATTGTCCCAGTGTGTAAATTGGGAGAATTTTATTTTGTTGCAGTACACCAAGCTCACTTATACATAAAGCCACTAGAAATTCTTCAGTCCAAGAGTGATGCCTAAGCTATTATTTACTAAAATTAAGTGGTCTGAAAACAGTGAAGTAGCCTCTGAAAATACCCAAATTATAAGCAGTGATGCTAACTCTGCAAAAATTTGACTCATTAAAAATAACGATCAAAAATGTTCCTATGGTGTCATAGAAATAGATATCATTTAGTACCATGTCTAAGTGGTACTAAATAAATCAAATCATTAAGTTCTTATCTTCCGGGAACTTATATCAGACAACATTAATGCCAACCAAGCAAAGAGGAGAGTAAACATTATTTTCTAAGAATTATACTTCTTGCAAATGCAAAGTAACAACTCACCTTTTCACAGATTAAAAATGGAATTGGATGTCAGAATTCTGATGGAGTAGCTGAATTACTCCTGGGGTGGAGCTAGTCCAGGGAAGTTTAGAAGTCTATCCAAGACCCACAGGTACAGGTCTAAGAGAGTATTTATCACAGACACCCTGAGCAGGCTCCGGCGCTGCCCACCCGACAGGGACACCCCTCGCACTGTAGGCTGATGGATGTGCTTCCTGGAGCACTGCTCCATGGAGCATCCCCACAGAGTTGAGCAACTCCGGGGCCGGATCTGAATGCAGTGTTTTTCAAACTTTTGTTTTTTACTTCTTCCCACAGTAAAAAAAAAAAACTGATTTGCCTTACAATCTACCGAAGATATATCTTTAATGTATAACAAATAAAATTTTCCTGGAAAAAAACACACACTTATTACATGTGATGCACTCTGATATATTCTTTTTTATCCTATTTTGTTGTATTTCTTTTCTTTTAAAAGTCATGATTCACTGAAATTATCACCCACTAACAGAACTTGACCCAGCACTCAAACGTTAACAGAAGTTTCCACAAAATAATACCCTAGTTATGCAGTGTGCTCTTTTCTATTTATTTATGGTTGGGGCATACTAAATTGATTTTGCAGCCCCAAATTGGCCTAAACACTGTCTCAAACTATTCATGGGGTAATAAACTCAGCAAATATTTATTGAGCACCTAGTATGTGCTAACCACTATTTTAGCACTACACATAACATGGTATACAATGAAAGGGTACAAATTAACTGTATTAATCTAGAAACTCACCTCATTAAAATAAGGAAATAAAACTTCCAATTGGAATATTGATGATGCATTTCAAATGTTACTCTAGCATATTCATACACTAAAAATCCTACCAAGCAAGAGACTGACATTCCTTCCTTCCCCCTCTTCTAAGTGCTTTTGTTTTGGGGTCCACCCCTCCCTTCTTTGTGGAGAACAAGTAGACACTAAATGGTTCTAACTTATGATGGTTCAACTTAAGATTTTTTGACTTTACAATGATGCAAAAGCAACACACATTCAGTAGAAACTGTACTTTGAATTTTGACCTTTTCCTGGGCTAGCAATCTGCAGTCTGGTGCTCTCTCTCTGATATGGAGCAGCTAGAGGCAGGGAGCCCAGCTTTCAGGCATCCACAAGAGCACGAGGGTAAACAATCAGAACTCTACAGTGTACTGTGTTGCCAGTATATTTTTGATACTGTACTCAATAAATTATGAGATACTCAACACTATTATAAAATGGGCTTTGTGTGAGATAATTTTGCCCAACTATGAGCTAATGTAAGTGTTCTGAGCACATTTAAGAAGGCTAGGCTAGGCAGTGATATTCAGTAGGTTGTGTATTAAATGCATTTTGATCTATGATATTTTCAACTTCCCATGGGTTTTTTGGGATGTAACCCCATTGTAAGTCGAGGAACATCTGTAGTCCCTAGGACTTCCTGCCTACTTCTGCTAAAGGAATGCTAGGAATTTACATCAGAATCCAAAGCACAAGTATAGAGTGATATATTTTTGTAAATACTTACTACCATGACATTACTAAGGCTTGGGAATATAACGTCTTGTTGGAAAATAGAGACTTCTCCTAAGAGTTATTTTTAAATCAATCCTTTAAATATAGAGGAGAAAATTGTACTATTTCCATTGCACAGAAAGATGGATTATATTTATTGACTCACTAGGGCATGATATTTTCTCTCGTCTCTAGGAGCATTCATTTTTACTAGGGATTGCCATTGTAAGTATATAATTGAAGTACATTTGCCAAATGATAAAGGCAAATGATAAAGGTTAAATGGTGAAGGAGTTCCTTCTGTATGACTCATTTCTTGAATTTTATGGACAAAAATCAACAGGTGGGCATATCAATTTAGAAAGTGTTTTCTAATATGAAGTACTATTTATTCAAAATTGGAGATTAAACTGGTATAATGACATTTTAAAAACAACTTATTGGTCTATTTGGTATGAGCTTAATTAATGCCCTATTTTGTACACATACAAAGACATATACAATATTAATACTTAACACATTGCGGACCGATCATGAGAATTCTCGCTTCATAGTACACAGTGTTTTACAAAGTATCATACTTTAAAAAGATGTTAACTTGTAAGAACATGTAATAAATAACTTCAAAATGCAATGGGTATTTAATTTTTAAGCATGCCTTTAACATTTATGTAAAACGTTTTTTGTACTCGTTCAATAGAAACTTATCTGGCCACTGGGTAAAGCTAGCAATAAAACTACTGGTCCACAATGTGTTAAGATCCAGCCTTTAAAAAAGTTAGCATAATGTGAACAATGACTTTTCTTAAAGAATATTGGTGACACAGAAGATAAATCTAAAGAGGTAGACAGTACCTTTGTTTTGAAAAGCATTTTTAATGAGGCAAATAAAACTCAAGAATGAAAATTAGTAATAGTAGGAAAAATAGCCTTAAAATTTTCTTTGAAAAATTTTGCTGATGCTATTTCTGTGTACACACAGAGAGAGATAAACTATATGTGTTGGCAAAGAGTACTATTTATATTTGGGAATAACCCAGCTGGGCAAGTCCTTTCCTCATTGTGCTAGAGACTCTCACCCTTTGATTGGGGATCAAGGCACATGATCTCGAACCAGGAAGGTTTATTTGGGTAGCTTTATAAGTCTTCTCTCTTCTTCAGAAGCAACAAAGACAAAGAGAAAAACTATGCCAGTTCATGGTACTGCCGGCTGGTATGAAATAATCACTTTTTCCAATTAAAGGACTTCTCCGACATTTCTTCCAGGCTCCCAGCTGCCTTTTGATTATTTAACTGCTAAATGGTTAATGAATAGTTTGCTTTTTCAAAAACTAACTGTTCATCTCATTAGATTAAGCATGAAACATCTTGGCTACAAACTAAGTAAAGGTGGACAGCCAGGCAGGCAGGAAAGAAGGCAGGAAGGGAAAAGAAAAGAAAAAGACAAGGAATGGGAAAAAGGAAAGAAGAAAATCATTGTTTTCCCAAATGCTTCAACAGACAAGGTTTTTATGCAGAACTGTGATGTAGGTTCACCAGAGAGTGCCTGTTCAAGATTAAGTGGCTCAGAAATAAGCACCCTCCAACTTATCTCCAGCTATAAAAACCCAGGGTCCTCCAAATGACCCCACGCATTAACGAGTGACCTTAAGAACAGGACTTTGTGAGGACTCTTCCTCTCTAAGGAGATTTTGACTCCCTAGACACCGGGGAGCCTTCTAAAGCAACTTGGCATCTTCCAGCCATCTCCTCTCCAACGTCTCATCTCCTGGCATCGGGAGGGCCAGGTTACTACTTTCTCCACCAATGGGTGGTATGCTCTCCCTTTCTCCACATACACACATGCCACAGGCACACACCATTGAATGCAAATGATCTGATTTCTAGAAAATCAGTGCAAGTCTTCTGAACTTCTTAACAGATTAATTCAACCAAGAAACATTTTCTGAACGCCAACCATGTGTGAGACTGTGTTAGGTCTTGGAATGCAGAAGAAAATAAGAAGTGGTCCTTGCCTTTAATTGTTTAGAAAGATTATTTCAAATGTCATTACCTCTTGTCGAAGGCCGCACGTTTAACTATAGGTGGCAGGGCCAGTGTGTCTGGGAAAGCAGCTTATAATATTTTCAGTCATATTTATTTGCTCGAAGATATATAAGAATCCATTACTCTCCATGCATTTTATTACCTCCTTGTCTTGTTTTTTTTTTAATTACTTTCCTTTTACTTAGAAGCCCTTTCTCTCCTTTTCCACTCTCAAATCCCAGATCAAATATTACCACTTGCTTAGTTTTCCCTGACACCTTCAGTTTTACAATTGCCTTCCTGTTATATGCCTATTATAGCTCTTAGCTATTACAGGTACACTGGCTATATGAAAAGAACATTAGTTCCTGGTTCGTAATAAGCTCTCAATAATGTGTCTTTGAAAGAAGAAAAAGAGAGACAAGGAGGTTTGTGTGCTCAGGACTGCTGAACCGAGTTCCTGCAGGAAAGGGCAGGGTGTTTTGTGGTGTTTATGTTTGGTTTTTGTTTCTGTATAATCATTTCTATCCTTTTGTTCAGAAGAGGTATGATACCTGTTTGTTGCACTGATTGGTTGAAAATTGGAGAAAAATGTTTTAAAAAATGGTCTTTGATCCACATATTACTCTTGAAAAGGTTGTTCTCTTCACCATCATCTTGTTTGTAATGTGAAAATACACTCAAAGTAACTACATTTCTTTATTGTCATTTTTCAATAATATTTAGATGGAGACTTATAATGTCCCCCAAGGGCTACTTTCTTGAATCTTAAATATAAATGTTTCTCTTGGAAAACAAAGATTAAAAAGAATAACCTCTATGGAAATCCTTCTTCTACAAAGCCCTGTCACCTACATGCTGGAATATTTTGAAAATGTGCTCTGAATGGTGATCTGTACATTTAAATAAGTCATTATTATTTAGCAAATAGGGAGAAAGGCCTCGGGTAGTGATTACCAATTAATAAGAGTTT
Organism: Myotis brandtii; assembly: GCF_000412655.1. NCBI lineage: Eukaryota > Metazoa > Chordata > Mammalia > Chiroptera > Vespertilionidae > Myotis > Myotis brandtii. Next base: position 3,323,088 of record NW_005354385.1, read on the forward strand.
TTATTCACTTATTTAAAAAGATGGTTTCCAGATGCAAATAAAGCACAGTACCTATTTATAGAAATAGCAACAAGATTTAAGAGGCAATGAAATGTTTAAGATGTTGATTGTTTTATCACAAATCTGAATTAATATTTAAATAATTGTATGCCATATGCCTATCTCAGCATTTGATATGCTCTGACCCCACTCTTTGTGAACATACTCATTATTTTATGATAATATTTTATAAATATTTATATATTTTTAAACAAAGGACATTTTAAAATCTTATTCTTGAAATGAAACACAGAGCTTTAAAAAAAAAAAGCAGACATGACAGCTGGGAAAAATTATAAAGTCGTGCTATAGAGACATTCTGTAAGGAGTGTTAGATATGCTGATGTGTTGGATATACTAACTGCTATTGCCACATCACCACTACTAACTACATACATGAATGCCAGTAGTAATGATGACGATAACTCCTTTTATTTGTATAGATTTTTACATATTACAAGCCTTTCATGTACCTATTTTTGATTCTCATAACAATCATGCCAATGATGGAATTTTTCCTAAGGACAATTCAAAGATAGGAAAGTATCATATGCAATAAGATGTGCATCCCCGTGTTATACATAATAATGAAAAAAATCAAAATGCCAAAATGTATCAGAATGTTTTACATGATATGGTCAATCCATATACTATATGGTTTAAAAATATTAATACAAAGTCTGTATATCATAAAGGAAAAATTCTCGTGTTATTCTGTTAGGAGAAAACAGGAAGACTATAAAATCATATTTGTACTATTATTATAACTACGGAAACATTTCTATGTGTTTGAACGAGGCCTCCATGGGTTACTTGGTCAAATGTAAAATGTCTTACGATGGCATAGTACAGCAGTAAAATTTTTGAATTATTTTAGGTTTCCAGTGTCAGTGGTATTGTTTAATATACTATATACATGTTTATGTTTTAATAGGAAATTAAATGCATATGCTTGTGATAATAAACATTTGCCAAATGCATGTATCACATAAAACAATGCATCTCTTTAGGGGAAAACCTTTTATGAAAAAATGATTACAGGCTACTTTTCAACAGATGTGATCCTTACCCTCCTCACCCCACCTCGTGTGCATCGGGATCTCCAGGGGTGATTTGAAAAAATGCTACTGCTCAGGCTGGGTGTGCCCCAGAGATGGGTTTTCAACTGGTCTGGAATAGGGCTCAAGGCATTGCTTTTTATTTCTTTTCTTTTCAAGTTATCCAGGTAATTCTGTTGTGCAGCTTGGATTGAAAAAATTAAGCAACCAAATTTTGTATTTTTAAATATTGAATTTCCTGAATTTTCATCTCTTGCATAAGACTTTCAAGATTAAAAATGCTGTTTGGATGAAGACTTGTCTGACTTAAGGAATAATGAGTGCAAAGTACCTTTATGCTATCAGAGTAGCAAAGATTTAAAAATAACGAAACACAATGTTGGTGAGAATGAGCACTACTGTGCACTGTTTATAGAAATGGAAATTGAGTGTATATTGATCAACTTGGCTGGAGGGCAGTTTGACAGGAAGTATTCAAAGCTTTAAATTTATGTAAACTCTTCTGTTCCTGGAATTCCACTTTCAAGACTTTATCTTTAGAAAGTAATTTAGTATATTGACAAAAATGAGTTAGTGCTGCTTACCATGTAAAGGATTGTAAACAATCAAAATATCACAACTGTATGTTGATTAAATTATGGTATATCCATACATGATACTAGTAAAATAACTCTGTAGTTAAAAGAGTTAACATGGAAAGATATATTGATAAATGAAAAAGTTATAAGACAGCATGATTCCATTTTTGTTAAAATATGTAACACGTGTATATATGTGTATATGTGTGTATGTGTGTGTAAATATATACAAATACTAGTACAGGTGGGTAAAGTCCAGAAAACTATACATTAAAATATTAAAATATTTATAAGTACTTTTTATTTTCTGTTTTATATGCTCATGCATATTCTACTTTGTTTTTTTTTACTAAAAGGAAGTACTAATATTACAAATAGAAGAACAAAAACTTTTTTAAAAGGAAAAATATTTTTTAAAAATGAAGGCTTGTTGCTTTTATCTAAACCAAATGAATGAACTACTACAGAACTTCCTCCATCTTCACTCTGTCCAGATGTGAAAAACAAGCTTTTTCTTAGTAACCTAAACTTCTCCAATAAATGTATTTTCAAAGTAGGTTAGGAAACGTGTGTCATTCACAGATGGGATATCATCTCTGATCACAATTTCTCTGATTAAAATCAGTAAAGGGGACAGGTAATGAGATAGTTGAAATGGATTTCAATGTGTTTTCATGGGGTTGTCTTCCTTCACATCCACAATTAATGCGCGGCATTTTTGTTTTGTGTTGTTTTCATTTTAGGCGGTTCAGGACCCTCATCCTCCATTGCCATCGCTGGCACCAGCCATCCTGCCATCACCAAGACAACATCTGTTCTCCAGGACGGCGTCATCGTCACCACCGCGGCTGGAAACCCACTGCAGAGTCAGCTGCCCATCGGGAGTGACTTTCCTTTTGTTGGCCAGGAGCACGCACTTCATTTTCCATCCAACAGCACTTCAAACAACCATCTTCCACACCCCTTGAACCCCAGCCTCCTCAGTTCTCTACCTATCTCTTTGCCAGTGAATCAACAGCATCTCCTAAACCAGAATCTATTAAATATCCTCCAGCCTTCAGCGGGAGAAGGCAAGTCTGAGATCAACCTCCACCCTTTAGGTTTTCTCAACCCGAATGTAAACGCTGCTTTAGCTTTTCTCTCCGGTGACATGGATGGGCAGGGATTGCAGCCTGTCCACTTTCAGCTCTTAGCGGCCCTGCTTCAGAACCAAGCCCACGCAGCTGCCATGCTTCCCCTGCCATCTTTCAATCTGACCATCTCAGATCTTTTTCAACAGCAAAATACCCCTTTACCCTCCTTAACACAGATGACAGCCCCACCAGACCATTTGCCAAGCAATCAGTCAGAGAACAGCCGAGCTGAGACCCTTTTAACCAGCCCCCTGGGGAACCCTTTACCCAGCTTTGCAGGCAGTGACACTACTTTTAACCCCCTGTTCCTCCCAGCTGTCACTGGGGCCTCAGGATTAATGGCCTTGAATCCCCAGCTGTTGGGAGGTGTCCTGAACTCAGCATCGGCCAACACCGCTAATCATCCAGAGGTTTCCATAGCAACTTCCTCCCAGGCAACCACTACCACAACCACTACATCATCAGCAGTGGCAGCACTGACTGTCTCAACACTTGGTGGGACAGCAGTGGTGTCAATGGCAGAAACATTGCTGAATGTATCTAATAGTGCTGGGAACACACCTGGTCCAGCTAAACTCAACAGTAACTCTGTGGTGCCACAGCTACTTAACCCTCTACTGGGGACAGGTCTGCTTGGTAAGTTACATTTTTTCACAAATTTTTACAAAAGAAACGTTTTTCTAATTCTAATTTCTCATTTTTAAAGACTCCATTTTGTCACACTATTTTTAAAAATGTTTTTGTTATGTCACAGCTTGCTTAAGGAACTAAATATAATAACACCCACACACCACCATAGTTATACAAACATGAAAATGACTTTTTTCTTCTCCCCTATCCTAGCAGTACTAAATATCATTTTAATCTGCCTTCGCTTATCTTCTAATTCTGATGCCACCTAACGCTAACCTATCCATCATCCTCTTAAGCCAAGTAGAGTCTTATTTTTCAAATAATAAAGCACAGGTACATCTTAAAAATAACTTTTATTTGAATTTCAGTTGGTGTGGCATCACAGGGTTAGTATGAGCAGCTGCACCGTGGATGGAAACAGTCTCAGGAAGTGTTTTTCCAGGTGATCCCTCAATAAACAGAATTAAATACTTATTGAGCAAAATAAGAAACAAGGCATAAAAACATTCAAAGTTAAAATGTGTCCAAGTTCAAGGAAACAGCCCCAATAGCTATTGTTAGGTTTCCTCCAACAGTATTGTTCTTTAAAATTTTTGTGGCTTAAAAACAAAATTCTTCATGTAAATTATAATGTCACAAAAATGTTAGATAATAATGTCAAGTATATTCAACTGATTGATGCAGGTGACTATAATATAAAATACAGAGATGGTTTCCATAAAGTCTGGAAGCATCAGCAAATATACTTGATATTGTCAAGGGCATGCCCAATGTATGCAAATATATATATATATGTTTCCAGATCTATGGACACCTTTATAATACAGTTTAATTAGTTCTATTTGTCATTGAAATCGATGCAGTTACGTCTTAAAAAGCATACTAGTGTTATATATTTCAAGTTACAGGACAATTCCTTTGACATCATCTTTAAAATAACTTCAGTGTAATTTCAAAACAAGTCTATTTTGAATTTTGAATATAAATTTAGTTATTAGCTAATCCTACATGATTATATAATATTTATTTTTTAATGATTATGATAATGATTTCTTTTTGTATTGTTCACTTTCTTTACAATTTTAATTTTAGGTGACCAACCTTTCACTTAAAAACAAAATACATATTTCCAGACAAAATCCAGTTTTATTTGGTGGTAATTGGTGATGATTGTGACTTGAGAACTAAACTTTGTAAACAAAGCCTGACCAGATCCACTTATTTTAATCATCTGATCAAATCCTTATGATTGCTAAAACAGGTTAGGACTAATTTCTACCTTTAATTGTAGGTGCTTTAATAAAAATAGTTTCAAGGAATTTTTAACACTGATGCTCAATGTAAGGACTGGCTAATGGATAGAGAAAGACTCATCTCTCATGACATAAAACCAAAAAAATAATTATGAAAGATAAAATTAAATAGTAAAATACTCTTTTCCTTACCAGTTAGTGAGACTTTGAGGAGAAAAAGAGGAAAAAAATTTTTATCATGTAAGTCTAGTTTTTAGTTTTTGTTTCAGGAATCGTTGGGTACAAGGATAGGCATAGGATTGCCAAAGAATCACATTGACTTACATTTTATGTTTTCCAAACCATAGGTGACATGTCCTCAATAAACAATACTTTGAATAATCATCAACTGACTCATCTACAGTCGCTGTTAAACAACAATCAGATGTTTCCTCCAAATCAGCAGCAGCAGCAGCAGATTCTTCAGGGGTACCCGAATCTCCAGGCATTCCAAGGACAGCCCACAATTCCCTGCCCAGCTAACAATAACCCCATGGCTTGTCTGTTTCAGAACTTTCAGGTACTCTCCTTCCCTGGGTTACTGTAGTAGAAACCAATGTCTAAGTTTTTTTAAACTATTTGGGCAAAGAGACAAAAGAAGGAAGTTACTAGTATATGCCCTTCCACCTCTACTAACTGTCATTTCTCTATAATGAATATTGTTAAACAGTCTAGTCTTTTATGTGAAGGTTATTTTATTTTGTCTGAAGCATCCCAGTGGTCCTTTTAGAGCTACTAGTAAAAACTGATCTTGGTACCCTCTTGCACCCTTTTAAGGGTTTAATCCCATTGCTCTCATGATTAAAATCCATATCCTTAACATGCCTGCCCTGCCTGCCTCACTCTCAGCCCCACTCTCACTGCTCTCTTCCTGGCTTCAGCCACTTGGTCTTCTTCTTAGTTAGATAAATTGAATAAATTCCTGATGGATTTAGGAGCTAGATGGAAAGAGTAACACCAAATAAGTATAAGACGAAAATATAGGATGTTTTTATAATTTTGGGGTAGGAAAGGCTCTTTCAGAAGACACAAAACAAAGTAGTAAAAAGAAGTAAGGAAATTGAATACATAAACCTTTAAAATCTGTATGATTAAGTGTATTCTAAACAAAGTGAAAGACAAGTGATAACCTGGAAGAAAATAATAGCAAATATCTGATATCTGTAATATAAAAAGAGCTCCTACATATTAGAAAAATAAAGATAATTGATTAGAAAAATGAGCAATAGATATGAACAGTCAATTCACAGAAAATAAAAGATAAATTATTAAACATGAAAAGAATAATCAGTTATATAAATTACAACACTAATATGTCCATCAAATTGATGACAACTTGCTGACAGTGGTGTGGGATAATGACATATTGTTATATATCAGATATATTTTTGGTCTGATTATATGCTGATACAGTTCTTTTGGAGAGTAATTTTAGTTTATCAGGTCTTTAAATACACATGACCTTTGACCCAGAAATTTAACTTCTATGTGTCTATGTTAAAGAAGTCTTTGATGTGAACAAAAGGGCACAATTCAGAATGTTCATTACAACTACTTAAACATCCATCAGTAGGGACATGGTTAAATATATTATGGTAGATCCATCTATCTAGTAGTTTAAAAAATTAGCTAGACTTGCCTGGCTGGTATGGCTCAGTGGTTGAGCAGTGATCTATGAACCAGGAAGTCACAGTTCGATTCCTAGTCAGGGCACATGCCCAGGTTGCAGGCTCAGTCCCCAGTGTGGAGCATGCAGGAGGCAGCTAATCAATGATTCTCTCTCATTATTGATGTTTCTATCTCTTTCTCCCTCTCCCTCCATCTTTGAAATCAATAAAAATATATTTTTAAAAATTAGCTAGACTTATATAATCTGATATGTTAAGCTCCACAAGATTGCAAGACTCCAATACTGTAGTATTGCAGAAGAAAAGTAAAATACAATACCATTTATATGAAAGGTAGAAAGAAGGAAAGAAGGAAGGAAAGAAGGAAGAAAGATTAGATATCCACCTACACACTTGAATGTATTAAAAATAGGTGTCTGCAAGAATGCTCTCCAGCACTGATTACTAGTACTTCTAAGAAAGGAAATTGGATTGCAGTAGGATGGCAAAGTACAGATTTAGGTGGGGCGTAATGATAAAGAGAACTTTTGCCTTTTTGGACAATGTGAAAATACTCATATACATCTTATGTAATCAAATAATTTAGAAAGGAAGAGGAAGTGTTCAACCATGTCACTGAGAAAACAAGCAGATGAAACTTGCAGAGAAGCCATTAGATTTAGCAGTGAGAGCATCACCAATGACTTGATGGAATGCAGTTTGGGTGGAGTAGTGGGAGCATGAGCCAGATTGCAATGGATGAAAGGATGAAAACGGTTAGGAATTAAAGAGTGTAGATGAAAAACTTTCAAAAACTGAACGATAAAGAGCATACGAAAAACAGGGTAGTGCCCCAAGGCAGGCATAGGTTGACTGCAAACTTTGTAATATGGAAGCCATGCATATAGTTGTATGCTAAAGGAAAGAAACCAAAAAGAAGAGATGGTAGTTACCAGAGGGAAAGG
>NW_005354385.1:3330499-3340720 GCF_000412655.1 Myotis brandtii
GGGGTAGAAGAGGATAAAGGGGGGATAAATGACTTGGAGTGGTGAACACACAATACAATATACAGACGATGTATTTTAGAATTGTACATGTGAAATATAAATAATTGTATTAACCAATAAATTTAATGTTTTTAATGTGGAAGAGATGGAACATAAAGAGGAGAAGGGATAATAGGTAAGGCAAGATCCTTGAGGAGGGGGTAGGATCCGAAGCACAAATGGAGAACTTGCTCTCAGAGAGCAGAAGGTGCCCCTCTGACCCTGGGAAGCAGGACAGGATTTGGGACACAAAGTTGCACAGAAGTATGAGCCGCCAGAAGCCAGGGTATAAGAATTATGAGAATTCTTAACCTATGAACTCCATTTTCTGTGTTAAGTAAGGCCATCTACTAAGAATAATGCAAGAGACGGTACAGCAGCCAGCTTGTGGAAGTGGGTGAAGATCTGAATAGTGGTGAAGCATCACAGACTCAGCACCCTCACTGTAGATATAGATGAGGCTGGCAGTTGAATTGACTCAGGACTGGAATTTTATCTGGGAGGTGTAGACCAGGGGAGAATGGCAGGAGAGGCAGTGATGTGCTGGTGCTCCCAAATTCTGATTTAGTGGGGAAGGATGGGAAGACCAGAAGGGAGTGATCAGGGGGGTGGGGGTGCCATCCCAAGTATCAAAGATCTGGAGCAGCAATTCTTAGATGGGGTTGGTGAAGTTAGAGTAACCTCAGAGACTTTTTTCAAACTGCACCCATCCTTCCTGTCCTGAGCATTAATAGTCTTCCCTGGTGGCATTCCCACCCTTCACCTCTTCTCAACTCAGAAACACTTCTTTAGGGAGCCATTGTCACTGGTGTCCCTCAGCTGATGCCTGGTAAGGTTGAAAATTAGACTTTAAAATTTTAGTGTTATATTAGAAATATCTTGTTGTTAAGAAAGGAGTATGTGTTTTTTTGTTTTATCTTATATCGTATTTCACTTAGTTCAGTAGAAATCATTTTCAAAATCTGGTTCCCTTTGTAATTTGAGCAGTGTTGGTGACTGGCTTGCTTCTCTCTTTGAATCCCAAGTTGCAAAACCTGTAATGATATTAAATACTTGAAGTCATCACCTGAAAACATATTTTGTCCAACAGCCTCAACTTTATTTTTTTCTAGAGGATGTTTAGTAATAATGATTAAAAATAAATCTGTTGAATGATTTTAACCAAAGAAACAGTACCCAGATATAATCAAGACATAAGCTTTTCTATACCGAGTAACTTTTTATTTCATTTCTGAGTCATTTTCTTCCCCATTATGTTTGTTTGTCTTCTGGTAGATCTGAAAATTATGTCTTTCTCTTTGAGGTCTTTAAATTTATTTTTTTCTCTCTCTCACTGCTTCCTGTCTATTTCTTTAAGGTGAGAATGCAGGAAGATGCAGCTCTCCTAAACAAAAGAACAAGCACTCAGCCGGGGCTCACTGCACTTCCTGAGAATCCGAACACTACACTTCCACCTTTCCAAGATACAGCTTGTGAGTTGCAACCGAGGATTGACCCATCCCTTGGCCAGCAGGTGAAGGACGGCCTCATTGTGGGTGGCCAAGGTGATGCTTCCGTAGATGCCATTTACAAGGCAGTTGTCGATGCTGCCAGCAAAGGAATGCAGGTTGTCATCACCACAGCAGTCAACAGTACAACTCAGATCAGCCCCATTCCAGCTCTGAGTGCCATGAGTGCCTTCACTGCTTCGATTGGTGACCCATTAAGTCTCCCCAGTGCTGTCAGTGCAGTCATTCATGGACGGAACATGGGCAATGTCGATCACGATGGTAGGCTGAGGAATGCAAGAGGGCCCCGGCTGCCCAGGAATCCGGACCATGGGAAAAACTCACACGAAGGAGATGGGTTTGAATATTTCAAGTCAGCAACTTGCCACGCATCTAAAAAACAGTGGGATGGGGAGCAGAGCCCTGGAGGGGAGCGAAACAGGTGGAAGTGTGAGGAATTTTTAGATCATCCAGGCCATATTCACAGTAGTCCTTGTCACGAAAGGCCCAACAATGTCTCTACACTGCCATTTCTGCCTGGGGAACAGCACCCAATACTGTTACCACCAAGAAACTGTCAAGGGGATAAAATTCTGGAGGAAAATTTCAGGTATAATAACTACAAAAGAACTATGATGAGTTTCAAGGAGAGACTAGAGAACACTGTGGAAAGATGTGCACACATCAATGGGAACAGACCTCGACAGAGTCGTGGCTTTGGAGAGCTGCTGAGCACCACAAAGCAAGACCTGGTCCTAGGGGAGCAGTCTCCAAGCTCCTCAAATAGTTTGGAAAGTTCTCTGGTCAAAGACTACATCCATTACAATGGAGACTTTAATGCCAAAAGCATTAATGGGTGTGTGCCTAGCCCTTCAGACGCTAAAAGCATTAGTAGTGAAGATGACCTACGGAATCCAGACTCCCCCTCTTCAAACGAGTTGATACATTATAGGCCAAGGACGTTCAATGTTGGCGACTTGGTCTGGGGCCAAATCAAAGGACTGACTTCCTGGCCTGGAAAATTAGTAAGAGAAGACGACGTTCACAATTTATGTCAACAAAGCCCTGAGGAAGGGAAGGTATACCAATCTTTATCCATTGTCAAATACTAACCTTTATTCAGATATCAATTATTATTTGTTATCATCACTTTGGATTCTTTGAATTTGAAATTAGGATTCTTCAGGACTCATTAAGGTTTCACAAACTTCTGGAGCATAAAGTGAAGAGGGGAAGGTTAGAGGCACCAAAATGTCCTATCGCCAAGGGGTGAGTTGTGAAGCATCTGTAGATTCCAACAAGGCTCAGAGTGGTTCCAGCCCAGGAACCAGATGGCCAGAATTTAACTCTGCCTTTCTTGCCTGCATTTGTCTAATTCTTCATCCCATATGCAGAGGATGAAGGCAAGTGGCAGTGAGTGGGGAAAAGTCTGGTAGCCACTGGAGTCCAGGAGTGTGGCAGAGGGAAGAGTCCTGCCAGGCAACAGGAAGTGCCAGGGGGCAGCATCCCCTCCGTGTGCTTACATGTGACCCTCGGAGCCTGGGAGAGGGTAAAATCAGGGTGGATTGCAGCCATTTCTGGAAGCAGCAGGTAATATCTGAAGTCAGAATGGTGTCTCCTTTCAGGAAAAGTCCTGGGCCTCTATAGCATATGGAAATGTTTAGCCCCGTAGTCTGGTTCTACTTAACACAATCTGATCATATAAATTAAAGGAAAAGTTCTCCATGAAACTACCATTCAATTTAGAAGAAATTAGTAGGGGTCTTCTGGGCTTCCCCCACCCCTGCCCCACAGTTGGCGGAAGTGACTCAGTAGGCAAGAAATATGCAGAATGTATAAAGTAGATAGAAAAGTCTATATCTGACCAGGGGGAGATAATAATGTATGTTTCTCACATATAGTGAAGAAACATAATTTTTCATCTCCTTGGGAAATAAAAATTACTCTTCCAGGTATAAGTATTATTCTGTTAAAGAGCATATTGTACAAAGCTTTGTCAACTCTGTGCAAACCTCCACTGGCACTTAGGTTTAATGGCAGGAAACCAAAGGCATTTTTGCTCGCACAATAAAAGGATTGTCTTTCTGCAAATGACCAGGCGGTCCTTAAACCCGTTGCTTATAATGCCTAATATATACTTGTCAGGATCACTGTGGCCATAATGTTTCTATGTTTGATAAGAAAATGAATTCCATACTCCTAGTCACAAAACATTTTACTCTCTAATCTCTCCGAGACCAGACAAACAATCTTTAGGTTGATAAACCTAAATATTTTTGACAGTTTATTCCAAAATAATTAGAAACAGCAAAATTGGGCTTTTTGGATATAAATGGAACTGCTGCAAATACAAGATGTAGACATTGAGCTGTTTTATAATGTCTGTGCACATGAAACCAAGTCTTTTTTAATGTGCTATTTTACAAAAGCTTAACTAAAGGAAAGAGTATGGCCTCCCTTTCCTGGAAACCTTCTTCCTGTCCTGAATGCCTTGTCTAAATATCTCCCGTGTCCCCTGGAGAATAAAGGCATGTGCTTTTAACACATTTCCCATTCAGCAATGCTCCTGATCTTCCGATTAGTCTGTGTCAGCAAACTTCTAAGATTGAGTTCCTCACTGATATTCAGGGAGATAGACTAAAAAAATAAAAAGTCGTTATCTAAGAGTCCAAGAAACATTTATTTTTCTTCATTTAAGTAAGCAACTGGTTTTCATTCACTGTAAAATAATGTTTCAAAAATCCAGATTCTTCATTCTTATTGTAAGCAATAGGAAAATTCTTAATACGGAGAATAAAATTGTTTCTATAAATGCAAATATCCCCCCTCCCACTGGCTGACATTGTAACTTCGCATTCTCAAAATGTTGATTTCAAGATACACTACAAATATTTTTAGTAATTCAGAAAAATAATTTAAAGTAGACGTTTAGAGGTAAAAAACCGAAAATGTATGTAATGAAATATTAATAGCACATGAAATATTTAGCTATCATTAAAAAGCAAGGTATCACAGCCTTATATGCTCTAGGGCACTTAACATTTTTAAAAACCTCGAGTCTTTTCAGGACCTACATCACTTTTTCACAAAAAATCTTTTTTCTCCTATAGCGCACAAAACAAAGGAAGGGCTTCCTCATACCTTATTTAATGATGCCCAGCTAGCCAAACAGTCTTCCCAATTTCTAACACCAGAAAAGGCAAAATTTCAAACCCAGGTCTGTCTGACTTCAAGCCCAATGACCTTGGCCTGCTGCCTTCGAGACCCTGGTGCATCCAGAAAAGATTAAACTATGTTTAATATCTGTGTGAGACAAAGCACAATCTATTATAAAAGATTCCCATTAAAACAATTTTTAAATTTGTACTCTTATTCAAGTGAACAAAGTATGAATGTTAGTTACATAGAGCCCCTTAGTTCTCAGTGGATAAAGTCTTGTACTTCTGCTTTTAAAAAGGGAAGCGGTGCATTAGGGCTTCCTCCATATACTGTGGCAATGCCTGACATTTTAATAATGTCGACAAAGACAGAGGCTGACTCCATAGACAATTGGTTATTATAGTAAGATCTTATTAATTCGACCTCACTAACACAGAAGGGACCTTCTTTCCTAGTGTTTATCTTTGTAGTATCTCAGAGAAAAGGGTTTGCTAGAGAACTTTCTTACACATTATCCTTTTAACCCTTTTTAGCCTCTCAGGTTTTCATACTATTTCCATGTCTACCAAAGTAAATTCATCCAAGACCCTGTCAGATCCCAGCAGATGAAATCTATGTTAATTCAAATTTTAGAATGGATTTATTATCTTATCTCCCCACCACCCCCACATCCCACAAACCTACCATTTATTTATTTTCTGTTGCAGTCTTTGTCCTGAGCAGGACACTTCTGATTCTTTTTGGAAGTAGGCAAAATAGAAACAATAAATAATTGATTGACAGGACTGCAGGTTACTAGTTCAGAGCAAACCAGGCACCTCTGGTATTTGCTGGTTGTATGAGTGGTCTCTGCACTGAGAGGTCGGTGCTGATCGGAGCACTGATGTCTTCGGGGGCCTGAGATCTCCAGCGCCATGTTGTCCATAAGTTGATGCTTTAGCCAGCTATTTGTCACGATAGTAAGTGATCTTTTCAGTTTGTTATTTTAGCAAGGCACTTTCAGTCTTTGGTGGAGTATGACATGTAGCAGAATTACGAATAAGCCATTAGAAATGTTCTGCAGTTTCTGAGATTACTTGCTAAGTGGTATGATTCTAAACATCAACACTGTATGAATACGGTCTACAGAGAACTAGAGAGAAAACAAGGTGAGGCAGGGAAGGCATGGGCTTTGGGCATTTTGACGTGAGCTTCATCCCAGCTCTGCCAGTTACCAAGATGGTCCTGGGTAGGTATGTTAGTCTCCCAGAGCTGCAGTCTTCGCACCTCTCGAGTGGGAATATTAATTCCTATTCAGGATGATGTTTTAAAAGTTAAAACACAAAAGAGGCTCAGCAAAAATGAACCTCCTCATCCATATTCTCTATGCATGACAACCCGATTAATTTGGTTCCCACTATTATAGAATTGTGGCCATTGGACCTTTGTTGGTGTTCATCTAGGCATTATCCATGAATGCAGGGTTTACTATCCATGAATACAGGATGAGGATAAAAAGATTATAAGGAATGTAGTTAATGAGTGAAATAGTTTATAACTTTTTAATAAACCTCAGCACATCAGACATATTGGCATATCTGATTATAAATTAATATTAGCTGCTCATTTCAAGCAGGAGTTGACTTGGAAGCATTTCAAAGCTCTCTGTTTGTTGAGTGAACTTGAAAGTTCCCTTCTCAGATTTTCTAAAAAACATCAACTCAGACTATCTTCCTCTACCTTCCTTCACACCCTTCCCCCCACTCAACAACATGACGTAGTAGAGATTTTTAACTGTCTGCCAAAGGTTGGACTGGATCGCCCCTTGAGTACTGTACCATAGTTCTAGCTATGGGGCAGCGCTGCAGGGTCTTCAGTGCCTTGTGGTGCCATTCGGGAAGTGGTATCGCCTTACTAATGCTTTTTTCCCTTTAATTAGCAGTTTGTAATGAAGCATGGTCTGGAAGATACTTACAATTTTTTTAAAGAAATGCAAGTTTCTATAAACTCTGAACCTGTCATAGTTTGAGGTTCAGTAGCCAAGAGTAAGACTTCATTGCAGTGCTCAAGTACAAGGTCATGGCCAGCGAGGCACTGCCAGTTCTTGGCATTGGATCAGAGAATTCTTGGAAAGGAAAAGGGCTTCCATTGGGGCCGCACCTACACTCTACAATGTGCAAACAGGGTAAGCCTATACAACAGGTATCTTTATGTGCTCATTTCAGCACATTATTTAAACATAGGAAAAAATGCCCTTGTTTTCTAAAACAAATTTTGGCATTCTCATCTTTGATCTTACAGTAGCTTGAAAGGGATGATTCTCTCTTTTTTTTTTAATGATTGAAAAATAAAATTCTTTTTTTTTTCTAAGTAGATCATTTTTACTCTTTGAACATTGCCCCGTTGGTCTTCACATTTCATTGCTCTGGCATTCAATATGTATTTTGCCTTGAGCCCAATTTAGGAAAGGATTTCTTTCTAGATTGGCACCAACATGTTTCTTTCCAATGAAACATTTGTTGTTGTTGGACAAGTAGGGACATCTCTTGATTACCCAAGAAAGTTCTCCATTTCAGGGCAGCGCCACCTGGGTAAATGAAGACAGGTCTGTAAATGCAGTGGGCGGGGTGCCCCTTCTCCAGACTCACACTTGGATTTTTTCCACACAGTTGTATTTGGCAAGTAGAGATAAGAAGAGTTCTTTATATAGTCGTTCAAAGCAGACAAAACACATCATTATTAAACTCATAAGAAAATTGATTTGGGACAGCACACTTCTGCATGTCCATACAGCGTCACATGCACACGTTTGACAGTGTGGAGCAAAACCAGAGACAGCCTGCATCATATTCGGGGGATGTAGAACTTAAGGAATTGAGCCTGGGGACTGGTTTTGGGAGGTGTGCCGTCCTGTGATGTTTACACATTTTATTTTCAAGACCATTCTTCCTGTGCTCGATTATCAGTGTGAGCTGTTTGCATTGTTTGGTGCTATCATCCTCTGTTGAAGTTGTCCTTTGTATATCCCCTTTACTTAAGTAGTTTCTTAGCCTCTGTTGGAAAGGAATCCTTTCCTCGGTACAGAATCCATATCGATAATATTTGGGCTACATTTTGGCTGGCAGGGCAGCAGGGGCAATCAGTGCTCTGTAGCAACAGGATCGTCTTGAAAAGGAAGCAAAATCGTTTTTTGAAAAGTAGTAACTACGATAAGATCCAGGCTAAGAAAGTCAGTGCCCAATCAAAACTTGAGAGATAATACAAATGAAGAACTAGATGAGACCAGAAATGGGAATGTTAGGACAAAAGACTAAACTGAGTCAAACGCTTAGATGAGACTGTAAGCTTTACGCTGGTGAATTGTGGGATATTGTGAACTTCTTCTTTTGGGCAGCATCCAAGAGGGGAAAGAGGCCTATCTCCGTGCACAGATACTGAGGCTCAGCCCAGAGTTCTCGAGCTGGCAGTGCAGTTTTCACGTAGATGGTAGCAAATGCAATCTCAGATCTCAGGCAAATACGTGCTTCTGTCACCTGAGCTTTTCAACAGTGTTTCTTCGGATTTACCAATTTATCCAATTCATCTCATGTGTTTATGTGGTGTTGGTCAATCTGAAATTTGTTGTCTCATTTTAGATTTACTCTAGTCCTGCAGTGTAGTTCTCTAGTACTCAAAGATACTGCTCTCCAGAGTGAGGAGGAAAGCAAACACACACACACACACACACACACACACCCCTCAGATAGTGTCACTGACTAACATAGTAATAATGTGGATTTGATGAGTTCATTGGAAAAAACTGGATTCACTTTAGTGATATTTCCGTGAGTTCTATTGGAAAATTAAGTTCATCCTTTCTGTCACAGGTGAGTAAACATTTTATCCCAAATTACTTATTTACCATTAATTCCCATTCTTTCAAAAATGTTGAGATATTGCACTTAAATTAGCGAGACTTCTTCAGCTTGAAGATTTTGAAAAAATATTTACTATTTAATATTTGATAACTAGAGTCCTGGTGCACGAATTTGTGCACGGGTAGGGTGCCTTGGCCTGGCCAGCGATCAGGGCCAATCAGGGCTGTCTCGCCCAGTCCTGATCAGGAACAGGGGGAGGGCCTACCAGAGGTTGGCTGTGGGAGCGCACTGACCACCAGGGGGCAGCTCCTGCATTGAGCGTCTGCCCCTGGTGGTCAGTGCACATCATAGCGACCGGTCATTTGGTCAGCTGGTAGTAGCAGTCACTGGGGCTTTTATATATAGAGATAATGAGCCTAGGAACTGCCTCATATTTACTTAATTCTTCAGAGCTGTGTCTCCCAGACTTCAGCTAATGTGGTATGTCACCTGTACTATTACTTAACGCCTAGAGTGCTGGGGAGCGCGATCGCGCTCCTCCTGTCTTTTGCCAAAAGTGCCAGGAGCGCTATCAAAGCTTCGAAATGGCGTCCAGTTCTAAGTCTGCTTTTATTAGTGATGTTGATATTGCTAAATATGTCAATGTAGTAAAAGTTTCCTTAAATTTTTGAATATGTAACTTCATTTACTTGCGATTCATAATTTTTTTCCTAAACTGCTGTAAAATCAGCAAAAATGCCTTGGCAATTTTAGCATACAGTGGGGCCTTGACTTACAAGTTTAATTCATTCTGTGACGGAGCTCATAAATCAAATTACTCGTATGTCAAATCATAAAGTGAACAAGTGAGACACGTGATGCTGGGCTGATGTTGTGGCGGTGGGGTATCTGAAGCTGGCTCATAACCTGAATTTTAGCTTGCAACTCAAAGCAAAAAATCGGCCGAGAGACGGCTCGTATCTCGAAAAACTCGTTAGTCGGGACACTCGTAAGTCAAGGCCCCACTGTAGTTCCTAGGATATTGGTTGGCACTCGAAGGGTTAATTAAAATTTTTCTTTAGATTCATTTACTCATTTATTCATTCAACAAATATTTTTTACCACATACTATGTACTAGGCACTATTCAAGCCACTTTAAATAGCTTCTTCACTTCTATGTTATAATATAGTAGAGGCCCAGTGCACAAAAATTTGTGCACTCGGGGGGGTTCCTCAGCCTGGCCTGTGCCCTCTCGCAGTCTGGGACCCCTCGGGGGATGACCACCTGCTGGCTTAGGCCCACTCCCCAGGGGATTGGACCTAAGCTGGCAGTCAGACATCCCTCTGGAAGCCCGGCAGCCTTCGGGGGATGTCCACTTGCCAGTGGGGAGCAGGCCTAAGCTGCAGTCGGACATCCTTAGCGCTGCTGAGGAGGCGGGAGAGGCTCCCACCACCACCACTGTACTGGCAGCCATCAGCCTGGCTTGTGGCTGAGCAGAGCTCCCCCTGTGGGAGCTCACTGACCACCAGGGGGCAGCTCCCGCATTGAGCATCTGCCCCCTGGTGGTCAGTGTGTGTCATAGTGACCAGTCATTCCCAGTTGTTCTGCTGTTAGGTCAGTTTGCATATTACCCTTTTATTATATAGGATAGAGGCCTGGTGCATGGGTGGGGGCCGGCTGGTTTGCCCTGAAGGGTGTCCCAGATCAGGGTGGGGGTCC
>NW_005354385.1:3340915-3387156 GCF_000412655.1 Myotis brandtii
CCCAGCCACCCAAGCTCCCAGTGGAGGCTGGCTGGAAGCAGGTATCTGGGATTTTTTTTATCTTCTATAATTGAAACTTTGTTGCCTTGAGCGGAGGACACAGCCGGCCAGGGCAGGCAGGAAGCTTGGCTTCCTCCATCGCCAGGGCAACCAAGCCTCCTGCTTGCTCCAGCTCCGTGGCTGCCAGCTGCCATCTTGGTTGGGTTAATTTGCATATAGTTGCTCTGATTTGCTGGTGGGCGTGGCTTGGGGTGTAGGGGAGGTGCAGTCAATTTGCATGTTTCTCTTTAATTAGATTAGATGTGAGAATCATAAGTAGAATGGTTTTTGTATTTTTCTAATACAAATTTATACAAGTACATAACTATTAAAAATGTTTAAGGTCTGTCCATGTTCCACCTAAAATAATTTCACACACCACCAGTGGCACTTTGGGAAAAGCCACTTTGGTGTTGATAGAGCATCTTCCTGTTAACTGTCTTTTTAGATTCTCTCAATGACCCATAAAAATGTGTACAAATATCCCCATTTTACAGATGAGAAAATTGAACCTCAGAGAAGCGGCATTCCCAAGGACACAAATAATAGGCAGTAAAGCCTGGTCTCCTAACTCTAAGTAGTATTCGGCATGATACCATTCCCCCAACAGTAGCTGCTGATATTGTAGAGATGGGATGGGCAAGTGAAGAAGGAAGGGGGAACTCGAGGTCAGTTATCTCGGTTATGAAATCTGTGATGTTGCTTGTGCTCTGTCCTTTGACCTCTGTATGACAGCTTTGCATCAGCTAAGTAGCCACAAATTCATCACCAAGAGATTTAATCCTGTTATCAGGGTTAAAACCTGCAGGGAATGTTAACACCTTCTCTAATTAATTGGCTCTATCCAAAAGTGATCTGGGATTTTTTTTTCCCAAATATATTTTTATTGATTTCAGAAAGGAAGGGAGAGGGAGAGAGAGAGAGAAACATCAATGATGAGAGAGAATCATTGATCAGCTGCTTCCTGCATGCCCCCTATTGGGAATTGAACCCTGGACCCTTCAGTCTGCAAGCCAGTTCTCTAGCTACTGAGCCAAACCAGCTAGGGCTGATTTGGGATTTTTGTTCCAGGTTCTTCTCATATAGTCTATACCTCAATTTGAGGCTGTGGGGTGCTTAAACAATAGAAACTTATTTTCTGACAGTTCTGAAGACTAGAAATCTGAGATGAAGATGTCAGCAGTGTTGGTTCTTTCTGAGGCCTCACCTCTCAGCTTGGCTTGCAGGTGGCAGTTCTCTCTGTCTTACATGGTTTTCCCTGTTTCTACTGCAACTCACTTTCAGAGGGACAGCTTGCTATCTAGAAGGTTTGTATCTTCCCTTGTCACAGACTTTAAGTTTCTCCTGAGATACATACCTGCTACTGTGCTGACCCCAGATTAAACTTAGTTAAATTACCAAGTGTTGATATGTGCCTTGTGAACAAAAGAAGCAACCAGAGATTTAGACTGTTCAAAACACTCTCAAACTTTCACTGTATAATAATGTCTGGCTTTATGCATATGTTTTGGCTTGGCCTGTCAGTATCAGGCCGAAACCAGCAGTCCGACATCCCCAAGGGATCCCGAACAGCTCTAGGACTATTTGCGTCAAAGAATTGCTATATCTAAATAATGTGAATGAGTGAAAGAAGGGATTTAGGAGTAAAAAAAAATGAACATATGTGTGCATTTATATATGAGGTAATATGGGAATTTTAAATCCACATAAATTCTAGGTGTCTTTTTCTAGTTCTTAAATGATATATGTATAAATGTCATGCTGGCCTTTACTATAGCATCGTCATACTAGAATGAGAATATGTGGGCAGTAATGATGCATTATAAAGTCCTCCCCCAATTTGACACCAAGATAGGATTGAAATAATTTTGGAACCCCTGGCATGTAAATGTACAGGGATACACATACATATATATCTAATATGCTAAGTGTCTGACCATTCGACTGGTAGCTATGACACACACTGACCACCAGGGGGCAGATGCTCAATGCATAGGCATGGAAACATGGAACAGACTGATGAATCTCAGGGGGAAGGAGGGAGGAAGGTGGGCGGGAAGAGATTAACCAAAGATCTTATATGCATACTAGAGGCCTGGTGCATGGATTCGTGCGCCAGTGAGGTCTCTTGGCTTGGCCTGTGCCCTCTTGCAAATTCCGGACCCCTCAGGGGATGTCGGACTGCTGGTTTCAGCCTGATCCCTGCAGGCTAGGCCGAGGGACCCCACCAGTGCACAAATTTGTACACCGGGCCAGTTTCAGCCAGATACCCGCAGGCCAGGCCAAGGGACCCCACTGATGCATGAATCCATGCACCAGGCCTCTAGTAAGATTATAATTATAAATTAAAGTATTGTGTATGTTGTTTCTTGCTCCTTCAGTGTCAGTTTTATAAAATATGTTTAACCTTTTTAATATATATTAAATCTATATGTATTTGATTTTCCAGTATTTTTTTCATTTACAAGTTAGCCAGGTAATTTGTGAGGGAATGTTTATTAAATCATTAAATATGATTTCTATTTGACTAGAAATTGAATTCATTTTGTTCATCTCTGATACCATTTGGGTGGGTGGTATCTTTAAAGAGCTTTTTGAATATTGTGAAGATTTATGAATATTTCCCCAGAAACAACACATACTCTTCATCTGTAATAATAAAAGTGTAATATGCTAATTAGACCAGACATCCTTCCGGACGTCCTCTTGGACGCCGGGGCTACGAGGGAAGCCTGGGTCCCAGATGCCTGCCAGTGGCCAGAGAGAAGCCCAGGCCCTGGGTGCCAGGCCCTGGGTGCCAGAGGGAAGCCGGTGCCGGCAGCCGGAAGTAGGAAGGCCTACTCTTGCACGAATTCCATGCATCGGGCCTCTAGTATATTATATTTCACAGTACAGTAGAGTACTAAAATTCTATTAAATTTTCTTCAAACAAAATAAACTATATATTTACCTCTGGAGATGTATGATCCTGTTATATCAGAAATACATAGACATGTGTGTTTGTTTTAGAAAGCACCATCATTGCTTTCTCTGTCAAGTTCATTGACTCCTTTATAAATAATATAGTTTGTTGTGAGAGTACCTTTGGGCCTTACAGGCAAAATTAAATAAAGAAATCTTGTAGAGAATTAATTCAGAAAAATCACCAGAAAATTATCTAAGCATAGAAAAATTTTGAAAACAAATTTGGACTAGTGTCTAAATTTCTGTAAAATTTTCATTTGATTTAAAATAATTTTACTTAATTTTTTAGTATGTCTATGTGTGTGTGTGTGTGTGTGTGTGTGTGTGTGTATGCATATTATATATAAAATATATATAAAAGCCTAAGTGATGGTTTGACCAGTAGCTATAATGCGCACTGACCACCAGGGGGCAGACACTCAATGCACAGGCATGGAAACATGGGACAGACTGATGAATCTCAGAGGGAAGGGGGGAAGGGGGAGGGCGAGAAGAGATTAAACAAAGATCTTATAGGCATACTAGATGCCCGGTGCACAGATTTGTGCACTGGTGGGGTCCCTTGGCCTGGACTGCTGGGATCAGGCCGAAACCAGCAGTCCGACATCCCCCAAGGGGTCCTGGAGTGTGAGAGGGCACAGGCCAGGCCAAGGGACCCCCTGGTGCACGAATCCATGCACCGGGCCTCTAGTTATATATAGAATGACTGTATATTTCAATGTCTATCAGAGTTGGTATGGTAGAGGGAAGCTGAGTGCTTTGGAGTCAGACATGAATTTCAGTGCTGGCCCTGTTACTTAAACTCCTGAGTCCCACCTGAAAAATAACAAAAATAATACTGGCTTTCAGTATTACCATATTCAGTAATAAAGCAGTGCCTTTTACATAAAAATGCACAAGAATGTCTCTACTGCCCCTTATTCCTTATTTAATTAAAATTTTAAAAAATGGAAGACTTTAAAAAATTGTTTGGCCTAACTTAGCCTTGTTTTCTTTTTAATTAAGATGAATAGGGAAAGTTTGCACTGTGGTGTCTTGCTCTGTTTCACTGTGAACCTGCTCTGTTGCCTGCATCCATCCATCCCTCTGAGGTCTCTCTCTAGACCAGTTGTGTCTAATAGAAGTTTCTGTTACAGGAGAGCTTCCTTCCTGCTGCCAAGAAGGCCATTTAAATATAAGTGGAATTAGCTACAAATTACACAAATGTAATGTGTGAAGTCTCTTTCATATGCTCTTTGTGTGAGTGAATACACCATGGTACCTCATGTCTAACATGAAATGTGAAAATGTATCCAGGCACCTTTTTTCTTTTTTTCTTTTTTTAAACAACACATGGATGTATTCACTTTAAAGTTTTCTAATACCGATAAGACGTTTTCTTCATGGCTCCTGTGAAGTGTCATCTCTTGTTCTGGCAATGATAGATTGGTTATCCCCAATGAACTTGTGTATATAAAATATTTAAATCCTTTAGGACAAAATATGAAAATCACCATTTGACTTCCTTCTCTCACTGAATACTTAGAAATGCTTGTTTTCAGACTTGATAGTGAAAACACTTTGTTAATCATTATTTTGTACTAAATTTGAAGTGGTCAAAGAAATAGTCACTTATAAATAATATTCAGGAGTCAGGGAGATTTAAAGACAAAAGTTAATAATAATACCCTTGCTTATTAGTGTTTACTTTCTTACTCATGAGGCATTTTGTCAACCTCTGAATGTTTACATAAAGGTAGTGTAGGGGTGGGGGAACTGGGTTAAGGGATGGGCAGGGGATTTTCCTTGAAGTTGTGTTTATACAAGCAACACTGTTTTTACTTAGTTTGTCCTTTTATTGTTAAAGATCAATAAAAATAGCAATGTTTTTCTAAATGTGTTTTTATTCACAAGTTACATACAAATTTTCATACTTATTGTTTTTCTTAGGGGAGATGGTTTCAAAAACTGAGATAGAGATTATTGGGGTGAGTGGCAAAGGCACCTCCCCACCCCCACGATCCCCAGCTACCATCTGGTGGCCACACTGTAATGAGGTGGAGGCTCCGCAGAGGGTGGTGGTGCTAGAGCAGGACAGGGGAGAGGACCGCCCAAAGGTGTGGCAACACCCTCTTCCCACATCAGTAAGGACTGTGAGGGCCTCCCCAGCATGCTAGGTGGTAACAGCTGCTCATGCTTGGCTAACAGTCCAGCGTGACTTGTCACATTGTGGTTCTCACAGCAATTCTAGCAGGAAGGTAGGTATATGGTCCTCATTTTAAAGAGGAGGAAACTGAGGCTCAGAAAATTTAAGTGTTTTCCTGATGCTGGGAGGTCGGATGCAAACTCCACTCACCACTGCTCTTGTCCTCCCTGATGGGACACAGATTTGCAGTTTCTGAACAGCAGGCATGAAGAAAGCAAAACAGGATCTCTGATTTATATCATTTTGCCAATCAAAGGTTATTAAAATCCCAAGTTTTGTTCTTAAAACACTGTTTTAAAAATGTTAACAACTTAAAAGCCCAACGGTCTTTCATTTCCACTGCTGTTTGCAGCCTGGAGCCTGGGCCAGGCTCTACGTGGAGAGGACAGGACACTGGGCAGGGCAGTGAGGCCTCCCCAGTGCAGAGCCTGCTGTGCAGCAGGAGAGAGAAAACAGTGGTAACAATCGCCGGTCTGGGTAATGTGATCTGGTCTTCATACCTTCACTCAGGTGGAGCCCGAGAAGCTGAAGACACTAACAGAAGGTTTAGAAGCCTACAGCCGAGCCCGGAAAAGAAACAGAAAGTAAGCTCTATTATTTTTCTTCCCATTTTTTAAGTAATAAACTTTGGGTTTATTTCTTTATTTTTTATTGATTTCAGAGAGAAAGGGAGAGGGGGGAGAGAGAGATCCCACACTGGGGATCAAGCCTGCAACCCGGGCATGTGCCCCGACTGGGAATCAAACCATGACCTCCCTCCCGGTTCATAGGTCGATGCTCAACCACTGAGCAACACCGTCCAGGCCCATTTAGTATTTTAAGGATATAATTTACTGGTTTTCCTTCAAACGACAATGAAATCTCACTGATTAAGAACAGGTTGATAGTTATCACCAAAGAGGCCCATTATAGACAAACCAAATTAGCTGTTTCAGAAAATATTTTCTTAGCAATTTATACCAGGGGAGGGGATGGAGGGTTTGGTGTGTATCGGCTCTTTCCTAACTCCCTCCATCTCCATTCCTCTGATTCAGTGGACAAGGAAATATGATTAATAGTCTCAACATGTAGCAATTAAATGGTCTCTGAAAGTAGAGCAAAAAGTCTACCATTTACAGTTTGGCAAATTAGTCAAAGTGATGGTAAAGAATTATTTTTTCTCTTGGGGCAGATGCAGTAAGTTCTCTTTGAAACTGTAACAAGAAGATGAACTTTGGGACATTATTTTTCAAGTTTTTCCAGATCTTCATATTCTGAGTAAATGTTCAAGCAAATAATGCTTGGAGCACAGTTTCCACTATAATACAATGTGGTTTTGTGTATCATAACTTATTTTTTAAAATTTATCTTTATTGTTGAAAGTATTACAGGTGTCCCCTTTTTATTTTATTTTGAGGTAAAGAACTTCAAATGTTGCTTCTGTGTGTGTACATGAAAAATTATTTTCAAATATATATAACTGACAGACCTGTTCAGATACTACAGTTTTCATATTACGTATCAGACATCCAAGAATTATGAAACCAGAATGCTTAGGCGTGCCCTTTGTGTAAATACCTATTCAAGGGCACTCTAGTTCTTTTACTGGGGTCGTCAATAATTCTTGCCAGAGGTAAAATTTTAGAACTCCACAGATCTTGGGGAGACTCTTTATCTCACTGGAATGTCTCCTAGCAGGGTGTCAACTGCAAGGGCCAGCTCCTATGCTGGACTCCAGTGTTGGCACTGGCTGGACGAGGGCCCAGGGAATGGGCAGATTCACTGCAGAGCTGATGAGGAACGCAGTGAGGCGGGTGCCCTCTGCTCTGAAAGAGACTCTTCCTGTGGAGGCTCGGTAGTAGGATAAGGCCTATCCAATTAATATAAGATCTGAATGAAAGGAGAGGAATTGCAAATTACCTACATCCCAAATTCACAATGGGCTGTTTACTATAGAGTGTCAACTGTACTTGTTTATTTGATGTAAAAAAAAAATCTCTAAAATCTTTCTTCCAGTGAGGCATGCGGGTTAGTTGGATTATGAACAGAATACTGAAAGCATAGTTGATAATGCAGAAATGAAATAACTCCTCCAAATTTTTTGATATTCTGCCTTGAAATAAGCTGTATTTTCCCCCACAAATTTGTTACTATGCAATTTCTGCAAGGTATTGAGTAACAAACAGTGGTTTAACAATTTTTTCTTCAAAACCAGTTTACTATTTGTAGTGAATTATCTAAAGTAACTCTGATGAAACCGTAAACTTAGCGTGCAGGCTAAAGAGGTAAAGAAGAAATTATGAAGCACACATCAGTAAAAACAGATTTATTTATACCATTCTCTAAGTAGACTGACTTGCCTTGCAAATGCCCAGAAGAATAGTTTACACTTTGCATGTGTGGTTTATGCAATCACAAGGTGGGCCAGAATCACTGAGCCCATTTATAGATGAGGACACTCAGACCCAAATCGCTTAAATAATTAGTGGAAGGTCACATGAGTGATAAATGATATGTTGAATCCAGTCATTTATTTATTCCCCAATTTAAGGAAACTAATTTACCACAAAAAAAAAATGCCAGGCACAGTACTGCAGGATCTGGAGCTCACTGATGAAGAAGACAGATCCAGAAACAAACAAAATGCTAAAATTGCAGGGATAGCAATGTGTGTAGTCTATTTTGAGATCATAGAGAAGCGGCATTAAACTCGGGGACAGGAAGACTTCCTGGAGCAGATGATCTCTACCTAGGTGTGAACCAGATGAAAGAAACAAGGACTGCAGTGGGGTGGGGTGGGCTGGGAGAGTGTTTAGATGAGATCAACAGTTGGAACTGGAACTATAAAACGTCAGAAGCTGTAAGAGATGTAACCACAGGTGTAAGCAGGAACTAGACCGTAAGGGCCCAGTGCAGGCCCATGGGATCCTTGATCTTATTGGAAGTGCCTGAAGGGGACAGGATTTTTACTTTAGAAATGGCTGTATGGAGGATAAATTGTAGGGGAACAATTCTGGAGGCAGGAAGATGATTTAGGAGGCCACAGTAGAAGACAAGGGAGATGGGGACTCACACCAGGAAGAGCACAATGCAGATGGAGGAGGAGGAGCGTGGCATAGAAATATCTGGGAGGTAACATTAACAGAGCATCCTGGTGACTGACTGGCCTGTGAAGGAGAGTAAGCAATCAAGGACAACTGTCAAGGTTTTGGCTTGGATGTCCTGGTGGGTGGCGGAAACCCTGACTGGAATGGAGAAGACAGGGAGAACTGTAGGGTGCTGTGTGGGTGCCTGTGGGATAGGTTGGACACTCAGGTCTGAAACGGGGGAGAAACTGTATTTGACATTGTAAAAACGGCCGTGATCACAGAGAGATACCTTGGCCGGATTGAACACGGGGGCATTTGAACACTTACTGCAGATACTGAAGAAGATGGGCAGAAAGGAGGGGGATCATCAGTGGTAGGAGAGTAGGGTGTTAGAAGCCAAAGACTAAAAGTTTGGGGATGATAGAGTGCTCAACAGAGGTCCCATAAGACAAAAATTGAGACATCTCCATGGACTGGGCAGTTTGGAGGCCAGTGGTCACCTTAGTGAAACCGGTTTCCACTGGAGTAGTGGCTATAAAAACAAAGTGGCCATGGGTTGCTACCATTAATGTGAGAAGTTCCTGAAAAACAACAATAGAAAATTTTTAAGGTTACAAAGATTTGACTGCTTTTGTAGACTGAGGGGAAAAGAACAGAGGAAGAGACTGCACGCGGAAGATGGTACTGAACAAGATTGTTACGCGGTTGGTTTTTGATCTGAGTTGAAATCCTGTTTCTTTCACTTCATTCCTCTGTGCCCGTGGGCATGTTGCTTAACCTCTCTGAGCCTAAATTCTTCATTTCTAAAAGAGGCTTGGTAATACCTACCTTTTAGGGTTTTTGTAACATAGATAACATAATTAGAGCCTTAACATAGTACTTGGTACATAGTAAATATTTAGTGAATAGTTATTATTATAATAAAGATACAGGTGAAAGAAACAAAAGTATCTGATATTTATGCAGTTGAAATATTCTATCACCATATTAAATGTTTAAAACTTTATGTAGTCATTTTATTCCTCAATATCCTACAAACTGTACAATAAAATATCTTTAAACTTACATGCTTATTACAGCCTAACCGCAAAAGAAATATTAACATATTTATTGATGACACTACTCAGGGTCATTTTGTACTTAAAAAAGGAAATAGCTTTGTTCAAGAAAAATTCCATAGCTTTAAGGATGTTATGGTTTTCATTTATGTGAAGATAAAAATATCTGTCTTATACGTACATATAAATTATTTGGTAACCTGATTTTTACAAAGCTGGAAAATGATAATAAAACAAATCATACTTTTAGTTTAAAACCAAGAAATAATACTTAGTGTGTAAAATTTTCTTAAATCTTCATACTTTATGATAATGTTTTAGAGTCTAAGGTTCTTGACCTTTAAGTCTTCCCCAAATTTGTTCTGTTCTGCATGAAGTTGCCCAGATTTTAAACTGACAGTGTAGAGCAACATGCAATTTCTCATTTCCCTCTTATTTCTTGTACCATTCACAGATGTGTACCTGGCTTTTTTTTTTTAATTAGTGAAGAAAAGGATAATGTGTGACAATATAGGCAATGGAGATGAGAAGTGGCAATTATCTCCATTAATAACTAGAAATGTGATTATATGAGCATCAATTGCTTAATCAAGTAGGTTTTAGAGTGTCCATTAGTAAAAATGTTTATTATTAAATGTCAGCGGGATATAGAAAATAGTAGAAGAGACACCACAGGGAGGCCCTGTGGACTGGAGGGCTGAATTTTGACTAATTGTTCATTTCAGGAACTCATGGAGTTTTTTCTTCCTCTTTTAAGCTCATTTCCCCCCTGCCTGACAAGGGAGTGTAAAAGTTGGTCCGGAGATTTGACATTTGGGACAGTCACTCTTTGATTCTCATGATATATTCAAGTAGTTTCATGCCCCGCATCTCTGTATCTATCCTGTCTTCCAAGATATCTATCCACTTCTTCCTCTATTAACTACTTAAGTTTGTTAAAGAAAAATAATATTATACTAATTTAGCTTAAATTAATACAAGGTACTTACAAACATTTTAAATACCTTGTTGAAGAATGAGATTGCAGACTCCTAAAATTCTATTTAACAAGTAATATTAAATTATTTATCTTCTTTAATGGTGATGTTATTGTAATTTTTAATTAAATTTATTGGAGCAACATTGGTTAATAGGATCCCATAGGTTTTAGATACAGAGTTCTATATACAAGATCTGTATATTGCACTGTGTGCCCACCAACCAAAGTCAAATCTTCTTTCATATATTAGGCCTCCTTCATCCCTCTCCCCACCCCCTCCCCCTTCCCTCTGGCAACCACCAACCACACTGCTGTCCATGAGTTTCAGTTTTATATCCCACATGAGTGAAATCATATGGTTCTTAGCTTTTTTCCGACTGGCTTATTTCATTTAGCATAATATTCTCAAGGTCTGTCCATGTTGATGGCTCTTATCAACAAGACAAGTAATAACAAGTGTTGGAGAAGTGGTGGAGAAAAGGGAACCCTCGTTCACTGCTGGTGGGAATGTAGATTAGTACAGCCACTATAATTTTTAATAGTTACATAAAAAATTTTATAACTCTGTTTATTACTTTTAAAACTAGGTATACTTAAATATTCATCTTCCTCGTTGCAAAATTAAAATTGGTTTCACCAGTTCCCCCTACAAAAGTCATAAGGTATTGCATGCAAACAGTTGTCATAATACCTATCTTTTAGGATTGTTGTATGGGTTAAATAAGATAATGATGTAAAGATTTAACACAATTCTTGGCACAGAAAATTTTCAATAGATAGTAGTTATTTTTGTTATTGAGGTAAAGGTGAGAGAAACAAGATTCTCTGATGTTTTTTCATGAAAACATTTTACCATCTTTTTAGATATTTAGAATCTTATGTAGTCAATTTTAAACCCATCAGACCTTATCATCAAAATGTGTAACAAAGAAATATATTTTAAAACTTATGTTCATACTTTTCAATACAAAAGAAATAGTAAGGATAAATCTGTTTAGCACATAATACAAGGTGTAATACTGTTGGGCAACTAGGCAATGTGTGATACTATCAAGACCTTCTCCAAACAGCCCACAAAAACCTCAGCTAAGCGTAGGCGGCCCTGCAGTCCTGAGCCTGGATTCCTGCCCAGTCACCCAGAATTCTGCCTAGCCAACTCCTCACTGCGAACACAGGGCAGACTGACTCCCCTAGATACCCTGGCCCTCTTAAAACCAAAATGGGTAGGTAAATAAAAACAGTATATAACAGGTTATATCAGTTTGGACAGTGCTCCAAACAATAATAAGGGGGGGAGGGGAGATAAGTTGCAGAATGGTGTGTATTATCAGGGCACCATTGGGAGATATATATATATATATATATTTAAAAGTTGATAAGACAATCCTAGGTACTGTTTATGGATAATCATATAAAATATGAACATATTCTAGAAGGATATGCAACACAGTTGCCTTTGAGAGGAGGGTGGGAGAGAATGGGCCTGGGAATTGATGACAAATGGGAACTTCAACTTTAATTTTTTAAAGAAAAAGGACTTAAATATGTCATCTGTTAACAGTCTGTTCTTGGAAATGGGTTTGTTAGTTGTTCATTTATTTTATGCACTTTTCTGCATTGCTTAGATTTCTGAACATACCTGGGAAATATAGAAGCTGGAGGCTAGCTTACAGGTCAACAAAGGTGGGTGGAAGAGGCTTGGTGTCACGTTACCCTTATAATGTGGTTACAGCCAATGCATTCATCTTTCCTTTCAGTTAAACTGACTTAAGTGCATACTATATGTTTTCCAAAATATAGGGCCAGCATGCTACCTTTGGACACATATTTTTATTTAGTAAATATAGGCATCATGATGTGCCCAGCCGTGTGCTACTCAGGGATGGAAGACTCAGAGTTCTTCAAGGTATACCCAGAAGCTAGGTGTATGAATGGTCAGCGCTGGTATGTGAGGATACCAGGCGAGGAGTGTGGTGAGCCTAAAGGCCTCATCTAAAGGCAAATGCATTTTTAAACAGGTTGTGAGCCAAATTAAATGGGACTGTGAGCCAAATTCTTCTGCATTTGTAAATTCTGATCTCCCTGTGGATGCTGTGATACAGTTTAACCCTTGGAAAGCTCTGCAGCTTTTCTCATAGTTGTCCTGGGAAGATAAATGAAATGGGTCACCTTACTCAGAATAACTGGGTAATTACTTATATGCATAAAGCAGGGGAAATAAGTTAACAGAATGGACAAAGGGTACGTGACTGCAGAGGTGGCTAGTGTGGATTTGCCTGCGTTTAGTAATTAGTCCAACAGCTTCCCAGATGTAAGTTTCAATCAAGGCAGCTGTGCTGTGCGTGTTATTCAGGCCAAACATGTGTAAAGGAATGCTGAGTGGGGAGAAGAGGTCAGGCAAGTGATAGACACTCTGAGACCGTCATTCTTTATCTGTTCAAACAGTTATGCCATTTGGGTTTGGGGGAAAATGGGGTGGGCTCCCCGCGTGGAGGGAGCCTTGGGTGTGGCCAGTTCTGCAGCCAGTTCCCATCTGAGTATCAGCCTTCACTAGCTTCCTGAAGCCAGGAGCTCCAGAGAAGGTAGAGGGAGCTCCCTAGTGGCCAGAGCCCGCAGTTCAGCCCCTCCACCCTTCCCTTTGGCCACATGCCTGGCTGCTGCCCGAAAAGAAACAAGCCAGAACCAGAAGCAACGCAGGACCGGCTGGAGGATAAGCTGCGTCTGTGGGAAAGAGACCCATGGCCCAAATTCCTTGCAAAATTATCAGACGTGGAAGAAGCATGTGGAAGGGGAGAGAATCCGTTTTCCCCAATCGTGTGTTCAATCCCCGCCCCCCGCATAGATCTGCTATTTTATCGTCAGCCTTCAGTGGTGAGAATTCCAGAGTGTGTTGTCATCTGAATTTTCCAAATGTGAATATAAGTTGATTTTTCTCTGGTGGAATTGGCACTTCTGTTTTCTGATTAGGGAATTAAATTGCCGTTTTGTTTCTTTAATTTATTAATCTGATGTGTTGTTTTCATTAATTCTAGAAGTGGAAAGCTAAATAACCATTTAGAAGCTGCTATTCATGAGGCCATGAGTGAACTGGACAAAATGTCTGGGACTGTAAGTTAATTTATTTTTCCATTATACTGTGTTTCTTTGAAAATAAATTGTATTACACTTTTTTGCTATAGTCTCTAAAATATTGTCAAGCAACTCATGTAGCAATACTAAATTACTAGGCTCTAAAGAAGACTGATACCAGAAAAGATCCAAAAGTAATTAAAAAAAATAACCTAGCAGTATTAACTATGTCTTTTTCTGAGATAAGTAACTTTTTTCCCCCTGCATATAACATTTTTTTAAAATATGAGCAACAAAATATTGAATTCAAACCACCGCTTTCTGCATTGGACTCTGAATAGCCGTGGCCATTAATGTTGCCTAAATATTCACTGATGCAAATTTTGTCCATAGAACAAAAAAGTGAAATTGAACAAGATCAAGGTCAAGATCAACAGTTCATAGACCTCTCATTTCCTTTCTACTGTTAGCTAAAAAATAAAATATTTGGCACAAAACTCTGTTGTTAAGCTAATTAACACTATAACCTCTGGTTTTAGAGAAGTAGTATCTACTTTTTCTTCCCTTTATTGAACAGTGCATTTAACAGTGTTGAATGTAAGCAATTTAATCATTATCCTCTAATTCACTAATGTAAACACTCAAAGTATAATTTTGGTAATCGTTTTAAATATGTGACATATCTAAAGCTATTCAGCTCTGAAAGGTCATTTCTTTTCCTTTTCCTTTTTCTTGACACTTTGTGCTAACACGGTTATCTGAGAGCCATCCAGTGGCTATTGCGTGACAGGTGTATGTTATAGACTCACAGAATGTTGGGATTGGTGTGGACTTTAGAGACTCTGTGATCCAACCCATCACTTCACAGATGGGCAAAGTGAGGCCCTGAGATGTTAAATTTCCTGACAGAAAAGTCTGGAACTAGGATTATACACTCAAATGCCTTCTAGGACCAAGCAAATAATACCCATAGGTAAGGTGAGTCAGGTGTGAGGAAAACAGCAGTTCTCGTGGACTGAGACGTGCCAACCCAGACACACTGGTGAGATCAGGCTGCCCGCCACTGCCAGTCTTAGAGGCTCTGCACAGTAACTGCTCGCTGCCGTCTGGTTCTGATTGGGGGCAGTCTTGCTCCACACAGTGTTTCAGGGGCCCAGGTTCTTTAGCATCCACTGTTCCTTAGAGCCTCAGGCTACTCCATTATAATCTTGGCATCGAGCCCAGCAGCCTCGAGAAGAGAGTGCACACAGAGCACCAACAGGGTAGGTTTTACGGGCCAGGCCTGGCAGACATCACTCCTGCTGACTCTCGGCCTGACCCAAGCATGTGGCCTTTTTTTAAAAAAACACACACACATAGTTTTATTGATTTCAGAGAGGAAGAGAGAGAGAGAGAGAGAGAGAGAGAGAGAAACATCCATGATGAGAGAGCATCATTGATCAGCTGCCTCCTGCATACCCCCCACTGGGGATCAAGCCCGCAACCCGGGCATGTGCCCTTGACCGGAATCGAACCTGGGATCCTTCAGTCCGCAGGCTGACGCTCTATCCACTGAGCCAAATCGGCTAGGGCTCATGTGGCCTTCTTAACTCATGGACGAGGACATGCCTTATACAAGGTGCCTGCTAAGGAAGAAGAGAAAATGGGTTTAGCGAGCATCTCACTAGTGCCTGCCTCAGGACATTGGCCTCTGTGGCCAGGGGACGGTCTTGGGCCACGGGGACTGTGGCAATCGGAGCGTGAGCCCCCTGC
This sequence comes from Myotis brandtii, assembly GCF_000412655.1. Classification (NCBI taxonomy): domain Eukaryota; kingdom Metazoa; phylum Chordata; class Mammalia; order Chiroptera; family Vespertilionidae; genus Myotis; species Myotis brandtii. Next base: position 3,356,030 of record NW_005354385.1, read on the forward strand.
AGGAGCGGCTCCTTATTTTCCTGAGATGCTAGAAGTCTAGAAATAAACTCTCTCTCTCTCTCTCTCTCTCTCTCTCTCGTGTTGACAACTATTTTTAAAATAGTAAAACATTGGATGGCTAAACAAAATACCTTTTCATGGGTTACTAGTTTATATTCTTGAATAATGGCTTTCCTTTATTATAAAAAGATTTCAGTTATAACTCCTTATCAGAGGCTATGATTTTTAAAAATGTGTAGGAAAGGGTTAAGAGGAAGAGGCATTTTGAAAAAATGCATAAATGTTATTTTTAAAATTTAAATATTATTTTTTAAGAAGTCTTCTGCATTTGACCCTGAATAACACTGACCTTTGCTAGTATCTAAATGTTATTTTTTAAAACATACAATAGAGCCAACTTGTGAATATCACGAGCTGATTGTGTACATCTCTTTCTAACTCTTAGTTCTGTGAGATCACATTGGTAGCTTGAAATCGACCATGGTGGAAGTATTTACACTGCGGAAATTGGCATGTGCTGCCATGTATTTGTGTCCCTCCACAGGGAGCTAGCTAGTTGTTAATCATTTGCTAAGCCGCTGCCTTGGGTCCATCCTGCTTTTCCTGCATCTTGACCTTTCCCTTTCTCATCAGTAGCCACAATACAACATGGGGCACCTGATCACCCCTCTAACACCTGTCCTCTGCCCCTCGAAACCACAACACCTGCTTTCTGATACCTGGCGATCATGCTCCTCGTTTGATTCGCCTCTGCTCAATCTGATACACAGCCCTGAATCCTGCTAGATTCTGTGTTAGTTTATAAAGACGACTTGTATTAATTGCTCTTCCCAGACTACACAAGCTCAAATCTGCCAACAGATGGTAGTGGTGTTCCATTTTCCATCCTGACTCTTCTCATAAATAAACTTCTTGGGCCAAGGTTCTTACAATTTTTGACCCTTCTTAGTAGTTGTAAAATAAGTAGGGTGATGAGTGAAGGAGAAAACATGGCTGGTGTGTATTCACCCACTTTCCAGGTCCTGGTGGCATTGATGACCTAGGACTCTCTGACAGGAAAGGCCCTGTTTTCATCTTCAATGTACAGCAGCAATGGCAACTGCGCATCGCCTTTCCCGCGCTTGAATTTTCCCAGTTCCTCCTTTATGTTCCACTGTTGTGGGGTCCACAGAGTGCTGCTCTGCTTCCAAGTTTCCAGGATTCCTCATATTCTGTAGTGACCGTGGGCACATTGAGATCTAGGGTCTTGGTAAACATTTTAAACACCCAACGAAAGCAATGATTTTCAAATAAAAGCCTGAGTCTGTTTCCTACGTTTCTGTGTCAGAAATCAGATGGTATTTATGATTTCAACCTCTCTTGTTGTTTTCCCACCTCTTTATTTCCAGGTTCACCAAATCCCACATGGAGACAGACAAATGAGGCCCCCCAAACCCAAGAGGAGGAAGATCTCCAGATAACAGGGACTACTCCACCATGCACAGTGTTGATGAAAGGAACGTGCACAGATATATCTGTATATAGGTATTGATATAGCCACCGTTATATCAATATTTATACTATGGCAGAGAGCTACATCCACCACAGGGTGCTAAAAGAAACAGTGATACAATATTTTTTTGATCAGGAAGGATAATGAATGCTGGAAAAACCAATCAAAATCCCTGAGTGATGGGCGTGATAAATGGTCAAGAGATGACTGAGAAACCCTTTTTTTCTATAACACTAAAATTGTGATTATAAGAGATAGTCCAAATGTTTCTGAAGACTTTTCAATGTTGTATATAGAAAATACAGAATTTCATGGTGATATCAGAAATGTAAATATTGTACAATATTGTCATGTACAAGCGTACTTAATGCACACTTTATCTTTTATTGTACAAAGAAATAGTGTACAAAATTCTTTGGTTTCTATGGAGTACACCTACCAGAGACTACCAGTGTAAAGTGATGAATAAAAATACAACCTAAATGCTTTTCTATGATAATGTAAAAGATGCTGTTTTTGTATTTAACAGCAGAGAAAAGGCATGATGATGTGTATTCCCTGAATTATGACATACACTGCACACCACTGAGTGTCCATTTATATTGTCTGTTTGGACGCACCTGGCCTGCAAGCACTGGACTTGACCTCGGGTGTCTAGGAAGTCGAAACCTTGCGGATTTCTAAAGGGTTGAGGGCTCACAGGTCTAAATTAAGAATTCAGAAACTGCAACCATTTGTTGCATATTTTTTTTACCTAAGTTTTAAAGTAGAATAGGTTTTATAAAAAAAAAAAATCTTGGAATATTTTACTCAGTCATTTCTGTAGGTAACGTTTGATAGCCACCTATTGAACTAGATTGCTTATGCTGCACCACCGTGATGCTCAGAGCTAAGTTTCTTTGCAAACAATACCTGATAAGATAAAACTTTCTTCTGTTCCTGTACATGGAGGCTAAAGCCCCACTTTGAAATCATCATCAGAGGGAAGGTTGGTTATAATTCAGTTTTCCTTTGGGGGCAAAAAGAAATATGAATCATCAAAGCAAGTTTCATATATCCATCCATTTATCAGTATTACTTAATCCGCAAGCTAAGGTGGCTTTCAAAATTATTAGCAATGGTAATTTTTTATCAGTATTATGTAACATATCAGATTTATTTTATTTAAAGAATTATTTATACCATTAACAGATTCTTATATATATATATATATATTAATGTGGCTGAAATGTGCAGGTTAAATCTATTAACCAAATTATTTATATTATATTAAATAAGAAACAAATTTGAAACAAATGTAGAAAGAAAATACTACATTACAAGTATACAAGCCTAAAACTGTGAGCCATTGTAAAGTACAAGGTTATTAATAAGAAATGTAGCACAACATAATTTTCTGTCTTTTTTTTTTTTCACAATTTTTGTGGTGGTGGTATAACCCTATCTCCCAAGCAATTGAACAAATTTTCAGGCCTCCAGCCAGGCTTCTGTTGATGTATTGTCAAAAGAAGTCCATTATTCCTTTATTTTTCCTACGACCAGCCCCACCCCCAAATTCTTACTCCCCTAGGGAGCGCTGCCTTGTCCCCCTAGCCAGGGCTCACTCAACAGCTTAGTGATCAGGCTGCTGGGAGGCCCTCCAATAGCTTACCCTTACTCCTCCTCTCTTATCCATCCCCCAAACTCCTCAGTCCCATGACGTAGCAGAGTTCCAGTAACTCAGGAAAAAGGAGACCAAGGTCATTCCTCCAACTGGTTTCTTGGGGCCACAGTACAGAACACTCCCCCTGGGCTGTTCTGTAATATCAGCAGCTCTGAATTCTTCCCCCAGGTCTCCTGTGTCTCTGTGTCCTTTCCACTCCCACCCTCAGCCCTGTCCCCAAGAAACTGGCCACACTGGGCTCCATGGGCTGGAGGGAGGGACCCTTCCTTCTGGGGTAGGTTCGTTTTGTCTTTCCCCAGTCCTAGAGTCATCTTTTGTGTAGTTGAGTTGGCACATTTTTGTAATTAGTTGATGTGTTCAGTGTGTTTCAACCATTAACGTTGTCCATTTTTTGTGCACCAATCTGCTTTTCTACTGTTTTGTTTTATATGATTGATTTCAGTCACAGATAGGTGCCTATGTCTATCTGGGCATGTGTGTGTGTGTGTGTGTGTGTGTGTGTGTGTGTGTGTGTGTGTTTTGATATGTACAAATTTCTTCAGCCTTTGCTTTTTTGACTTCAGACTGAGTTTGTGTCAATCAAGCCTTCTTTTTGATATTTTAAACTAACTGGGTTTGTGCTTCCCCCACCCATGTATACTTTACATCAGTAGACCATGTAAAGTATGTTTGCACCCATGATTTCATTGGCTGCTCACAGCTTTGATGTGGGTGTTATGTGTGGTTGTTTCAGTCCACCAGGGTTTTTTCCCCCCTTTCTCTTTTACAGTTATATGATTTCATGTAAGCAGTTAATGTAAACATTGTTGGCATGACAGGTCATGCAGTGCTGTAACATTTTTTTTAAATGTTGCACCTACTTTACAATTAAAAAACTGGTCACCATACTTAAATTTTGCCCATAGAGCCATTTCTTTCTCTTTGTATTAAAGCCAATTCATTTTTTTTAAATGAAGGCTAGCCCTTCTACATTGTACATTTTTTTTATTCCCTAAAATAAACTTTTCCCCCTAATATATCTGAGAATGGAAACAGAATGAAAATGTTTTGCTCCTTTTAAGAACTTAATAGCTCCCCTTGAAAAAGGCAAACTGATTTTATTCTGTTCCCCTAACAGTCTTAGGAAGCACAAGGAGAATAAACTATACCTTTATGTAGTTTCCAAAGATTATTTCCAACAAGTGGAAATTAACAGAGCAGCTCTTGTTTGATTTGTCTTGTTTGTGGCATTAAAAACAATCAGGGTTTTTATTTATTTAAAGGAACATTTCAATTCTATTGTGAATATCAATACTTTAAGAAGAATATTCATCCCTTGTGATATCATGGGCCACTTTTCGTCTTTTAATTAGACCCTGACTTTGAGTAATTTGCTGTGTCCGTTTTTTTAAGTAATCACAACCTTCAGTTTTGAACATACAGCATAATTGTGGGAGGAGCAGAGGGCAGTTTTTTGTTTTCCGTTAAGTTTTATGAAAATTCTCAACTGACTTATCCCATGAGGAGATTCCTTTTTCATTTCAGAGTGCAGTTACTTTGGTAATCGTCCGTGCTGTGTGCAACGTTCCTGTGTAAGTCACAGGCCATTCTGCACTGAGATTTTAAAATCTAAGATGCGTAAGATGCTAGTGACATTGCTCTTTGTGCAAAGAAAGCCAAGGATTCTAGACCTTACCGAAAATCTGAAATCTTGTTTACATTGCCCATTTTTGCCCAAATAGTGTAACACAAGACTCAAGACATGTCACTGTCATGTATAAAATGAGTTATGCAATACTTTATTGATGTGGGGGCTGTGGCCAAATTAATAACCTGATATTAAGAACTGTAATATTGAATTAGTTTATCTTTTTCTTTCATTCACTCTATCACATTTGCATTAGCCAAAGAGATAAGAACATTAGTAATTCATGTGTGTAAAAAAAAAAACCCTAGTGATTTTTAAATCAGTGAGCCAAAAAGCAATAAACAATTCCAGCATGGGATATCCTGCTAAGAGTAGGGAGTCGGATGGAGAAAAAATATACAAAAAGCATTTTCTTAAATATGAAAGATTAATTTGTATCTACTGTAAATATGTATTATCAGCCTTACCTGCTTTTATACACACTGTGTGTGTACTTCAGTGACCTTTTATAAACCGGGAAAAAAAATGGTTGATTTACTGATTTGTTATGTAAATACAAAGTTGTCTATAAATTGGAAAATTTGATGCCGGATGGCTTCACAATATACAAATGTGTTTTGTAACATCATGCCTTTATGGATTAAGTATAAATACACTGATTGTCTGTATAGAAAAGTAGCAATTTACATTTCACCTGCATTTCAAATGAATATCTTTATCCAAATGGTTATAGCCTTAGGAAAAATAAGTGACATCAACATTTTCATTGCAGAAAAACAAATATGGTTTTGAATTCACCAAAATTCCTTTTCACACTCAAGAGTCTTTTCAGTTCCATGCTAAATGCCTTGTATTAGGAGATTTCCATAGGTGGTTTGATTCATCGATCCAGGTCTGGGCTCTACCTAGGAAACCTTCCCAAACTGAATTGTTCTACTTTAGAGACAGGCTGTGCATCTTAATTTCTAAATCATAGGCAGAGAAAAAGCCACAGCCACCTTATTGCTTTTGACTTGTTCTTTTCTGCTTTAGTTCATATGTCTTAGAAACACCACACAGATAGTCAGGGCCTAGTTCTCATGTTCCAGGAGTGTCATCTCAGCTTGGGGCTTGTCGGCCTTGGCACCGGTAACATTTGGGTGAGATCATGCGTTGTTGCGGGGGCTGTCCTGGGCATTGTAGGATGTTTGGCAGCCTCCCTGGTCTCTACCCACCAGATGCCAGTAGCTTCCCTTCCAAATTGTGACAATCAGAAGCGATGCCACACATTGCCAAATGTCTCCTGGAGGGGGACCTGGGGGCGGGGGACAAAATGAGATTTGAAAACCACTGCCTTAACAGAATCAGTTAGGGAACATATGTCTGTCTGAAGTACGCCATGTTTTGCATGCTGAATCTGCAGGAAACGGATTCCTAGATCAAAATCCAAAACAAAATCCATGCCAAGGGTGAGCTTCTTGATCCATGATTAAGGAAGGGAACACATGAGCTTTGGCTTTATTTTGAACACATTTGACACTTTGATGCTAAGACCCAGAACAATCATGTTTTGAGAACTCTCAGATAAGGCTCAGGAGAGTCACCTGAATTCTGTGGTCCCGAGTTTCCGAGAAGACTGATGGTCCACGCTGGGTAATGCAAGGGGCTTCCAGCAGTGGGAGGCTGCCCAGGGCTAGTGTAGCTGCCTCCCTTGGTGAAGATGAGGAAGCTGGCAAAGGAGGCCCTGTTCTGCGTGTATTTTAACAGCTCTCTGCAGCGGCCTGGTTCAGGAATCGATCGTTTCTGTGTGACCCTCTTAAAAGTTCTGATAGAAGCAGTTCAGGAGACCTTGGAGATATCATGGATAAATATATTCATTCAATAAATATTCATGGACACCTGCTCTATGCCCCAACCTGTGTGGCAAGGGGGATGCAATAGTGAATAAGACAGACCCCTTCTTTGCCCTCACAACAGCTGCCCAAGGAGGTAGCCAATTAACGTGTAAGTACAACAGAAGGTGGTAGGGCTGGGATAGGGAAGCCCATCACAGGCCCCTGGCCCCATTTAATGGGGCTGGGGCTTCAGTGGGGATCAAGGAAGATGAATAAGATTAGTCGGGCACAGGAGATATGTGTGACGTGGAGGAAGGTAAATGAGAGCAAGTTGGGGGCAGAGAGAACAGGTGTGTAAGGCTTGGAGCTAAGGAGTGTGAGAGGAGAATAGAGTGCAAAAGGGAATTATGAAGAGAAATAGAGTGAAAGGCAAAGTCGGGGAGGGGTCTAGGCAAGTTTTGTCAAGAGTTTGCCCTTGAGCACCATAGTAATGGGGAACTATTGTAGGGTTTTTTTGTGGGGGGGGGATATAATCAGGTTTGTGTTTTTAAAAGATTATTCTGACTGTAGTGTGAAGAAGAGGCATTTGCAGGAGGACAACACCGACGAGCATAGACCTCGTGTCAAGTGCAGCATTTTTACTTAGCATGTACGTCCTCAGAAACCAACATAAAATATGGGGGCCACTCTACTACTTCTTCTTACATTTGTTGAGCAAGTTCCACCCCAGTCTTGAGGGGTGTGCAATGTACATGTGCAAATTCACTTCAGTAGCCATGAAGACATGCTCATCAGTACACTTATGTTTTTTGCCAACAACATGAATTCCCTATTTTATTTTTTATTTTATTTTTTACACAAATGAGTGTGCTGTTGGCCTAGCAATAGTGTTTCCACTTTGATGATCAGAGGATGGGAAAGTTAAAATCTAAAGCCTCTTGTGAAAGTGTTAGAAAGCAAGGCCTGCAAACCAGCATGCACAGGTAAATGAGGGTCAGGTCACACCTCTGGAGTGAGCATTCATCCCTCACACATCCACAGGAAACAGGAAGCTGCAGAGGAGCACGCAACATGCCGGGGGTACCAGGTGAGCACAGAAGGCTATGAAAGCACAGGAAAGGGGAACACAGGGAGTCAGAGCCCAGGACAAGGCCATCTGGCTTCATGGACCTCTGCCCCACAGCAGGGGCGGCCACAGTGGCCTTTCATCATCCGTTCCATGCCCTTCAAAGTATTCCCAGCCACAATTAGTCACCTCCTACATTCAGTGAACATTGAACTTGAGGGTTCTTCCAAGCTAATTATCGGTTTTAAAAGAAAAAAAAAGCAGAGGCAATGCAATAACAGGCATCCAATTCTACGATCCAGAGACCAGCAAATAGGCCTTCCCTCCGGCACGGGCCCTCTGCACAGGAAATGGACCCTCGACGGGGAGACGGTCCATCATAAAGTTTACAAATTGGGCTCTGGAGGGCGATTGTCTGCACACAAATCTAGGCTGTGCCACTAACTAGTTGCTTGACTTTGGGCAAGTTACTCAGCCTATCCATGTTTTGTTTCATCTACAAAAGGGGATAATAATAGCACTTTCCTTGTGGGATTGATTAAAGATCAGATGAGATCATGCAGCTCTGGGTGCCTGGTATGAAAGATTCAGATTAGAACAGGGAACTTCCTGCCAGTGAAAGTGTCGCACATAAGGAGGACTTGTGTCTAGAGGTGCTGTGTCTTCCCCAAAAGCCCTGAAGGGTAAGAGAGTGGTTGGCCTGTCCAGGGCAGTTCTGACAAAGCAAACTGCACCACGGAGGTGTCTGCTTCTCCCTCCCAGCTCGCAGATTCTGGACGGACCGCCCAGGGTGTTTCTTAGGTGAACTCCACTGTCCATAATGCTACAGGCAGAACTAGACCAGCAAAGTGATTTCCCAGGAAACTGGTCTGCAAAATGATTTCTCCAAGAAGCTAAGTGCATGGCTGTGGTAACCAGAGCAGAAACAGCTTCTAACCTTCATCCTCAGAGTGAAATTGGAAAGGGCTCTTCAAATAAGTGGCTCAAGATGTGAAAATTTTAAACAAAATCAGTCCAATCAGGGAAAGCACAGTTTAGTACAGGGAAAAGTGTATTTGACTTAAAGTGAAATTTGGGGTCCGCGTTCTTTTTAAAAAAATGTATTGCTATTGATTTCAGAGAGGAAGGGAGAGAGAGATAGAAATCAATTATGAGAGAAAAATCACTAATAGGCTGCCTCCTGCATGTCCCCTCCCTGCCCCCTACTGGGGATGGAGCCTGAAACCTGGTCATGTGGCCTGACCAGGAATCGAACTGTGATCTCCTGGTTCATAGGTCGATGATCAACCACTGAGCCACACCAGCCTAGTCCTTGGTGCAGACTGACTCTTGATCATTAGAGAAACCCTGAGGCCTCCTCCAAGGTGTGAATCCAGGCATTCAGGAGCCCTGTGCCTTCAGGCAAATTACCACCTCCCAGCCTTTGTTTCATCATCTGAAAAATGGGGACAATAGAACCTACCTCTTAAAATTGCTTGAGGATTAAATATATGAATCTATGTGAGCGGCAGGCATACAGTAAGCGCTATGCAGGTCTGGCTATTATTATCATTATTACTGTTAGTAATAGAGGCTGAGCCACACTGACTTCCTTCACCGTAGATGGGAATGGTGTAGCCCTCATGTATCTTAAAGAAAGAGCCAGTCTTCTGTGGGGTGGTCACTTAAGAGGATCCTACTATTCATGTTTAACCATTTATTTCTCTTTCCTGATTTAAACACAGGTGCTCTTGAGAGGAGCAAGGTTTTGAACCAAGCACGAGTCAGGAAGCTCCCAGAAGTTTGAGAGTTCGGGGTGGGGGCAGGGGGGACGGGGAGGAGGAAAATGCTTATACTTTCACAGGATTCACTATGCTCAGAAGACAAGCATGACCATGAAAAGAGATGGTGCCCTGAGCCATGCTTTTAGAAGGGGAAAGAACGAATAACCCACAGTCATAGTATTTATAAGTGCTATTAAGGATTATTATTGATTTCTCAATTGGAAGTTCATATCTAAGTATTATACTTAGAATATTCAGACTGTGAAACCTTAGGTACATCTTGCTAAGTGTTGGGGGCGGGGGGTGGGGTTCAGAATTTGCCAAACACAGATGCAGATAAATGGTTTAGCTAAACACTTAGCTCCCAGGGCCTCAAGCTGTCCTGTCTGCTCAGCTGCTGCACACTGCGTGCGCGCGGGGCCAGGACAACTGGTCGCCTGAAGCTTTGGTCCCTGGAGTGTGACTCTGTCCCCCAGGACATAGCTTTCGCTGCCAAGGTGATCTTTCCTAGCTGTCGTGGTCCGGGGTGTTAGCCTTTGGAAATCACCTGTGACCTTTTACAGGCTCTGTCCCCCTTTTCCAATCAAAGAGGGATTATCTCGAAATGTTAGGTTCTTTCAAATTTCAAAACAAGCCTGGAGGTTCAGGCGCTCATGATTTCAGGCTGATTCTGACTGTTCTGATGAATTTGGCAAAGAACTGGAAGCAAAAATTCACAGAAGCTGGAGAAGGAGGCGTGCGAGAGGCAGCCTGGAGAATGGACTGGCTCTCTGTGGACAAGCCATCTGCCCAGCCGAGTCGGCAAAGACGAAGAGACACTGTTTTGTCCCCTTTCTCTTGGATTTCCAGCTCTTCCCACGTGTCCAAGGCCATCATGGAGCAGGTGAGGCGTCCAGGAAGGAGGGGAAAGTGCGCCTTGTGCCTCGTAAGGCAACTGGGTCAGCCAAAGAGATCAGGCTGCAGCCACTGCCTCAGGAGGGGCACACAACTTCCCGCGCAGAGAACAAAACAAAGAAGGGGTGTCGGCCCTGCCTCAGAGAGTAGCTTTCCTTGTTCTAAAGCAATGGTTCTCAAACTTGACTAACAAATTCCTATCAGTAAAATAAAAATGAAATTGAAGTCATACTATATACAGACAAATGCATGTGAATATGCTTGTGCTAGTATGTATACTACTGAATTAATATGTGTTATAAAACTCACAAACTGGAAATTAGGAAAGACTGAGATTAATGGAACAGAAATGCAAGTTTTTCTATTTCTCTCTCTCACCCCAGTGGATTATCTTGCATTTTGCCTGCAGTATGTGCATCCGACTTTAGAATCATTCCAAGTGATGAAACACTGGCAGGTCATAATGTGTGTCTCCCATGAGCAAAGGCGGTGATGGAGCCAAACCATCAAAGGGAGCTCCTTGAGGAGAGACCCAGTTTTCCTTATTCAATCTGCTCAATTCTAATTCAATTGTAAAGGAGACAAGAAAGGGAGGAAAGTGTTCCTGAAAACCTGGCGGCTAACGTGGAATGTAGGCTTTATATTAGGGTGTGTGAATGACCTTGATCTTTCTATAAGCTCAGACTGTCACCAGATGTAGCGCTTTGAATGTGAGACAGGGTCCGACCAGGTTCTGTCATCTGTTCAGGACAGGTGCCCACCCAGTGTGCCCGGCACTGCCCACGCCACACTTGGTAGCAGTAAGTGAGCAAGCCAGCTCCACGGTGGGCCTGCCAGCTCACAGACCTGGGTCAGGCACTCTGTGCATATGCGCATGCACTTGGTACACTTCCAGCCTCCAGAGAGTTCTGGAACCTTCTCAACAGGTTCCCAAAACTTAAAGGTAATCTGTCCTTGTTACCCATGTAAAAGGTGTGGGCATGGTATTGTGGGAAAAGAGCGGAACTGGGTTCAAGTCTTAGCTCCGCTGTTCCTGTGGGACCTAGGACCAGTGCCTTTACTTTTCTAAACCTTACGTTTTCTCATCTGTCCCCAGGGGCACTGATGTTACCCCACCTACCCCACAGGGTGATCCTGAAGGTACACATGAATATACATATGTAGGCAGGTATTTTGCAGAACAATGCAAAACATCGTATGAATGAAGTCAAGGTATTCAGACTCATGTGCCTGAAGACTTCAGCTGGCGCTGTTGACCAGAATTCTCACGCACGTCTTCTCCACGTGGTCTGGGCTTCCTCGCAGCATCCACCTGGGTTCCAAGAGCAAGTGCCCCAGGACGCAAGAGGAAGAGCCAGGTGCAAGATGTATTGCCTTTCCCAACCTGCCCTCTGAAGTCACATGTCGTTGCTTTTGCCCAATTTGTTTGCTAAGAAGCATGGCCCTAAAGCCAGCACGTAAGAGGGGAATTTGACTCTCTCTCTCGATGAAGTGGCAAAAATGTGCAGACACATTTCAAATCACTACACAAGCTTTTAACAAAATACGTGATTGGAGCATATTCTCTTCGCTGGTATAAGTATTGCTGAGATTGGGGTCAAGTATCACATGGGAGGAACAATGCTAAGCACTGTACACGTTGAGAGAGTTAAATGGTGTACCACTCCCCATTCTATGGGACAGGTACTAGTATGTCCCCATGTTATAGATCTGGAGTCCAAAACTTAAAGGTAATCTGTTCTTGTCACCCATGGAGAAGTGGCAGCCCCACCAGAGGAGCCCAGGCAGCTTATCACTAAGCCAAACTGTCCGTATCCTCAGCCTCTCATGTACATATGTAAGATGAGGTTTGAGTAACTCAATATAGTTCTCAAAGTTAGTAAGTGGATGTATATATAGCTCTATACAATCTCACACACACAAAACATACTTGCACAGTTCATAATGATATGGAAAACATCTCTTCTTGGTGGCTGTTCCATGACGTTTCTGGAGGGAGGAGGCTGTATTTGTGGGAAAGGTGCTGCAATCACCCCTTTGTGGGGTAGAAGGGAGCCACCCTAGCCATACGGCAGGGCAGGAGGGGGCTCCCTTGGAAAAGGGGGTACTGAGTTTTGCAGGGGAAAGATGAAGAAAGAGGCAAGGGGACCAGAAGGAGACTTTAGGGGAAGAGATTTATCTTAAAAAGATTTCTTTCTTGTAACGAGGTTTACAAGAAAGACACTGTGCTGAGCAACATGAACTCTCCTTGAGCCTCTGAAAATTCTTCAGTGGGACGGGAAAGCATGATGGTTGGTGTAAATAAATTTCCAGTTGTAGATAGTTCAGAGTTTGAGTTTTGTCTCCAGGATCACTCAGAATAAGCCCGAGCTGCTAAAGGGAGTCACTAACGTCTGGGTTCTTAAACTGTGCCCTCTAGCAATTAGTCCATGTCCCTGGTGGAGTGAGTGATTGAATTCATTTGCTAGTTTCAGTCCCACTCGGGCCACTTCCTCCTTCCCAGGAATCAGGCTCATTCTGTTCACAGAAGAATGAATCTCTTCCATTGAGAACATGCTTACTGAGCACCTACAACTCTTATACTCAGATAGAAACAAACCCCAGTGACACTGAATTTGGGATGGAATGGCTGTTCACCTTGTTTTTCCCATTCTGGGTACCAGGATTCTACTAGGAAGGTGGATCCCTAAACAGTACTATGTGATCACTTTGTGGAATACTGTATCGTTTTTCCCAATTGTTCACAACCCCCTTCCTATAAAAGGACCTCATTGCCATATGACTTGTGGTATCTTTCTAGTTCTCCAACCTGAGGATGTCAAGCTTGGCCATGGACTAGTTGTGGCCAATGGGTTGTAAGTAGAAGAGCCTGTTCCAAAAAGGGACTTTAAAAGCCATTGTGTTCTCATTTCTTCATCCACAAGTTTTTATTTTAGATGAAAGTTATTCCTTCTGTCTGAATCCCACAATGAAAGAGACGTGTAGGCTGGAGCTGGACGGAGCGCAGCAGAGCTGTAGCTGATTGTAGGAGTCAAGCAACTTGAGCAAGAAACAAACCTTGGCTGTTTTAAGGCCGTAGGATTTTGAGGTTGTTACAACAGCATAACGTAGCCAAAGCTGAGCAAAATACAGTGTGAATTACCTGCCCATTGCGTGGAATATGGAATTGTACAAGACAGTCTCTGAGTTCTAGAAGCTTATAATCTAAGACATAAGATCAGACACCCAAGTATCTATTAAAGTAGCAGAAGTGTCTAAGCTGATGGGTGAAGCAGGAGGCCCATAAGGATGGTCAGCAGCATGGAAAACAAGAGGGGAGATTTTAGAGAGGAGGGATGATTGGAGGCTCAGTGATGCAGAGAGTTCAGGAGAAAAATAACTGAGCAGACATCTGTGGCTTTTGTTTCTAGGAGACAAATAGGGCCTTCAAGGAAATGCTTTCAGGGGAGTAGGTAGAGTGGGCAGTCAGATGCTAGGGGTTAAGGGGATGGAGAGTAAGCAAAGCCATCCAAAATTATGCTCTTTGGCTCTGGCCAGTTTGCTCAGTGGCTAGAGCATCGGCCTTCGGACTGAAGGGTCCCAGGTTTGATTCCAGACAAAGGCACATGCCTGGGTTGGGGCTTGACCCCTAGTAGGGGGCAACCAGGAGGCAGCCAATAATGATTCTCTCTCATTATTGATGTTTCTACCTCTCTCTCTCCCTTCCTCTATGAAATAAATAAAAATATATTTAAAATTTTTTTAAATGATACTCTGAACATGTTAGGAAGGGAAAGAACCATAGTGATAGAGGAAGTCAAAGGATTGTGGCTGTTTCACAGAATGATGCAGCAGGCACATTTGGGGGCTTCTGCCCTCCCTCCTCTCCCTTCTCAGAGAGTCTACCCCTACCCATGTGCCTGCTGAGTGGAGAGGGAATCTGGTTACTTCCACGATCCCAGCGTCAGATGATTGACTGAGGTGGGCACCTGATCAGGCTCAGAAAGATCCCCGGGACAATCACACTCCTTCTCACAGGAGTCCCAGATCAAGAGGCACAGACGAAAGATGCCCTTTGAGAACAGACCCTGGAGCTGAAAATCAAGTAGAGAAGAGTGGCTATGATCTGGTCGTGTGCATACCTAAGTCACGGGGACCCAGGGGAGTGGCTGGGCAGGAGAGAACAACAGACACAAGGAGAAAAGTGGAGAAGCCACAAGTGAGAGAGAATAACTAAGCGGTGGCACTTCATACATGCCACGCGCTGTACTAAGTCCTTTACATTGATTTACCTCCTTTATTTCTCATACCAATCCTATGAGATGGGTGCTATGGTTATCCTTATTTTACAGATGAAAACCCAAGACACAAAGAAGTTGTGCCCACTCCGACCCCCAGTGAAGCCGGGACATAAACTAAATGGGCTGCCTCCCAAGTCCTCACTTTTAGCCACATGCACCACTGCCTGCCAAGAGGGCGAGGAGAGGTGCTCTCTGAAGGTGCCCGGAGCCGGCCCTTCCTAAGCTCAGGTGCTCTCGCTTTACTGGGTTTCCTGAGACCACCTGAGCATCCCTGAGTCACCCAGTGGGTTCAGTTCCTGGCAAATGAGAAAACCTGAACCAAATCAAACGGGAAGCTCAAATGCTTTCTGAGTAGGAGGGAGTGGAGATGTTAGAGAGAAGAGTGGTTGTCAATGGAGCAGGCCCGCAAGGAAGCACGAGGGCTTGGGGTTAAGGGGGAGGGAGAGATTTTTCTTCTCCTATAGCCAGGACTATGGGCTTAGTTTTACCATCAGGCACCCACAGTGCCACATGGTAAGTCAACTAACCAACCAAACTAGGAGTTACACCTAATCCAGTGGCTATGCCTTCCGGCTGGCTCAGCCACTGGTGGAATGGGTGAGGTTGGGCCTGCATGACCCCTCCTTTCTGAGCCTTAGTATCTCTGTCAGTAAAATGGGGAGAATGGTAAAACACACATGGAGAGACTTTGACTTGCCAAGGCTCTGAGGAGACTGGGAAGCACAGATCACATGATGGGGCTGCCTGGGTGTTGGGTGTTGGGTCTGGTCTGCCAGAGATGGCCTCTGAGATGGAGGTTTGATTGCAGGACGTGTATCAGGGAATGCTGTCAGGATCACACCTGTGAGGAGCAAGGACAGACCAACTGAGCAGAGAGAGAAGTTACAGCAAAGGCAGCAGCCGGTTCCCAGGGGAACTTGAGCTGGGATGGCAGCTAGGAGTTGTCTCAGACTGAAGCCTGGGGCTGTGCCTTGAACCCCACCCCATGGAGAAGTCACTGGGCCCAGGATGTCCTATAAGGTGAGACCCAGCTGTGAGAGCTCCAGGAGGCAATGCGTGGGTGTCGCCCTGAAAAGACGGACCCGGTGGCTCACCACCACAGCAGCAGCTGCACACAAGAACTGAACCCCCTTCTCAGGGGCCAAATAAAGCAGGAGAGACTGGGCTTTGGGAAGAGGGGGAAGGGAGGTTCTGAGAGGGCCCAGGAGGAGAGTATAGGAGATTGTTCCATACTGATACGCTCTCACTCTGTACCCTCTTGAAATCATCAGGGAAGGGAGTGACCTGGGAAAACACTGTGTGGGTCTGGGTGTGTGTGTGTGTGTGTGTGTGTGTGTGTGTGTGTAGACTGTAAAGGGATGGGCTCCTGTATCTAGTCTGAGACCATGAAGCCCCAGGAATTTAGCCACGAGCCAGAGAAAAGCTGGAGATTATGCGGCAAGGAAATGTAGGGAGTGCTAGGGTTCTTGTTCCAGCATCTAGAAGGGTTCAGCAATCTGGAGAAGAGCTGTGTGTAACTTAATAAAGAGTCCAGAGATGAAATACAATTTTGAAAGGCATTTGGGGGTTGGGTCAGAGGAGCCTAGCTAAAGAAACTAAGATCTCCTCATCTCAGGACCCCATGCTTTTTATTAACACAAATTGTCCTGAGGCGAGATGGAGATATACACTTCAAAGGGTCAGGTTTCCTATACAGAGTCCATTGTCAGATTGGAAGAATCGCCTATGGCTGTTCAGGTGTTTGGCCAGTAGGAGGCAATAACATGTAGATTAAGATGCCCTGAGCTGTCTGGCAGCAAGCAATCATCCCTTTTCAGGTTTGGGGAAATGCCCTTCAGCCACTCCAGATGATTCAGCCCTTGCTGACATGCTGGAATTGGCTTCCGGCAAGGGAGGTCATAGAATTAGAGTTTGGGCCAAGTTTAACCTAAGTCTCCAAAGGACAGAGAGGTCCCACGTGGGTCATATTAGACAAGAGCTCCTTTACCGACGTTCAGCTGGGCTCTCAGATCTCCAAGAGCAAAATAGAAGGAAGTTGCTCTCTGCGGTATGTGTGCGCCCAGCTCACGGCTGGGCTGTTGAAAGTTACCAAGAAATTACCCGGCCTGATTCCGGTGACACAGAATGAGATGGGTGAGAGGACACGCCTCTCCCCAGAGCATCTTCAGGGCAAGGGTTAAGGGACTACTATCAACTAAACCCCAAAATGTGTGGAGGGCGTTTCCTCACAAACTAAACCCCAAAATGTGTATGCTAAAGCCCCACTCCCCATGTGACTGTGTTCACAGATACGACCCTCAATGAGGCGGTAAGGGCGGGATCGGTGTCCTTATAAGAAGAGGACAGGCATCATCTCTGCAATCATTAAGTCTCTGATACAACAACACAAAACAAGTTCAATGACTGGCAAGTTTCTGAGAAGAGGAGAGGACGCAGGCACAGACACAGGCACAGGCACAGAGAAGCAGGCCACGAGAAGGCGGAGGCACAAACCAAGGAACACCAGGAAGCTAAAGTGGCAAGGGATTCTCTCTGGAAGCCGTGGGAGGTGGAATGGCCTGCTCACACGTTGGTTCCAAACACCTTGCATCCAGAACCATGAGAGAAGGGATTTCTATTGTTTTAAGAAAATTTTAAAACCACACGTGCCTCCTTGTTTCCGGCGCTTGTTTGCTTGCTTGTTGGCCGTCACCAATGGCACTGACCTGATTTCAGCTTTCAAAGAAAATGTGTGTCACTGTAATTCTTTCAATTCTAGTTTTCAATGTGGCTAAAAAGTATGACCCAATTTAAGAACATGTCCAACACCCAAATCAAAACTGGAAACCAGAAAGGTGAGAGTTTACTCTCTGGGCCTCCTTATTTGAAAAATGAGGTAGTTGTACTAGATTTGTGGTTTAAAACAAAAAAAAATTTTTTTAAACCACAAGGAGGCTTTCTTCAAAAGAAATCTTACCAGGAAGCAGAAACAAAGGAGGTGCCAATGAGCTGAGCTGCTCAGATCGTAGGGGTGGGGCGGGTTCCAGAATCCTCCTGCCACAGCAGGGCTCTGCACAGGGAGGCTGAAACCGGTTATGGTCCTCCCCTAAATCCTCCTCCAGCCTCCTGTCTAGGCTCTAACCAGGAGGAGTTAGGGTTCTCACCCCACCCTCCCCAGTGGTCCTAGCAGGGAGCAGGTAAATGGCCCTGAAGGGAGGAGAGAGCCAGGGCCCAAAGGAGTGTTCCCAGCGCCTTCTCCCAAAGGCCACATCCATCCTAACACCCCAGGGGAGGGGGGCTGGTGGGCAGAAGCCAGGTGAGGCCCTGCTGGAGCTCCCCCAGGGATACAGGAGGAGTGGGCCAGAATGACAGAGAAGGTAGAAGCCGGGATGAGGACTCCACTCCCCTCCCCAGACAAAGCTGCTCCAGGCTGCCTGTGGCCATCTTTTCTCCTGACTCCCCTCGAGGCAGAAAACCCCTTGCTCCCTTTTTCGAAGACCAGGCTGCCTCTGAGCCCTGGCCCTGCTGCCCCCACGGGTCGCCCCTGGTTGCCACCCTGGCACCTTCAGCCTCTCCTTCTCTACCCACATCTCCAGTCAGCGGGCAAATGTGTGGAGGGCACCTCCTCACCAGAATTTAAACAAAACACAGCAAAAGGCCTTCTCCCATGTCCCCCACCACATTCACATTTTGAAAGAGTACCTATAATGGTCATCTCCATTCCTTCCCTTGTCCTCATTTGCTAAGTATTCCTTTCTGCTTTTACGTTTCTTGATTCCTTGCTCCTTTTTATTGAGTGGCCAGTTCTCTGCACTGAGGCTGAGTGCAGGGGTCTGGCACCCGCCCGGTCTCTGTTGCCGGTTGAGAAGTGGTTTGGCCAGCAGCTTCAGGCTTGCCCCCTGCTCTGAGGCCTGCCTGGAGCCCTCCATCGAAACTGAGCACACCTAGCTCACCACCAGCCTCCTTGTTGTTGGATCTACAGCTTCTCTCTCTCCCCCTGTCCTACCGGCACCCAGCTCTGCACCCAGCTGCCCCCTCAACACCCTTGTCCTCTCAGTGAGGAGCAGCTCACAGGCCACCCATCAGCACCACCTGAGGAGCTCATATCAAATGCAAATTCCCTGGAACCACAAGTCACAACCCCTAGGGTAGCCCTTCCACCCGGTGTCTGTAACAAGCTGCCCAACCCAGGTGATTCTCACACACACTGACGTCTGAGAGCTGCAGAAGGTGCCTGGACTCCCTGCTCCTGCTCAGTGTGTGTGTGTGTGTGTGTGTGTGTGTGTGTGTGTGTGTGTGTGTGTGTCTTTACTCCTCCTTCCCATTGTGCCCTCTCTTCGCAGCTCCGGATGGATTTGTCTGCTCTCTGGGAATGCCCGCCGCAGGAAATGTTGTGCCTCCAGGCATTTGTTGATACCGAGCTGAAAATGTAACTGTAGATGTACCCAATGTAAGATTAAGCTACTCCTGCCCGGCCAGCATAGCTCAGTGGTTGAGCATCGACCTATGAAGTAGGCAGTCACAGTTTGATTCCCATTCAGGGCACAAGCCCGGGTTGCGGGGTGATAGCAGGCACTGCTCTGAGGGCCTCCCAGTGCCAGGCAACAGCCCTGCTTTACTCCAGACCCCAGGTCCCAAGAGCGTTATCGTACCATGGCACTACCCACCAAGGGTAGGGACTGGCACAGGATGAGTGCTGGGGTCCTGCTTGCTGCCAGCCAGGCTTAAGGCAGGACAGTGCCACCCTTGGAAATCCCATGGGGATTCCCTAAGGCAGCAACCCAGCAGGTGGTGGGAGAATGAAGAAAATTCTCTCCCATCTTTTTATGAGCTCAGAGACTGTGGGGTGCGGCCAGGGTGTTTTGGACAGGTTCAAGCCTTGGACTACTGAGAGGACACAGCCCTCTCATGGCCATGTGCAAGTCCCAGCTTGGATGGCAGAGGCTTCCCAGCACAATTATAGCCAAAGGCTATAGCTGTGAGCTTGAGCCTGTGGTCCGAACACGTGGCCCCACGTACCTGAAGTGATAGAGTTCAGGTGTATGTAGTTGAGTGGGATTGAAACCAATGAGAATGTTGTAAACATCTTGATCACACCCCTACTTTGCCTCGTGGCATCTATTATAAAATAAAGACACGGCTTGTGGGCGTTGGCACTGTCCATCAGAGGGGCAGCGTCCCACTGAGACCCAGCTTTCATTCTTCTCTTGTCTTTTTCTAAGCCTTTCACCAACCCCACTCAGGGTCACTGAACCAGGCTGAGCTGGCACGGCACATAAGGCGCCCTGGGGCTGCGTATGCCAGGGCCGTGCCGGCTCACCACAAAAGACCCTCCTCTCCTCATGCCCTTCTGAGACCCTAAAGCAGTGGTTCTCAATCTTGGCTGCACATTAGAATCACCTGGGAATCTTTTTAAAATCCTGATTTCTGGGCCTCCGAGATGAGGTTGAGAACCACTGCTCTAAGTGAAGGCAATTAGGCCCAATGATGAGAACAAGTTTTAAGAAACTTTGAGGTACTGGTTAGCTCAGTGGTTCTCAACCTTCTGGCCCTTTAAATACAGTTCCTCATGTTGTGACCCAACCATAAAATTATTTTCGTTGCTACTTCATAACTGTAATGTTGCTACTGTTATGAATCATAATGTAAATATTTGATATGCAGGATGGTCTTAGGCGACCCCTGTGAAAGGGTCGTTCGACCGCTGAAGGGGTCACAACCCACAGGTTGAGAACCGCTGGTTAGCTGAATGTTACATAAGAATATCTGTACTTTACTCTGGGGTCTCTTTATTCATATATTCCATTCATTCATTCATTCATTCATCCAAATATCATTCACAGATATTTACTGAATGCCCACTCCAGTCCAGGCACCAGATAGAATGCTTTGCTAATTACTTCAGAAGAGACTTGTCTTAAGAGTGTCAGACCCAAAGGATATGAAGGGACAACTAAGCTTGGAAACCAGAGTAGTGGTTCCTCTATATCCTCTCCACTTTCATGTGTCTCTGTTTCCCTAACTGTAATGATAGGTACAGTGAGGATGAAAAAGAAGAAATACTTTGAAACTGAAATTGCTAATAAGTGCAAATCAATCTAAATTATGAGCATAAGTTACTCCTTCAATAACTATTCATAGGACTCCTATGCATGCCAGGATTTGTGCTGGGTACAGTGGGAAGGACATAGGTAGTCCCAGCAAGAGCCTGTCCACAAAGGCAAGATTGGTAGAGATGGGAGATACATATATGATTGTTTTGGGGTGCAGATGGAAAGATGGGATGGCTTAAAACACTAGATGCTATGAGATTTCTGGAGGGGAAAGGCGATCTGCATTGTACAACCAGTAGTGATGCGGTTAATCCTTATTCTCCTTAGATTTCACAATGTTCATTTAAAATAGTATAACAAGAACACAAGCTATACCATCAAGGGCTGAGAGCAAGAGGGTACATCAACTGCTCAGACGCGTGACCATGATGAGCCTGTCATGCCTGCGTGAGACAAGGCGCTAATCCTCCCTGGGAAGCATGAGCCAATCCAGGCATTCCACGAGCCTGTGGGTTGTGTCAATGAAGTTAGAAGTAAATGTGGGAAGGCAAGGCCCACTGGATTAAGCCACCAACGCTGAGAAGAAATGGAGGTGTGAATATTTGGTAGTCAGTGGCTAGAATAGTAAAGATGGAGAACAAGACAGTGTATCACACACGTATGGGCCCTCTCCTCCTGTCAGTTCCCCTCCATGGACTGCTTCCCAGCCAGAAGCACGTGGTAAGTCTTTGCCTTTTCTTGGCCCTAGCCTAGAAGAAGCCCAGAGGCAGAGAGCATGTGTGGATGAATCCAAGGTTGTTCTTGGGAGAGGACTCATGCACACACCCACTGGGTATGGTCTCTCTGCCATCTCTGAATCAAGAGAGCAAATTGCCAGTAGTGCTATTAAGAAGAGGGCTAGCGAACAGAGGCAGGAAATCATACTGACAATTGGTCTGAAGAGAAGGTGTATTAGTCTACCAGGGCTGCTGTCACAAAGCACCACACAGAGACTGGTGGCTTAAACAACAGAAGTGTATTGCCTCACAGTCCTGGAGGCCAGGAGTTGAAGATAGATCAAAGTGTCAGTAGGTTTGCTTTCTTCTGAGGCCCTTCTCCTTAGCTTGTAGATGGGCATAGTCTCCTTGAGTCCTCACAGGGTGTCTCCGTATGTGTCTAATCTCTCCTTCTCATAAGGACACCGTCATATTGGATTAGACCTAACCCTAATGAACTTATTTTACCTTACTTACCTCTTTAACGACCCTATCTCCTAACACAGTCACATTCTATGGTACTGGAGGGTTAGGACATCAACAAATGAATTTTGGGAGAGGGCAAAATTCAGCCCATAGAAGCAGCATTTCTTAACTTCGTTAAATTGAAGCCACTGGAGAAAAGAGAACAACCATCTTTCTGTGTGGATTGTCATAAAGGCTTTACCAGGGCCTGGGGTGGAGGGCGAGAAGAAAGGCACAACTCAGTCTCGTTGGGCCAGGACTCCAGGAGAGACCGGGTCTTACCAAAGGCCTCCTCTACAGCAGGTGGCGATATGGACTGAATGTTTGTGTCCCCCCAAATTCACATGTTGAAGTCCTAACCCCCACATGATGGTTGTATAAGGTGGAGCCTCTGGGAAGCAATTAGGTCATGAAAGTGGAGCCCCCTACAATGAGATTAGAGTCCTGATAAGAAGAGTTTGCTCTCTCTTGGTTCTCCAGCATGTGAGAACACCGGAAGCAGGTTGTCTACAAACCAGGAAGAGGGCCTTCCCAGAACAGAAACCGCCAGCACGCTGATCTTGGACTTCCCAGCTTCCAGAACTGTGGGCAATAAATATTTGTTATTTAAACCACCCAGTCTGTGGTAGTTGATAGCAGCCCAAGACAGGTGGTGGGGATTCTAGGAGTGCGATGACCCAACCACACGCAGAGGAAGCGCCGCCTGGATTGCAAAGTTGATCTTTGGCCTCATTGCCCAGTGGAGTTGTGGGGCCCTGCAGGGTCATGACCGGGAGGCAGAACTTCCAGAGGGCAGACCATTGTGCTTCCTCTTCCTCCTCAAGAACAAATGCTGCCTGTCCCACTGGCCCCAGAGTAAGCCCCTTCTTTGTGATGCGCTGCTACTGGGCGCTGTGCGGCCAGTTTGGGGCCCTCTGTCTCTAAGTGGCCCAGATCTCTGAGAGCTGATGGAGAGGAAGCTGGTGCTGATCTGATGGTGGAGGTTTCCTGGGTGCTGACACCAGGAGGCATTTGTAATGCCGGTAGCAGCTCTGTGTGGCTCTAATCTGGTTTGTGCAAACCCAGCCATTTCACAGCCCACAAGGAAGGCTAGGAGGAGGGATCTGCTTTGATCTGTTATCAAAGAAGATTTTGCATTTACATGGGAGTGGCTAATGCGAAAAATATTGCTGTTTGAGAGAAATTCAGATATTTAAAATGATACTGTGGTTAGTGTCTATTTCTCAACTAATTGGAACACCCTGCATTAAACAAACACACATGGAACCCCCTGTTTCATTCTTCAAAGACCAAGTGAAAGGGGAGCAGAGCATCCGAGTGCTTATGCAGGTTTCCCGCCACTCCTCTAGTACCCCGACCTCTGTGACGCTGTGCTCCAACCTGGCCAGAGCTGCCAGAAAGCCAGGGAATGCCTTCTGCTCAAGGCCCCTGCACAAGGTCTACACACGAGGGCTGAGGCTGGAACCCTTGTTTCAGAAAGCAGTTTCTTCCACATTCGGCTGCAGCCCAAGGGAATGGGATTTGAGGCAGAAGACTGGGTCTGAATCAAAGCACTACCCCTGACCAGCTGTAAGGGATCAGCTCAGAACCTCTGAGTCTGGACTCCCTCATTTGTAAAATGGGAATATAATCGTTTTTGACCTTCACTCTCCCCCCTAGGGCTTTTGTGAGAAGCAAATGGAATAGCAGAGGTGAAGGAACTTCTAAACAATTAAACATCATCTATACCTTGCAGAAGATGTTTTTTGGTTTTGTCAGCCAGCATCTTTTACCTCTCTTTCTAATGATAGTATATTTTCCTCTGACAACCAACCTCATCTGACTGTTAGTCCCTGGGCTGCAGGTGGACTTGACCTTTCCTCCAGTCCCAGAAGCTGGGGATGTGGCTCAAGGCCTGGCCAACAAACGCCTTGCACCCTCCCAGCCTCTTCCTGTGGTGGGCTGGCCCTCAGAATGCTTTCCAATCATCATCCAGTATACTATCCTGTATTGCAGGGACTGCACAGCTAAACTACCTTTTCTAGACTGTTCTATAGGCAATCATCTTTTTTAAATATGTTTTTTTAAAAATTGATTTTAGAGAAAGAGGAATGGAGAGAGAGAGAGAGAGAGAGAGACATTAATATGAGAGAGAAGCATCAATTGGTTACCTCCCTTATGCACCCTGACTGGGAATTGAACCCTCAACCTGGGCATGTGCTTTGACCGGAAATCAAACCAGCCACCTTTCAGTGCATGGGATGACGCTCAACCAACTGAACCACACTGGCCAGGGCTACTGGCAATAATCTTAATGCAAATTATTATACAAAATTTTCCATTCAAATTAGATTTGGAAGGCAGAGTGCAGAAGAGACGGTTCCCCTGTGGCTCACATTTTCTGTAGGCACACGTGCTCATGGAGACACTTCTGATAAGGACCCTAATCCTGCAGCGGTGGTCCAATATTTATTCAGTCACGTCTTGGGTTTGAGGAGCAGTTTGGTGGCAATGGCAGTGCTGAGAACTGGCCTTCTGATCCCAGAATCACACATACGGCACGTGGTGTTGCACTCAACCGCTCTCGGGGGGCCTCCTGACTCCCCACCTTCCTGAGTGCTTCAGGAGTCATAGCTCCCCAGCAGGTTCGTTCTGCTGTATTCTGGGGGTCATTTCTGAAGATTCAACCTAGAACTCACCCCTCAATTTTGCCAGCACCCGATATTGGAGTTAAATCTCTCTCTGCTTTAAATATCTAGAGTGGCTTCTATATTCTACCAATGAACCCCGCCTAGTACAGAAGAGATGGGCACTTGGGAGCCCATTTGGACCAAGGAGAGAGTCAGCTCACAAAGTTTTATTCAGTGGAGAAGCAGAGGCTAACTTTCTGATGGACTTGGAGGCGAGGAGCCCAGAGCAGCTGGCAGCCACCTTGCTGTCACACAGTCTCATCTGAGAAAGTCGCCAAGGTGAGGGGGCCACGCCAAGAGATGAGAGAAGCCTGGTCTTGACACTATTTGAGTAGCTCCATCAAGCAACGTCTTGTGCCAAACCTACCCCTGGACGTTCCAGTTACATGAGCCAACAAACTTCTCCTTCTGCCTAAGACAACTGGAGTTGTGCTCCTCCATCATTTGACCAAACGTAATTTATCAGGTGTAATGACAACTACAAGAGAGAAACCACGGGGCAGGAGTGGCTAGATAGCTCACATATTCTCAGCCAGAATCACCCGGGGGCACCTTACAAAACAAAAGTGATCAGGTCTGGGCCTGGGCCCTTGAGGTCATGTGAGGGGCGCATAAGCAATTGGAAAATTCTGTCAGGGGAGGTGCTTCTTACGTGCACCGCTGAGAGCGGGGCTGCTATGGATCAACTCACAGGGAAGGGAAAGCAAAGAGGCAGGTATTTCTTTAAATCACTTGAGTGTGTGAATCCCAGTTTCAGTCTCCAACATTATTATTTTTTTACTTGATTTTGATTTTCTTCTTTTAGGGTTGAAAAAAACCTTTGCATTAAGTCACTCAGTATTGTAGCTACCCGATGAGAATAGTATCGAGTGAAATATTCCAGCCCAGCTTGCAGAAGCCGAAGCAGCTGGGCCATTTTTTAAAATTGTAATAAATAAGTGAATGCATAATCAATCCCCTGAGCGCCAGCTCTCGGTTCCATGAGCTCCCGGAGCTGTGCTTTTTCATCTCTATTCTATGCCCCGAAAAGAAAAGCAACGTAGGGAAAATGTTGACAGACTGTTCTCTGTGACGTCAACCAACAGAAAACACTGAACGGTTGATGCTCCTTCCAGGCGGCGTAGCTGCTGCGGGTTTTGGTGGTTGGCGGTTTAGAACAACCCTTCCCTTTCTGGAATAACTGTTAGCTATTTAGTACCAAAAGCCTCTGGTGAAGAGGAGGCCGATGTTTTGAAGTCTGCAATGTGTACCTGACACAACAGTGATGGAAACAGCCCTGCGGAGCGGAGGGAACAGCACAGAACTAAATATTGACCAAGCCTTTCGGCAGGGCCTGGCCAGAGCTCCAGTGGCCAAAGATGACAGACGTGCTCCACTGGCTCAAGAAATGTCCAGAGAAACAGGCTTGGGGAATGAGGACCATCATTTGATGGAGGCTTTTATTTTTGGAATCAAACAAAAATGACTTAAAGACAAATCTGCAGAATAAGATGGGTGCTCAAACCAGCTGACTCTAGAGTGTGACTCATAGGACAGCTCTGCAGTCAGTTCCCAAAGCTGATTTCTGCAAATACCCTGGGCTTCTCAGAAGGCGTGCGTGACCTCCTGAGGCTCCATCTGAAGGGGCACATCCATTTCATATAGAAGTTCCGTGTGTCTGTTTTCTGTTTTAGATTGTAGGATATATAGTCCCCCCCCCAAAAAAAAAAAATTCACAAGATGAATGCTTAGTTGATGGAATTTTTCTCTAAGCTGAATTTCCCCAAGCCTTCCCTGTGTATGAATATGTATTAGGTCACATGAGCCTGAACAGTAAATTACACTGGCCCATTGCCTCTGCCCTCGCGCCCTCGGGAAGGCTCCCCATGGTATTGCTGAAGTCTTCTCTGTGTGAAAGAACTACCTCCTCTCTCGGGACCGAGCCGCTGGTGACCATTGTGGCCATGCTCCCAGGGGTCTCTGCCTTCCTCCTGAGCCCCTATCGGCCTTGCAGACATGGGGAGATGGGCCTGCATCCCAATCCTGTGTTGTATTTTAGCCTCTGGACCTGCATCTCTCAAGTCTCCATTGCAAGGCACTCATTTGCCTGCCTGCAGCTTCTTTCTAACCCACCCCCTCATCCCCAGGGCCAGGGCACAGACACCATGATCCCACTCCCTCCCTCCTCCCCACCAGGCTCTGAAGGACAGTGCCCGTCACCTCCTCTCTTCATGCAAACAGATCCCTGCGGAGCTGGCTGCCAGCTCAGGACTCCACTGGACAGTGAATCGCATCAGATACGGCTTCTTCTAAAATAAAGGTCGGGCCAGGCCTGGAGAAGAGCCCCTCCGATCACCTCTCTTGGTTTATGGCAGAGCTAGCCTCAGGCCAAAGCTTACATTTAATTAACAGAATGGGATCCAGGCAGGAGGCCATGCTCTCTGCTCTCCGTTAAAAGGTAAGGACAGTGTGTGCGAGTGACGGTACAATTAAGACACACGTCTCCAGCCCAGGGCAGGGATGTTCCACACTCGGCAAGGACCACAGACACTGCCGGCAAGGGTTCTGGGAGCAGTTAACACTGTGGGTGCTCCCACTCTGTTTTATAAAAGCTGTCATGTTTTGATTCTTTTCCAAAAAGGAAAGTCTCTTGCTCCTAGGGTTACGGGGAGACTTAAACATGTTTCAGATGTGAGGGGCCACGCCCTCTCTCCTCTTCCTCACCGCCCACCCCCCTTCTTCCAGCAACTTATTAGAACTATACATTTAATTGGATTAGTTGAAGAAAATAAGTTATTTTTATTAAAACAAGTTTGACTATATTATGGTGTAAGATACAAAAATTCACATGGTTTTTAAGATAGAATAAGGGACTTGAGAGAAATGCCATCCCTGCCGCTCTGGGGCCTGCATTTGCCCTTGTTAGGGATCCTTCGGCCCAGAAGTCTGAGCAGTTCTGTGGGGGCCTGGGGGGCCCAGAAAGCTCCCTGGCTGAGGACTGGCAGGAGTGGCTTGTGTTAGAGAACCCGCTGGGAAGGCAGCGCGGTGAGGTGGCAGGGACCAGGGCAGGCCTGGACTCAGCCCCTAGGTAATAATTGCACAAGTTGCCTCTTGAATCCAGAGCCGCCTGCGAGCAGTTTATGCTTGGTTTCGGGTCCACAGTGAGACCATGTCACCACGGACAGCGAGCCTCGGAGCTCTACTTATTGCTGAGGAATAAGTAGAAGGAGAGGAGCTCTCAGCCGCACGGCCTGACTCAGGCACAGGCCGGCTGAATCTCGCTGCCCCTGCACCTTGGACGCATGGTCTCCATGTTTGCCCCCCTCTGGCCGTCCCCTTTTCCAACCGGGCAGGCTCCCAGCGTCCCTGCGGCCAGGCCCACCCGCCAGAGGCCACGACGCCTCAGCACCTGGCTGGGTCCAGGGAGCTGCCACTGGGCTCTCTTGGCCCTGGGCTGGCTGCCCCACCCCAACCCTCATGCCCACCCCCACCCTGTCAGCGACCCATGCCCTGACAGGACAGTCCCGCTCAGTCTACATCTGACGCAGGAGAACGTGACTCCACGCTTTCCCAGAGGGAGACATGGTGATAAGTTCCCAGGGGTTGTGCTGACTCTGGAGAGAAGTGGCTGTCCTCACGCCCTGAGTGGGGATGAGGCTCACACACCCTGACAGCCTCCTGTGGAGGGGAGGGTGCACACACCACTCCTGCCCCAGGTCCCACCTCCTTGTGTCAGGGAGGGAGAGGGACCAGCGGGTGCCACCCACGGCGCTTCAAGTGGTCCCCACGCCTGGGCATCACAGCTTGGCTCTGCCCCCCAGCCCCCATCTCTCCCTGCAGCCCAGGAGGAAGCACTGACTAGAGGACTTGACGGGCTTCTACTTATTGCTGAGGAAGCAGGAGGACGAGGACACTGTCCCCTGGTGCACTCTGCGGGTGGACAGAGATGGCTCCAGCCTCCCCTCTCAGCTTCGCTTTCTGTTTCAAGTCTGCCGTCTGTATCTCTGAGTCCTACACAACGCATTAGAACACGGTAAGAAACAAATCTGTTTGCGAGGCGAACGTTCTGAATTCCAATAAGCCATTTCTCTCTGTCAGCAACATCACTCTCAGGGTCCCAGTGGACTCTGATTCGTCCACACCCCTGGAGCGGGAACATGGTGGGTGTGAAGTTCCACATTTAAGAGTCCAAATAGGGCTTTGAGGGCTACTTGAGGCCGCCTTCTTAGGAGGCCCCAGCAGTGGCTACACCTGACAGGCAGTCAACCAATACTGACTTACTAATCACCAATACCTGCCAGGCATGGTGACAGGTGTTTGGGGTGGTGTGGAGCAATGGCTCCACCCTCTGTAAGCTTAAAAGCTAGTGGGGAAGAAAGACGTTAAGCAAGAGTTTCCCATTATATTGAACATCATGGAGAAGGACACGATACTGTGGGCTCTCATCAACTCGGCTGAGGGTGGGAGATGGAGTAAGCAACCCTAAAAAGTAATTAACAGTGATTCCTTAATGTCATCAAGTTAGCTAACCGGTGTTCAAATTTCCAGTTGTCTTATATGTGACCAACACTCTTTTTGCAGTTCACTCAAAGGGAAGTTCTTAGAGATCAGCCAACCTTCTTATCTTACAAGATAAGGAGACTGAGAGCTAGAGAGATTAAATAACTTACCCAGAACCTCAGAGGTTATTTGTCGATAATTTGATCCTGCCTCTTTTCATGATGTATTCGGGGCAGGTGATTGCCTAGTGAAAGACCCAACAATTCACTCATTCATTTTAGCAAATATTGGTTGAACATCAGCAATGTCCACTTAACGAAGCCAGCGCAGTCAACAGCACTTGGATCTGTACTCAGAGGAACTGAGCTTTGATGGATGGGACTTCTGCCTTTGACATTAGGCAAGTCTCCCCACCCATCCGTCATGTACCTGGAATCCCCAGGAGAGGCACTCTTGGATGAAGGAGTTGTCCTGGGAGTTCCTTATGAATATTTACAATATTATTCTAGTGGGTAACTTTTCTTCCTATTTAGGAGGAATCCTAAAAGAGGAAAGAAGACTCTACTTTCCACTGCAGAATTGAAATTTATGGATGGTCCTTTCCCCACCTCCAGAAAGCTGGCCAGAGACACAGGACTTGGTGCTCCACCCCAAGGCTGCAGCCCAGGACTGTCTGTCTTGAAGAAGCAGCACACAGACCCAGGCCACTCCATCTCTGTGGGGATGATCACAGGTGCTCCGGCCAAGTCAAGTCCAAGGCAGCAGTGCCAAGTCCAGTCACCAGGGGCAGCGACAGAGAGACATTCTGGAGTCACCTCTGCCCAGGCTCTGAGCCACTGCCTATGCTCTCAGTAAGTGACTTTTCTGCTTAAGTGCCTAGGATCACTTCCTGCTCCGGGCAACCAAAGCCTCTGCCTAAGAGAGTTGAGAACAAGAATCTATGAACACAGCTGGTTTTTTATAACACTTTTTCTAGTTGACTTATCACACGAAACATTTCCCATCTATTAGGAAACAGAATGGAGCACAGGGTATGGGACGTTCTGATGGACACCGCCAGGCAACATGAGAGGATTAGAGCCGACGGCAGGGACCTGAGGTCCAGTATGTTGGCCCAGGATCCCGGTTACTAGAGGTTGTGGGAACCACCGCTCCTTTTCAAATCCGCTGAGGGAGGACCCTGAAGAACAAACAGGTCAGTGTTTCCAAAGATGAGCACAGAAGGCGGCGACACATGGTTCCCTAGAAGCCCAGAGGAAGAAATCCCCTCCTCCCACACCAGCTCATTACTTGACCTAAGGAGAGAAATGGGCAGGATGGCATTGGGGACTCTAGCTGGCTGAGGAGTGGTGCTCCCCTTCGCATTTGAGAGAGCTGGGAGGCCCTGTTCTGTGCCCACTGCCCAGGCTCGGCTCCCTAGGAAGCAGCTCTGGTCCTGTTCCTGCAGGCAGTTCCGTTCGCCCCCTAGCTGAGGAGTCTGTCAGCCTGTCTTGGGCCTATAGCTCAAGGACTTGGCTCAAAATGCCACCACCCTGGGCTCCTCCCATGTGCCCTTTCACCTTCTAAACCAAGATGAAGCAAGACCATCAGCTTGCTAGAAAGAACACCCACTGCCCTTCCAACCACATGCAGGAAGTTGCTTAATGAACTCCAAAATAATTACTTGCAAAAACAAGACTTCCTACATTGGGTCTGTCGTTTCCTGCCCTGCAGAATGTGCTTTCTTCCCTCCCTTCCTGTCCCTCTCACCGCCCATGCGTCTTCCTGGGCTCAGGTGCCCCTCCCCCTCCTGACTCTTGCCCTACTTCCTCTCCCTTTCACTCAGCTCTGTGAGACTTATTTTCTTCCTAACCATGCCCTTGTGCTCATGATTGTTTACTTTCTGAAAAGATTTCCATTTTCAAGGGAGTTTTGTGGCCATCCTGTCTCTCTCCTGCTGGACCATCAGCTCTGAGAGTACCTTATCTTTGGCCCTTACCCCATTTCTCCCCAATCCAATGCTATCGTGGTTGAATTGTGGGACCCCCAAGGGCCACCTTGGCCTGCACAACCAAAGGATCTGATGGTTCTATAGTGGAACAGGGGAGGCTGAGCAAGAACCCGGGGGAGGCCATGGAGCGCCTCCCTC
>NW_005354385.1:3387240-3388397 GCF_000412655.1 Myotis brandtii
TTGAGGCTGGGGTTTCTCCCTCGGGCTCCAGGCTTAGTACTGAGTACTGCACATGCAATGTAGCTTTACCACTGATGGAGCCCTTCACTTGCAGGTTTCAGGACCAAACCTGGTTGTGAGGCAGGTGAGGGAAATACCAACATAAATAATCCAGACTCTGTGCTCTGAAGAAGGTGAAGGCCTGTCTGGTTGGGAAGCTAAGACTTGTCCATAGAAATATAGTAACTCAAAGGCAGGAATAGGTGCCATGGCATTGGGCAGCTTGGGAGGCCTTATGAAAGGGCTTGGACTTCAGAGAAAGATGTGGGCATTGAGGAAGGGAGAGAATGTCTGATGGTTGTCAAGGGACCTAGAACTAGGTCTTGAAGAAAGAGGAGGAGTGGAAGGGCATCTGATGGAGGTGCAATGCATGCAGACTTGTGAGCCTGGGCTTGGGGATACATTTAAAAGACAGTCAGCCTCTGGCTAAGCATGAGTGGAGAGTGCCTGAGGCAGCTAATTATTCCAGGGTGGACAGTGCTCAATTGGATAGGAACAAACGTGTCCTGATGCCGAGAGAGATGCAGGAGGGCTGGGTCTGAGTTAAAGAGGGAACAACCAGCCTTTTTCTTCTTGGATAAATAACACCCTGATAGTTTGGTAATGGCTACTTCAAATAAAATACAGTGACAGCAGTAATTTAGCATCAGTCAACTCTCACTGAAAATACCAGAAGGCGGTCATTGGCAGCATTGGACCAGAAACACAATTCCCTTGAGGAGCTGGCGTCGCCGGCTGCTGACAGAACAGCCTCTCACGATTTGGCTGGTTTGTCCTTGTTTCCTCTCTGGCATCTGCAGGGTGAGAAGGGCTATGTAGGTAGTTGACTAACGGGGACCCACTGAGAGCTTGCCTCGGTACATCTTCTCACATGGCCTCTTGGGAAAGAACATTGTAAGACTCAAAAAGGGAGTGTGATGGGGGAGGAAAATCCGCAGTGTGTGTACTATCTTGTGACAATGTTAATATGGAATCAATTTCCAGGAAGAGATGAGCATGTGCCACCAAGGTTAACATGATGAAATAAACAGAGACATGTCTTTTTTTTTTTTTAATTAAATCTTTATTGTTCAGGTTACATTTGTTCCTCTTTTTTTCCCCCCCCATAACTCCCCTCC
>NW_005354385.1:3389576-3425219 GCF_000412655.1 Myotis brandtii
TCAACAGGGCGGGCGGAGGGAGTGGTTATGGCCCCTCTCAGTCCCGTTCCCAGAGGCTCTGCTTCTCAGAACCCCAGGAACCGCTGCAAACCTCGGAGGGAAAGCTGCCTTCCAACTGATGCCAGACACTCCCACTTCTCCCGTTTGAGTCCCCAGCGATTCGCCCGTATCTGGAGCTCAGAGTCTGAGACTCCCCCCTGACCGAAAACGACAACCGCGCCCTCAGCCACCAGCCCGCTTTGCGCGCGCACCTCCGCACCTGAGTATTTTCCACACTGCGCCTCCTCTGAGCCTCGGTGTGCTGATGTTTTTCCTTCTAGTTGAGGAGTCTCTCCTCAGCCAGCCTTCCTGTGGTTCTGGGTGATGTCCGTTCCGTCTTTTAGTTGTATTTTTGAAGTGGTTGTTTGCGGCAGCAGTCTGCGGTGTTTACCTATGCCGCCATCTTGGTCCTGAATCTCAACAGAGACATGTCTTAACGCTATTAAGTCAACCATGTTCATAGTAGGCGATGGCTTTTCTTTATAACGACAATTAAAGAAAAATGGATAACATGCTGTAGACGTTATTCACTGATATTGTAGATGTCACCCCAAGGCAGCAAATTAGAGAAAATACATTGCTGGCTTAAGTTTCTTTCGCTGAAGAACATAAAAATGGCATTCCTTGTGGCAAACGAAGTACCTTCATTTTCCCAGACTTAACTCATCACCTTCATTTTCAATTCGACTTGTTCAGCTGCTGTGTCTCTCTGGGGCCCCTTTGCTTTCCCCTGGGACAGGCTCCACTCAGACACTCATTTGATTATTGGGTGTTTAATTGCCGCCACTTTTGCCACTTTTGCTTCCTGGCACTCTCTGAGCTCTCCCGTGTGAGGAAGTGGGCCAAATGCCATCCAGCCCCTTTGCCATTCACATCTTTTCTGACTGCAAGTAAACAGAGGCAGCGTTTTTACATGGGGAGTAGGATGAGGTTGAGAGGCTTACGTGCTAACCCGTCTGAAGATGCGCACAAACTGCTTAGCTCAGTGCCTGGCATGGGCAGCAATTCATAAATACCTGCTACCTTCCTGAGGTGAGGGAATACAGTAGAGCTGCATCATACGCAGATGCACGCTAAAAATTCACCTGCAAATTGCTGGGCCGAGAGAGAGGGGCAGGGGGAGATTTTTAAATGGTCACTTAAATGTTCTCTGTGCTTCTGCCCGTGAGTCCATTAGGGGTCATTTGCCCGGGGGAGGGAAACATGAGAGACGGCCCTCATCTCTGTTCTGCCCTCGCTCGGGGTCTCAGCTCCTGCCTCACAGCATGAGACCCCACATACTAAGTATGATTCCTGGATTTTTTAAAATATACTTTTTGAACAATATAGCTCTTAGCTGCAAGGCAACTACACATCTAGTATTTGACCAAAGCAGCACTAGTTTATCCTGAGTTGGCCAAAGAAAAAACAGGTTCCATATTGGCCCTTTTGAGCGATGGTGTATTGGTCTCCGATGCGGCACATAAACACACCCTGCAAGATACAGCCAGAGGCTGATTTCAGAGACTTTGAAGACTAACTGTGGCTGCGTGCAATTGTCACCTCATGAGCACCCCCAGGTCAGCTTAACAGCGCCTTTTAGAGGAGGACCCTCAAACCAGCTCGTAGTTACTTACGCTGCTGTCCACTCTGACATATGGGTCATCCCCTCTCAGCCCTGCCCCCTGATCCAGTGAAGTGTGATTCTCCAAGCCCATCTCTACTCTATGTTCCATTCGAAGAAATTAGATGTAAGGGGAGTGGGGTGATGAAAAGGAGGGAAGTGATAGAGTAGATTCAACTAGGAAAAGGGAATCTTTTTTTAAAAAAACATATTTCATCGACTTTTTTACAGAGAGGAAGGGAGAGGGACAGAGAGCCAGAAACATCGATGAGAGAAACATCGATCAGCCGCCTCCTGCACACTCCCCACTGGGGTTGTGCCCGCAACCAAGGCACATGCCCTTGACCGAATCGAACCCGGGGCCCCTGAGTCCGCAGGCCGATGCTCTATCCACTGAGCCAAACCAGCTAGGGCGGAAAAGGGAATCTTGTCTTGCAGATTGTTCCAAAGTCCTAGAAGAAAATAACCCTGTGTCTGGCCCTTCCCACTCGGGACAGGCTTAAAAATTCTAGACAAGAGAAGTGAGCCTCGGTGAAGAAACCCAGGCAATAGTTCCACCTTAGTGACCAGCCTTGGAGAGCAGGACAGAGGCCGGTGACCGTGATACTGACAGGGCCACCCTGCCTCAGTTCCAGAGGCCCCAGGAAACTGTCCTGTTTACTCCTTGGCGGGTTTCAATGGCAACTTTCCCAGCAGCAGCAGCAGGTAACTAACTGGTTGCCAAGCCCAGTGTCCCTCTTCCTATGGCGGCTGTCTTCAAACAGGGGTTCAAGTATACTTAAAGGTATACCGACTTTTCAAGGGGGTTAATGTCCATGAATGATCTAAAGAGAATCGGCTTCCAGAGTCTTAACTTCAAGGATAAATTTCTAAAATCGTCTTATGAAAATTTCTGTGTGCCCCTCACCCATCGTAATCTTACCATGGGGCTTTCCTCTGGGGGTATAAAAACCTCCTCGAGCAAAAAAAAAGGGGAGATTGATATATTGGTTTCTGGGGAGCTTCTTTAATGATTCATCAAGGCATTTTTGCCCCGTAGGGCTTCCTGCCTTTCCTTGTCTTGTACAGATTTCCATTAAGGGTGAAGGCAGCCCACGTGGAGATGCTCTAAATTTAGAACAGCTGAAGCAGGGTAGGTTAGTGATGCTAAAATTTTTACAGGATTTCATTCAGATTCAGTCTGCATTATTCAATAATTAAACCTATCTTATCAACCCATCCCATGAAATATTTATTCTAATTATAGTTATTTCTCAACTTAAGAAATGTTTAATCTTTTATGACTCCTACAAAAACAAACTTTTAAACTAAGGATGAAGCATTTAGATTCAACTTTAATGTTTTCAAGGAGGTCAGTATTGCTTTAAAGTTGTTTTAGGAAGTATATGTGTGTATATGTGTAAAAATGTTTGGAGACCCAAGGAATCCCATGCTCTACAAGTCATCTCATCTGGGTGAACTCCTCCCATGTTCCAGAGCTGTGCTAGCTAATATGTTGCTACCAGCCATGCATAGTACTTAGGACTTGAAATGTGGCTACTATGATTAAGGAATTAAATTTAATTTCACTTCTAATAGTGACATGTGGCAGTGACAGTGCAGATACAGACTATCATCATCACAGGAAGTCCTACTGAGCAGCTGGTCTAGAGGACCCTGGGAGCTGTCCTGGCCTCCATGGGCCGGTGTAACTCCAGGCTCAGCTGTGATGTGGTCACAAATATTCAATTTTTTTAAAAAAGGTAGTTCAAGCACATGATGCAAAATCCAAAAGGTACAAAACGGCTTATAGGGCAAAGTTCATGTCTTTTCTACTTTTGTCACCCAGTTTCTCCTCTTACCAGTTTCTTGTGATTCCCTCCAAAGACATTCTACTCAGATGCAAGTATATGTGTCTTTATGGCAGTTTTAAAACATAGCCACAAATATTCTTTGAGAGGTGAGGTTATGCCCCCTCCCTTTGAGTCTGGGTGAGCTTCTGACTACTTCAACCATTACCATATGGAGACATGATGTGACTTCCCAATCGAGGTCCTAAAAGGCCACACAGCTTCCACCTTTGCTGGAACACTCATTCTTGGAGCCCTGAGGTGCAGAGTGAGGAGTCCAGCTATGTATGCCCACCATGCTGGAGAGATCACATGCAAGCATAGAGGTGGACACCCCCAACTAAGCCATGCTTTAGCCACAAAAGCCACGTTGACAGACTCAGGAGTGAAAAGTCATCTTGGTCGGTTACCTATACCTCATGAGAGGGGCTTTGCAATTTGGCTGGAAAGTTTGGTAAAAACTTAGTAATGCATACTTTAAAAACTAAGCAACGAAAAAATTAAATAATTAGTAACCCCAAGAAAAACAAAGTTGACCCATAAAAGAATAACATCCTATATGGTTCAGCTATGAGTACTTAAATCAGAGTAATGCAAACACTGAACATTGATTTAGCCAAAAGTGATTATATAACTACATTGGGAGGGTAGAAGGAGGAGAAATATGCATGAGGAGAGTGCAGGAAAGCAATTAAAAGTGTCTCAAATTGAAGAAGCTAAAAATAGCTGTATTATTTAGAAGTACAGATATAAATTACACAAGAAACAGATGGGAGATACTAATGCATGTGTGTGTGCCAATGGGAATTATCCAATAGAGAGGCAGATGCTGATGGCGGATGACTGAATGAACATGGAGAGTCCCTCAGAGTACCAGTGGCCTTTGATGGGGACAGACACATCTGAGCAAAGGTCAGGAGAAGAGGACAACAAGTGTAGACGTGTAGATTTAACGTGGGAAAATGAGGAAGTTCACATTTGATAGCTTCTCTTTTCTCACTGAAATATGAGATTGTTCATCAGCTGAGAGTAAGAAGCAGGAAGGGTTGTGGGAGTTTTAAAGATTAAAAATATATGAAAAGCGGCCTCCAGAAATATGAATGCTTGTTTCCCAGAAAAACACAGTAATATTGTCTAGCAATCTTGAATACTCCTTTGAGGTCTGTGATCATGAACTTAGAGTGAAAACAGTCTACTTGTTTGGTGTTCCATAGCAACATTAAGTTGCTTGAATGAAGGAGTGGGGAAATGGATGGTTGGATCCATTTAGTGTTGTGTAGGTTCTATACTGGAAGATGAGGGGATTCTGAGGATGAGAGTGTTTGAAGGGAGTGTATACTGTGATGGACCATGAACCCTAAGCTGCACAAAAGAGTGGACACTGGAGTGACTGATAGATAGTAAAAGTGATGGAGCCAATAGAAAAGAGATCTCCACAGAGTTGAAGGATCATTGCA
Source organism: Myotis brandtii (assembly GCF_000412655.1). Taxonomy (NCBI): domain Eukaryota; kingdom Metazoa; phylum Chordata; class Mammalia; order Chiroptera; family Vespertilionidae; genus Myotis; species Myotis brandtii. Next base: position 3,394,505 of record NW_005354385.1, read on the forward strand.
GTAGACACTTGAGCAAGTGCATTGAAAAGAAGCTGTGGAAGTCAGTGTCATTTGGACTTGCAGAGACCTGACAGTTTCTGGTGGTGACAAGGTTCAAATGATGACCTTGAGGTAAATGGAGGAAGAAAAGGTCATGAGAAATGAGAAGGTCAAGGAAACTGAGAAGGTCAAGGAAGCTGGGACATCTGTGTGGTTAACTTCACTGAGATTGACAAAAGGGGTAAGATTGACAAAAGAGGAAGATGAAGATCCGGGGTATAGCCCTCAGTGAATGAGGACACGTGATCTAGTGTGGAGTCAGGCAGCAGGACCCTGAGACGCAGGAGCTTTGTAAGAGGAAAGAGGAATTACAGCCTGGGAGCAAAGTGGAGAACAAGCAAGCACCAGCACTACCTCCTGGCCTTGAAGTTCATGAACTTTAAAAGATCAAACAGGCTGTGCCAGAAAGAGATGCAGGAACACAGTATTCTTGGGACCAGCCAGGCTCTAAGGCAAGGAGGAGCAGGGAAGGCTGTTATAGGCTGAGGATGCCTAAGAATTTTAGATCAGAGCAGAGGGGGGACAGACAGGGGGAGATTCCAGAAGAGACAATGGGAATGTTTGGGAGGAAATGGAGGTCAAATGGAAATTAGGTCAAATCAGGTGTTGAGCAATGCAGGAAAGGGATGCACGTGCAGGTGATAATGGATGACTGGAAAGGCCTGCTCTTCTGGTAATGACAGAGGAAAATGAAAATCAGATCATGTAACTCCCCTGGTTAAAACCCTCCAATGGCATTTCATCACACGTAGACTATAACTCAACTCCATCCAAGGCCTGACAAGATTCTACGCCAGTGCTCCTCAAAGTGTGGTCCCTGGACCAGCAACATTAGCATCACCGGGAACTTGTCAGAAATGCAAATTCGTGGGCCCACCTCAGAATCAGAAGCTCTGGGGGTGGGACCCAGGAATCTGTGTTTAACAAGCCCTATTCCACGTGATTCTGGAGCACACTAAGTCTGAGCACCATTAGTGCGTATAATCTGGCCCTTCCCCACCTCTGACCTCTGAGTTTCCTAATTTACTAAGCTTTAGCCACACTGGCCTTCTTTCTTTCTGTTCCCAAGCTCACACTCTTCTCAGAGCCTTTGCTCTAGATGTGTCATCTGCCTGGAATGTGCCCACCAGACGCTCTTGTGGCCTCAGTCTCTCACTGTGCAGGCCTCTATTCGGACAGACCATTGCATCTCACCCCCAACCCTGGTCGTTTCCTAATCCATGATGCTCTTATTTCTTAAAGCAGTTACCACTTCCTGAAATCTCTTGTTTTAAACTTATTTATGTCTGTCTCCCCCACTAGGATATAAACTTCGAGAGAACTGGGAACTTCTCTGCTTTTTTACCACTATGTCCTCATACCTAGAACAGAGCCTGCTGTAGCGTATTCAATATACTTGTTAAATAAATGAATGAACAAATGAGAAATGATGGGGTGAATCCTGCTATTTCTTAGACTTTGATGTACAAGTAAATCTGTTCTAATGCAGATTCTGCTCCCATGGGTCTGGGGTGGGACTCCAGATCCCACATTTCTAACAAGCTCTCTGCGGCTGGTTTAGAGAGCTCACTTCGAGGAGCAAAGTCTTAGAGTGAGCCCTTAGGTCTGACTCTTGTGGTCTCAAATTCTTGGTCTTCCGGTCAACCTCCTGCACATCCAATGGCATCTGTGATGATTCTATTTGAAATATTTCTGACCAGGAACAGAAATTTCCTGAACCAGCTCTTCTAGGGGAGGAGAGGTGTTTGAGGTCCTTTCAAAGATTACGGAGTAATGAAAAGAAGCTTACTAAGGAGGCTACTGCTTTTAAAGGAGCCACGTTTACAAGGAGAACAACTCAGTAGAAGCCATCTTCCAATTTTTCCAAATTAATAAAAAATAAGAGTCTAGATCACTGCAATCTGTGGCAAATCTGCTAACTATAAAGTAAGGAATTGTTTAAATCTGTTCCCAGCCAAATCATTCGCTAGGAAAGCCAACAAGAAATAGCTGAGTGTTCAGTACACATGTGGCCTCTTCTCTTCCCTGCTCACATGCTATGGGGTCAAAATTAGCAGGGGAAATGGCATTATATTATCTGAAAACTCAGGTAACGAACACTGCTATGAAAACCATGAGCATCAGATAACATTTCTCAGAATATGTGGCTAAGACATGATCATTTACATGCATAAAAGAGTTCTTTGATTAATAACAACTTTAGACAATGCCAGATTATGTAAACACAAATTAGGATCCTTTACTGCAGGACTTCTCAGAGGCATCAATGTACTAACCTACTTGTGATTTTCCAAGGGCTTTCTGAACACAGTATCGTGTAGGACCACCTGTAGAACCAGAGTGAACTGTGGGCAAGTTCATTGGATGAGGTTGTCTTCTATTTAAGCATTTCTCATAAGAGGAAGGTTAAGCAGCCATGAGAAAATAGGACCGAGAAGAGAAGAAAAAAAAAAGTAGGTGCTTTATCAAATATTCTCCCTGTACCATCCTTCCCACACAAGTCCCTTAATCCCTCTTTTCTTCATCCCCTGTCCCAGTCTCTCAGAGCTCTTGTTAAAACACTAAACGAATCACCTACTGCTTTGAATTAATTTGATGCCCCTCCCAAGGGCACTAATACTTTGGAGAGGATTTGTAAGGGGTCCTACTAGACGTGAAGGAATGGCGTTCTACTGAACCATCAGGCTGGGAGTGGTTTTGACTGAGGAACACATCTAGGCTTCCTGAGGATGTCTACTTCTTGGCCCTGGAATGAAGGGGCAGGGGTCTTGGCTGGTAAGGAAAAAGGCTCTGTCTCCTTTTGTTTTATTCTGTGAGATTTGGTGGGTAGGTCTCGCACCCTCCCACTGCTCCCCCAAGCCTCCAACCCATTCTCTTCAAACTGGGACCCTGGAAAACACCTGTGACAGTTCCAAGTAATATTTTACAAGCAGAACATAGTTTCTAGCAATTGGGGGTAAAGCTCAATTTTGTTCCCATACTTTGTTTATGTAATCTTTCTGAAACAAATTCCTTTCTATTTTTCTGCCTCTGAATTGCACTCATTTGACCTTAACAGGACATTTCTCACCAAGAATATTGTCAACAGCAGTACAGAAAGTGAACAGAACAAATATTGCTGGATGAACAATTTTGTATTTATTTGTCCACGGTTTGGGTAAAATATAACCTGGAGAAAAAATGTTTTTTAAAAAACAAACTATGAGCTCTCTGACCATTCCCACTTGATGTCTTGTGCTGAGTGTCCAGTATACAGCAGGTTTAATAGTTGTTTGCTGAATTGAATATGCAGTTGTTTTTGTTTTACCTAATTGCTCTGATTCCAGACCCTCTCCCTGTTGAACCATAAATTTCTACACATTTTGCTTTGCTATAGTTGCCAATCAAATATGCATGCATATATATCATGACATTTCTTTAAACAAGATTTTTCAAGTTTTTAAAGTTTTTAAAAAGGTACTGGGATATTAAAAACCGTTCAACCATCTCTACCTTATGGCAACATATAACCCATCTAATTCTCCATCATTTAGTAGGCTTCCAGCCACTAATAACATAACCCCAACTCAAACAGAAATAAATGATAGTGAAATGCATTATTTCACGTGACGGGAAGGCTAGGCCAGTGCTCCCTTCAGGGCTGGTAGATTCACTAACCCACCAGTTGGTTCCAATTGGTGGCAAGATGGCTGCAGAAATTGTCAGCATTATAGCCAGATATGCCAAAGCCCAGAGGAAGGAGAGGGGTAGAGGACTATCTCCTCCTGTGGCTCTCAGAAGAGCAGCAAGCAACTGTCCCAGAAGGCCCCCAGAGTCCCCTCTGATTTGGCTAAAGTTAGGACAAATCCACTCTTGGACTAATCAGTTGCAAAGGGAATCAGACAGCTTGGACGGATCAGGATCCACCCTGGATGTGGGGGTGGGACATGCTATGCAGGTGAGGCAGGCCCCAACCATATCAGGCTCCAGGCAGGAAACAATGGCGGCCCATAAAAATTGAGTCCTGTGAGGAGAATTTAATAGCAGGACTATTTACAAAGAGGTGAGACAGGCATAGGAAAACAACAACAAATACCACTGGCTCCCCCAGGCTAGTAACAATGAGGAGACCGTAACCCATGACCACCTGTATTATTAGGTTCCTGTGGTTCCTGTGACACCTTACTACAAACAATAGAAACTTATTTTCCTGTGTTTCTGGAGGCCAGAAGTTGGGAACTGCCACTGGAGGCTCTAGAGCAGCGGTTCTCAACCTGTGGGTCGCGACCCCTTTGGGGGTCAAACGACCCTTTCACAGGGGTCACCTAAGACCATAGGAAAACACATATATAATTACATATTGCTTTTGTGATTAATCACTATGCTTTAATTATGTTCAATTTGTAACAATGAAAATACATCCTGCATATCAGATATTTACATTATGATTCATAACAGTAGCAAAATTACTGTTATGAAGTAGCAATGAAAATAATTTTATGGTTGGGGGTCACCACAACATGAGGAACTGTATTAAAGGGTCGCGGCATTAGGAAGGTTGAGAACCACTGCTCTAGAGGGAATCTGTGCTTTGCCTCGCTAGTGGTTGCTGGCACTCCTTGACTTGCGGCCACATCACTCCAGTTCTGCCTCCATGGCCACAGTGCCTCTTCCCTTCTGTTCGTCAAATCTCCCTCTACTGCTCTCTTATAAGGACACTTGTCATTGGACTTAGGGCCCACCTGAATAATCCAGGATTATCTTCTCACCTCAAAATCGTAAACTTAAAAAGAGACCTTTATTCTGAATGAAGTTGTATTTACATGTCTGGGGATTAGGATGCGGACGTGTCTTGGTAAGCCACCATTGGCCAGTACATCACCCCAAGGCCTGCAGCGGGTGGAGAGGTGGCAGACTCAGAGAGAGCTGTGTGGAGAGGGCCTGTTGCAGGAGCCACACCTTCAAAAGAGAGACACAGCTAGCTCACTGGGAGGAAGCTGAAAGAATCAATACCAAGCCTTACCCTCCTGGCTCCCTTTGATCTCCTACTGGTGCCCCCTATTAGCCAAACCCAACCAGAGCTTTTGGTGTCGTCCATAAAGGTCAGCATCCCAGGCCCAGAGTGAGGAAGAGAGAAGCAGAGAGAGGATCTGGAAGGGCAGATAGAAGATATGGAGCAGAGCATGGACAAAACTGAGGCAGGAAGAAGGGGAAGGGGTGGTCTTAGGTAGCTAACAGTGTCCACCAAGCCCCCTTCCCACAGCTAACTGACTCTGACACTTCACACCAGTTTAAACAGAACCACCAGTTTAGGTAGAACCAGTGCTACCACTTAAGTGAACAGTTATTGTCCTCTCTGTTTACAAAAGCAAGGCATGTTGATCATGGAAAATTTGAAAAGTATAGAAAAACACAAAGAAAGTAAATGCCACCTACCCTGCTACTATACAGAGATAGCCAGTGTTGATGAGTTGACATACTTCCAATATTCCACACTTCCGATGTGTGTGTGTGTGTGTGTGTGTGTGTGTTCTACAAAATAAGTGGAATCTGTATGTACTGTTTGTAGCACTAGCTTCTTTTCACTACAAATATATCATGAGAATTTCCCCACATACTTAAATATTTTTAAAGAATAGCATGATTCTAATGGCTATGTTGTGTATATAGTACACATACACTAGATTTGTCTAAGTCTTCAGGTTTTGAAATCACCTGAGCCCCCACGGCCTCCCTGGCCCCTGGAGAATCAAGCTGTCAGCAGTGACAGTGTCTTTTCTCCATTGGCCCCACCAGACACCTTGCCCAGCAACTCAAACTCTGTCCGGCCCTCAGGTCTGGCTTCCTCTCCAAGGCACCTGGGCTGAGGCTGGGCTGCCTGTTCAGCTTTGAGCTTCATTGTCTTCCTTTCTCTCTCCTCCTTTCCTCTGAAATGCTCCCCTGGAGGTTCTCATGGGCCCACACAACCTCCTGGTTGAGGAACAGCCCCCCTGCAGTGTCCTTACCTGCGTGCAAACAATGAACGTGGAGCCTCCCCATTTATCTTCACACCTTTCCCTACCCTTGCCAACTTCGGTTAGCAGTTCCTTGAAGAAGGGTCCCTATAGCACGCTGTCTCTGCTTAATATTTGAGGCTGTCAGGAACAGTCTTGATTCCAGAAAGGTCAGTGTGAAGAATTTGGAGGAGAGGCAAGAAACCCATGTCTCTGCTCTGGTGAAGTCCCAGGCTCATTAGGCCGAAACCTGCCTCCAAGATCATTCCTTGAATTTAAGGACAGGTCTCATGCCTGAAGCCAACCCAGGAGGCCCGAGAGGCCAAGGGGTGGGTGAGGAGAAGGGTCAGGACAAGCTACTCCCTCCCGCAGGGCTCCCCCAGCCACCCCGTCCTGAAGATGGAGAGGCTGGGACGCCCCTCCACCCTGCCCCACACAGCTGAGGGCCATAGTGCATCCTTGGGTGGGGAGGGGCCAACAGCACTTGCTCTGTCCCCAAAGATGCCCACAGCCACCTAGTAGAGAGCTCAGGTTTCAGAGGTTTTTTCCCCAAAAAAAGTCTGAACAGATTCAGGACCTGCACAGCTGGGAATCATTAACCGGAACCAAAGGTCAGCACGGAGGGGAGGCCTCCAGGAGTTGATGAATCTGCCCCAAGGCAGAGCTGAGGGGCCCAGCTGGATGCGGACAAATGCCCTGAGCCGTGTGGGGCAGGGTGGAGGGGCATCCCAGCCTCTCCATCTTCAGGACGGGGTTGCTGGGGGAGCCCTGAGAGAGGGAGTAGCTTGTCCTGACGCTTCTCCTTATCCCATGGTCAATTGTTCTACTAGAGTCCATCCATAGCCTCCCTTAGCTTAGAAACCTCACTGGGTCTCCCAAGAAGTCAGGAGAAAGCTGACCCCATGCCAAACCTCAAGCAAAATCAGGTGGGTCAGAAGGTCCCAGTCAGAACCAATGCTTCAGGCCACCAGACAGCAGCACATTCTGTTTCCCAGGGTTCTGTGTGGGCCTGGAAGGAATGCAGCTGACACAGAAGGCTTCGCATTAGGCCTGTTTAAGAAAGCTAGGTGGTTCTTGACTCAGCTGAAGTTTGCGCTCTGCTCCATTGGAGGGCATTACAGTCCCTACTTCTCTCAGGAAAAGCTCACTCGAGGTCTCCTTCCTTGGACCTTCCCTCTGCCTCCTCTTCCACCCTCCTAGCATCTCCCTTCATTCCCCCCTTCTCTTCTACCCTCCCCAGCACCTCCCTCCACTCCCGAGGCTGCCCTGTCCCAGGTCCTTTCAGCAAACCCTCTCAGTACCTCCCTCCCCCCCACAAGGTTGTCGCGCCTGAGTGGAGATGCTAACAGCCCCTTTCTCCTTGCCAGGGCTCCTTGAAGCCCCTTGAGCTCTGGACCGGCTCCAGCCGCAGTGAGCAGCTCCTGGTGCCCCTCGGGAGGGGCGGGGGTCTGGGAGGGCCAAGAATGTGCAGCTACAGACCAGACTTCCTGCCTCAGGTGCCCTCTGACCTCCAGTAATTACAGCTTCGGAAGTGGTTGGCTCCCCATCTAGAAATTGGAGATAATGAGCCCCAACTTCTTGGGGCCATTGACGGTTTAATTGATTCATGGTGGCGAAGTGGTTGGCAATCCTGGCAGGAATTCCACGGAGGCCGGAGGCCGCTCTGTCAACAAGGTAAGGGGCCTGGAGCCCTGAGTGGGGGAACGTGCCGGCTACTGGCCTCTCTCAGCCCCAAGTTCCCCTGCCCCCAAATTCTTCAAACTGTTCCTCAGTGTTCTGCTCCCAGAATCCTGTGTCTGGCCAGGTGGCCTATTCCTGGCCCCTCGTCCTGCCCCTCCCCCACCTGGAATGCCCTCCCCACATTTCTGAACCTTCATTCTAATCTGGCCTGAGCTTCTGCACTTGTGCCCAGCCCTCAGGGCAGCTGCGGCTCCTGGTCTGAGGAACCCGCTCCAAGGGCCGGCCTGGGTCTTGTGCCCTGTACCAATGGTGCCAAACTTCTTTCTAGTATCACAGACCCCCACCCCCCCAAATTAGATCAGCATTTCATTAATTCAAGTTTATACGTTCCAACTTAACAACATTTACTTTTAAGTCAGCCCACTAGGCTGCTTGGTAAAGACAGAAACAATAATGTAAGGCTGTTCTTGACCGTTTGTAATCTTGAGTCAGCCTCTGCTTCCAAATTCATGTCTGTGTTTTATTGAGAAGACCCCGATACATCCGGACAAATAGTTAGAAATGGTTAATTTTATTAAAAGTAATGACTTACCTGGAAATATTAGGATACCCTTCAGAGTGGGTAATCTTGCTAAGAGTTTTCTCCTTTACAATTACTATGCCAGGAAGACTTAATTCAAGTTCTCCACAAGAGCATTTAATTTGGCAGCCCAAGTTCGTCCTTTGGTGAGTGCAGTGTGTTAAAGTTTAGTATGTAGCAATGTTCAGCACATCTGTGGTCTTATTACTATTTTAAAATAAAGTGTAATTTAAGAAAATAAATCAAGTAATCGTATTACCCTGGCGCAGTTTTCTCAACCTCAGCACTATTCCTATTCTGGGCGGGACCGTTCTGTGTGGTGGGGGGCTCTCCTGTGCCTTGTAAGATGTTGAGAGCATCCCTGCCCTCTACCCACCACATGTCAGCAGCACCCACCCAGCCCCAAAGTTGTGAGAATCCAGTATGTCTCCAGACATTGCCAAGTGGCCCCCTGGGGGCAAAACCAACCCACCCTTTGAGAGCCATTGCCCTAGAGCAGTGATGGCGAACCTTTTGAGCTCGGCGTGTCAGCATTTTGAAAAACCCTAACTTAACTCTGGTGCTGTGTCACATATAGAAATTTTTTGATATTTGCAACCATAGTAAAACAAAGACTTATATTTTTGATATTTATTTTATATATTTAAATGCCATTTAACAAAGAAAAATCAACCCAAAAAATGAGTTCGCGTGTCACCTCTGATACGCGTGTCATAGGTTCGCCATCACTGCCCTAGAGACACTAGGGGCTGGGAAATAGGTTTTAAAATAAATGGCTGATATCTCCAGGTATCACTGGCATGCATGCCTAATGCTGTTACTAGCCTCCTGTAGCAATTCTTTAATAGACTGTAAACCCTTAGCAAGCAGGACCACGAATGAATCTTCAGGAAACACCCTGTGAACAGTGGGTGACTTGCTCAGGGGTGAGACCAGCAGGTGTTTGTTCATTGGCCGATAGAGACTAGCATCTGCCCTACCTGTCCCATGTAGATATTTTGTGAGAAATCTGAGATAAGGGATGTGAACATATTTTGAAAGCATGAACATATAAATAAACTAGGGGCCCGGTGCACAAATGTGTGCACATTGAAAGGAACTGTGGGCCGCAAGGCTGCTGTGGGCACAGGGGCGGGTCTCAGCCCATCCTCCATGCCTCCACCCAGTCTCTCCCACCGAGGCCCCCTGTTCCCTGTCTGCCGGCAGCCCTACTCCCATCGCCACTGCTCCCACATGCTGACAACGCCAGCCCCACTTGTACCCCTTGAAGGCATGGAGTGATTGGGGCCGGCGCTGTCAGTGGGTGCGAGCAGCAGCTGCTGCCCCAATAGCCCCTCAGGAGCAGGGAGAGGTGGAGAAGCCCTCAGGGACAATCAGGGCCAGCAGCCACCACTCACACCTGCTGATGGTGCCAAGCGAGACCGGTGCTGGGTACCAGCAGCGGGTGTGAGCAGCAGCTCTAGCACCAGCTGCAGGTGCAAGCGGGGCCAGCACTGGCAGTGGGTGCGACAGGTGGCTGCCAGCCCCAATCTCCCCTCAGGAGCAGGAGGAGGTAGAGAAACCCTTAGGGGCAATTGGGGCCAACAGCCGCCACTCACACCCACTGACAATGCTGAGTGGTTGGGGCCGATGCCGGGCGCCAGCAGTGGGTGCGAGCGGCGGCTCCAGCACTGGCCACGGGTGTGAGTGGGGCTGGTGCCAGCAGCAAGGTGAAACTGTTTTTGTGCAGGAGAAAGAATTTTCAGTAACCACTAGAGGCTCGCCCCGATGACAGCAACTGGTGCCCCGCCTTGATCTGGTGCCCCCTCTTACCTGCTCTACCATCCTGCCGCGCTAATGCCCACCATGTTCTGCTCATGCCCTCGGTGGTCAGCACACATCATAGCGACTGGTTGTTCTGTTGTTCCGCCATTTGGTCTATTTGCATATTAGCCTTTTATTATATAGGATGTAAGGTGTTAATAAAACTGCCAAAGTGCATTTGTTCATCCAAATTCTTAGCCTACCTTCCCCCTCCCAGAAATATGAACAATGAAAAATTCTTCTTTCCTGAAATTTTCTTTACTCTTAGCGAGAGATATCAGTTCTACCATTTCTTAACTATGAGGCTTTTAGCACATTACTTAAGCCCTTTGAATCTCAATTGGTTCATCTCTAAACTAGAAATGATAATATTCATTTCATAAGACTGCTTTGAGGAAAAAATGAGGTAATTTGGTAGCGTCCTTAACCACACAAAGAAGCACTTAATCCACGTTAGTTGTTTGTACTGCTTTTGCATTGTCTTTAAATATCCCCTCTGTAAAGAAGAGGAGAGGTGGCAAAGACAAAACAGCAGATAAGCTAAGTGTCTTTTCAGTTTAACTTGGGAAAGTGTCTTTTACTAACCTCACTCCTACGTGTGTATCCACACGTTCCCCTGGCTACTCAGCTCCTCTTTCCCATTTTGCATCCAAAAAGGAAGTTATCTTTCCCACCTTATAAGCTCCATCACCCCCTGAGTCACCCACAGTGACTCATCCTTAAGGCTGTTACTAGCCTCCGGTAGCAATTCCTTCTCCCCAGCGCTCCTGACTTCCTGAGGTGACCTGCCCCATAGCCTGGATGCCTTCTGCTATTGCTCATTGGTCCTACTTGAATTATTGCAGGACAATTCTAATACTTTCTCCGATGTCCAATTTCAGCCCTTCAAAACCATTCTCCACTGTGTTTCTAAGCTGACATTCCCCACTCAACACCATTCAGTAATTTCTCACAGCTTTGATAGACAAATTCAAGTTTGGGCAAGACACAAAATGTCCTGGCCTAGCCCCAGATCTCAGCCTCATCTCCCTCTTCTTGCACTTCATGCTCAGGTGATAACCCTCTCGCTGTGCATTCCCTGCAAGCCATGCTCTCCTTGTGTTTTGTTCCCCCTACTTGGTAAGTCCATTCCCTCTATGCTTGTCTATATGGAAACTCCTCTTCATCCCTCAATGGTACCTACATCAAGGCATTTATTTAACATCTACTTGCCAGGTAATCAGTTACATGGGTTATAGTCAAATGACATAGTGCTCCTGCCCTTTTCCCCAACTCGCCTGAATATTTAAAGTACTAGATAAATACTCTTGCTTCATATTCACATCAAAGAATTTAATCAACAGATATTCTGTATATCATATCACAACTCATATAACAGCAACTGTGAAGTGTGGGGACTGAGGTCCTTGGGTCTCCCTCACTGTGGATGCTGCGTTGTTCCCTGGGCTGACATGTGACACTGTGGGGCATGTGTCCTCCACAGCTGTGGCCTTGCAGCTCCCAGTTTTCTCAGAAATCCTGTCAATGTTCTCGTTTTTGTTCCCATGAGACCCGGCAAGGCATCATTTTTGGAATGTCACTCACTCCTTCTCCAGGGAGCAGCCTCTCACTTGGCCCATGGGGGCACCTGGGTGACTCTGCTGTCCACCTGGGGGTGCACCTCCTGCTTCTCCCATCCCTCACTCTCCCAGCCTCTTCTTTCTCCTTCTCCTCCTCCCTCCCTCCTCCTAGGATCTCCTCTACTTTCGCATCTGCCTGGCAAGATGAAGATTCCTGTCACAGGAAGGGTAAAAGCAGATGTTCTGAAACTTTCTGCTAGCTAATTGAGCACATAGTAATCTATGCTAAGAGCTTCGCCCGGGTTAACTCATCCAGTCCTCACCACAAGCCTGTGATACAGGAACTTGGTTTCCCCCACTTTATAGATGATGAAACCTTGACACAGAAAGGTCAAGTCACTCACCCAAGGCCCCCACCTAGGAAAAGGCAAAGGCAGAATTTGACCTCGATGTCTGACGCCAGGACCCACGCTGCCATGTTTGTTTCAGTAAGTCCCACAGCAGTTTTGAGGGCTGTTTTAATACCCCGCTCCGCTGTCCACTCCATGGGGCTTCTGACCGCTTCTCCTTCAGAGGAGCACGCTTTTCTCGCTGCCTGTGCCACACCTCAGCGGCCAGGCTTTAGCACTGGGCCTTGTCAGCTGTCTTTCTATCCTGAGAGCCTGGCACACAGGAGTTTGTCAAGAAGGAGAGATTTTTCTAGAAAAGGCAAATCCTCACCAGCGCATCCCACCGCAGCAGTGGCCTCGTGCCCTCTGTCCAGGATCCTGCTGGCGGAGAGAGAAGGCTGGGCCTGCAGGGCGTGGGAAAGCTCCTGGTCGAAGGCCCTGGCAGACAAGGCAAAGGTAGCAACACATGTTCCAGAAAATTACCTGTACCCACGATGGACCACGCTCCTCTCTGTCCTTCTGTTCCAGAAAGCTCCCGAGCCTGGGGGTGGGCGTGGTACCGGACTGAGGCCATACTATGGACTAAAAGAGCTTCTGAATGGAAACAAAATAACAAAAGAAGAGCTTTCTGGATGGTAGTGGGGAATGTCCCTGGTGGGACAGCGCTGCCAAGACCTGCGTGTGAACTGTGAAAGCGGCGTGGGTGCGTGCAAATGCATCACCTGGGCTCCGCCGCCCAGCACACCCGGGAGTGTGTGGTCAGGTTTCTCAGCCTCACCACATCCTGGCTCTGTTAGTGCTGATAGGTGCAGAGCGGGCCGGACTGACAGAGGAAGTCTCCTGGGCCTTCTGAAAGCACCCCCACCCAGGCCTCAGGAAGCCGGGGAGAGGGGTCAGGTCTGGGGACCCCACAGAGGGAGACAAGGGATGGGGCTCTGCGTGTTCCTGTAACTCTGTGTTCCAGCCCGGAGAGGGAAAGTCCCCTGCTGGAGGGAAAGCACGTGCGTTAGGTCAGCCTTTGTAAGGGGAAAGAGGAGAGTCCGTTTGTTAGGAAAGTGATTAGAAGGCCAGCGGGACACCAGCATCAGCGCCTCTCATGGGAAACTGGCTCTGAAGGTTCTCAGGTGGCACAGAGTCCATCCGACCAATCAGTCCTTCCCTGCGTGCCAGGCACCAGGGCCAAGCGAAGTCAACATCCCCGTCATCTCCTTCCACGTACCAGGGGGTGCTCAGCGCATGCATTGTGCCTGGGAAAGGGGAATCATAACACAAACAGGGCATCGCCTGTCATTGTTTCCTCCCTGGGAGAGTGAGCAACAGAGAAGGCCCTGAAGCGGGAGGGGTGGAGTGTGCTGGCATCCAGAATCCTTGAACCGCCTGCCAGATGGGCCTGTCCCTTCAGTTCCCTTTGTGTGACTGTCTGATGGAGGGAAGATGCAGCACCCACCCTTCATTTACCAGGTGTTCACCCTCCTGCTTGTCACTGGTCCTGACTCCAATGCTGACCTGAAAGCAGGGAGAGTCTACATCTGAGACTGTGGAAGGTCTGGCTATATTGTACACAGCCCCACATTTGCACTTTGTGCTGGGCCGCAAAACCACAGGGGGATGTCTTCTGATTCACTCATTCCCTCCAGCTGTGTTTCTGGTCTGCTCTAAATGTCTTGTTGGTGACTAAGAGACCATAAGGACACATTTACAAAGTTGAAGAGAATTGGAACGTGAAGAAATGGTTTTGAGGTGGAGAAAGCTTCCTTTTAGCTAAAGCTACCTTGAACTGTGGGCTGCTAAAAATACATTTTATAAGAAAGATGTTAAACCACGTCCTGCTGAGGCAATATCCCTTCGTTTCTCTTAGAGGAGACCCTTAAGAGCAGAGTGGAACCCAAGGCGGAGTTTTTCCTATGCATCCTTCATCCTGCCCTTGAATAGCAGGCAAGGAATAGAGAACATAATCTTGGACCTTAGGGTCCAAGGAGTAGCTTCCTATGGACACCAGGTGGTCCTGAATACATTTCACGTTTCTGCAAGTCAACTCAGGAGGGCTTTCCTGCCTGAGCCTCCATTCCCTGTTCTGTAAAATGTCTTTCCTGGGTCAATGTGTGGCTTAAATGAAATACCGAACACAGCACTCGGCACTCAGCCCTTGTTCAATAAATGTTCATTGTTATGGACATGATAGTGGCAATGGGCTCTCTAGACTGCTCTCAAGTCGTCTGAGTCACCTCATCATCTGCCTGAATATGCTCAATAAATGCTGTGGAGGCGAACTGAATAATTTCTACTGGGGAAATCTGATATCCCTGAAAAGTGTCTGACCTGCGTTTTATAACGCAGTCTTGGGCGTGGGTATAGTAAGCAGGTATCTTAAACACAAACCCCATTCAGCAGAACTTACTGTTAACTGGGATTCCCACCAGTCTCATTTGGCCTGGCCAACCCGGGTAGGTTTGTTTACAAGGCAAAAAGTGTGCGAATGCAGTTTTATTCTTCATTGCCAAAATGTTGAACCAACTCAGATGTCCTTCAGTAGGTAAATGGAAAAATAAACTGTGGTACATCCAGACAATAAAATACTATTCAATGCATATCTACACTAATAAAAGAGAAACATGGTAATTGGCGTACGACCGCTACCCTTCCCATTGGCTAATCAGCATATCCTTATGCAAATTAACTGTCAGCCAAGATGGCGGCCGGCAGCCAGGCAGCTGGAAGCGAACATGAGGCTTCCTTGCTTCAGTGACTGCAGACTCCAACGTTCCCCGCCTCACTTGCCGGCCACTGAGTTGCAAATCTAAGCAACTATGTACTATGTTGTAAATAAGAAGCTAAACAAAACCCTAGAAACCAGCTTTCAACCTGCCGGGATCTCAGAGCTGAAGTTATACATTGTTTCGATTATAGAACGGCAAACAAACCAGATACAAAGTCTCAGAGCTAGAGCCAGAGCTAAAGCTGGCCCAGAATAAAATAAAAAAAAAGAGAAAAAAAAGGAGCGGTGGGGAGCTTCAGTCAACAACCGCCAGCCTGAAAGCAGCCCTCAGCCCCTCACCCAGACTGGCCAGGCACCCCAGTGGGGACCCCCACCCTGAAGGGTGTGTGACCAGCTGCAAACAGCCATCATCCCCTCATCCAGGCTGGCCAGGCACCCCAGTGGGGACCCCCACCCTGAAGGGTGTGTGACCAGCTGCAAACAGCCATCATCCCCTCATCCAGGCTGGCCAGGCACCCCAGTGGGGACCCCCACCCTGAAGGGTGTGTGACCAGCTGCAAACAGCCATCATCCCCTCATCCAGGCTGGCCAGGCACCCCAGTGGGGACCCCCACCCTGAAGGGTGTGTGACCAGCTGCAAACAGCCATCATCCCCTCATCCAGGCTGGCCAGGCACCCCAGTGGGGACCCCCACCCTGAAGGGTGTGTGACCAGCTGCAAACAGCCATCATCCCCTCATCCAGGCTGGCCAGGCACCCCAGTGGGGACCCCCACCCTGAAGGGTGTGTGACCAGCTGCAAACAGCCATCATCCCCTCATCCAGGCTGGCCAGGCACCCCAGTGGGGACCCCCACCCTGAAGGGTGTGTGACCAGCTGCAAACAGCCATCATCCCCTCATCCAGGCTGGCCAGGCACCCCAGTGGGGACCCCCACCCTGAAGGGTGTGTGACCAGCTGCAAACAGCCATCATCCCCTCATCCAGGCTGGCCAGGCACCCCAGTGGGGACCCCCACCCTGAAGGGGGTGTGACCAGCTGCAAACAGCCATCATCCCCTCATCCAGGCTGGCCAGGCACCCCAGTGGGGACCCCCACCCTGAAGGGGGTGTGACCAGCTGCAAACAGCCATCATCCCCTCATCCAGGCTGGCCAGGCACCCCAGTGGGGACCCCCACCCTGAAGGGGGTGTGACCAGCTGCAAACAGCCATCATCCCCTCATCCAATCTCCTGAGGGGTCCCAGACTGCGAGAGGGCACAGGCCGGGCTGAGGGACCCCCACCCAAGTGCACAAATTTTTGTGCACCGGGCCTCTAGTTACTTAAATAATATGCCAAAATAAGCCAAACTGGAAAAGCTACATACTGTATGATTCCAACTATATGACATTCTGGAAATGGCATACCTATGGAGACAGTAAAAAGATCAGTGGTTGCCATGGTAGGGGGTGAGAGGGGAGAGAATGAATAGAGCACCGAGGATTTTTAGGGCAGTGAAACTACTCTGTATGAACTACAATTGTGGATACATGTCACTATACATTTGTCCAACCCATCAAACATACAACACCAAGAGAGAACCCTAATGTAAACTATGGACTTTGATGATAATGATGTGTCAATGGAGGTTCATCAATTGTTGCAAATGTACCACTGTGGTGTGGGGATGTTGATAGTGGGGCTGTTGGCAGCGGGGGAAGTTGTGCATGTGTGGAGGCAGGGCATATATGAGAACTTGCTATACTTCCTTCTCATTTTTTCTGTGAATCCAAAATTGATCTAAAAAATAAAGTCTAGGAACCTGGCAAGACTGCATTGCAGCCCAGCAAGGCAATCCATGTGTGAGGAGGAAACGGGGGGCTCGGAAGCGGCCCCTGGCTCCCTCTCCTGGAGACACAGAGGTCAGGAGCCTTGACGAATGGCTTTCTGGAGCCAGTTGCAGAGTGAGTAGACCCCAAGGATCTGGGAGAGGGCCAGCCCCCACCCTTTAGTCCCCAGGGTCCCTGCTGTTTACCGGGGGTGTGAGCATGATTGTCGCTTTCTCCCTGCCTCCTTCCCACTGCCCTCTGGGGATTTGGATTCAGGATTTGTTCCTGGCATCCAAAACTTTGATTAGAAACTTAAGGAGGCCGATGCTTAACTATAAATCTTGATAGAGCAATTAAAGCTTTTTGATGACAAACTTCAAAACTGTGAAGATGATGAACAGAGAAAAAAAACCTGAAACTCTCAAAGAGACAACTAATAGCATGATGGGATCAATTAAACACTGCATCTGTGATATGCACTAGATATATCTCTAGTACTGCTGTTGAGATATACATCATCTGTCTCCTAGTTCATATTATATTGGGTTATATACAGGTTGTCCCCCCAAAATATATATACACTTTAATAGCTAATAGCTCAATTTTGAAAATGAAATGTATTTTAATAAGCACTGCCTTTATAATTATTCAAAGTATGTGTATACACTTTGAGACACCCTACATAAACACACACACACACACACACACACACACACACACACACACACACACACTTTTTTTAAGGTGAAAAAGAAATTAAATTGCCATATTTTTCATAAACACTCCATCTACTGTAAATATTGGTTCCTCTGAGTTCCTCAGCCATACCACTTTTAATCATTCAAGATGAAAACAGCTCTTTTGGACTCTGATAAATAAGAAGCATAGTCTTAAAACCAAGATTATCTATTTTATTGAAAAGAAAATGTCAATAACTGGCAGTGACTTTACTTTTTAGGTTTTATTACCAGATCTTGTTTAGAAAGCAGCGGCATGGAGGCAAATATCTAGTTTTCCACCCTGAAATCAGAGACTTGACTCTGAGAGCCCAGCACTAGGCCCGTCATGTTCGCTGTTATTGTGCTTTCACACACTTGGGCAAGCCAAGCCACAAGCTCAGTAGCGAGCTATTGAAGGGTTGTGAGGAGCTACTGGGAAGCAATGTGGTCACAGTGGTGTTTTGTGATGGTTAACATATCAGCTGTGACAAGAGTGGATTCAACCAGGGTAGAAATGGAAGCACAGAAACCTATTGCATGTTGTTATTACAGTGGATATGAGGTAATAAAAACCCAAACTTTGGTGAGAGGCATAGGTTAAAAAGAAAAAAAAAAGGAGAATGGGATGTAAAGGTAAGTAAAAAGTCGAGACAACTGAGGAGAGTAGCAGAAGCCGCACTGCGGCCTCTCTCTCGGGAGGTGTGATGTGAGTCCTAAAATGAAGGCTCACCATGCCGTGCTGCCTTGACAACTGGTGAAACTGGGAGAGCCCCCAATGACCTGACTGCAAGTCCCCATCCACCTGCTCCTGCAGATAAGGTCCTTCAGGCAAACGGCATTCCTTATCAAAGGGACCAGGCACGTTCCTGCTTATCCCTGAGAAGTGGGTTCGCGTCCACAGAACATTTCAAACAAGCCAATCCCATCACTCCATGAAAACCGGGGTCACCACACCCTCTTGCCTCCTACAGCCTCTGGTGTTCACTCTGTTCCCAAGTGCAATCCCCATGTGGCCCTTCGTAGTATGCCGTGTCTTCCTTCTCTGAGCTGTATGTGTAACTATATGTGTGTGTATGTCCAGTGATGGGTGTCCTTAGTCTGGCCATTCCCATAAGCCTGGAGCAGGAATCCCTCCCTCACCAATGGGGTGAATAAAATGTGGTTAACACAGGTGGTAGCACAGTTAGGGTGAGGCAGAGTCTAATTCCATAGATGGAACCAGAGAATGTCAAAGCTAGATAACCCTGTAAATAAGGAGACAGACCGAGATGCCTTTTCCTCATCTCACCAGGAGGCTTTGAAAGGTAAGGGTAGGGGAGATTTATACAGGCAAATATCATTGAATAATTATGTAGAGAATTGTAGTATTTCTGATGATGTTGTCTTCCTCCAGACTGGATTTACTTTTGCTTCTGAGGGCAGCTAGAATAGGGCTGTCTGCCTTAATGCCGACGTGGATGGATCTGATCTGAAGTTGTGTTTCAGTCTTTCTGACAACAGAGGTATTTCCAGTTCTTCCTTACTCCTAGGCACAAACTTTCAGGGGTCACAACTGGGAGCCTGAGGCCCCTTCTTGGTGAGCCCACAGCTCCAGTTTTTATTTCCTCAACCCTGTGAGACACTACTTAGCTTCTCAGCTTCTCTCTCTCTTAGCCATTACTTTTTTTTCTCTGGGAGTTCTGGGAGCATTTGTGTGTGTGTGTGTGTGTGTGTGTGTGTGTGTGTGTGTGTGTGTGTGTGTGTGTGTGTGTGTGTGTGTGTGTGTGTGTGTGTGTGTGTGTGTGTGTGTGTCCCAGCTTCATTGATATGATTAGCTATCACTTTCTGATTGTATTTTCAGCCTCTCAGCCCCATCCCTCCTATCAATCAGCAAATGCCTGGAGGGGAGACATGGCCCCAACCTTGGTCTCATCTCAATGCATTTCCTTTCTCTCTAGGACCTTGTCCCTAATTTCTGCCTATCTTGGTAACGCTTTGATGACTTTTTAAAATCCAGCAATTCTAGTTGTGTTCAGTGGAGAGTTGGTCTAACACAAGTTGACTATTATAGCCCACGTGGAAATGCAGTTAATAAAGCATTTATTGAACATCTACTATCTGCTCAGCATTGTGCAATTTCAGTTCATAAAAGAGAAATAAAAGACTATTCCCTGCCCTTCATGCATGTGCCAAGACAAGACCACACATGGAATAGTTACAGCACACTTCAAAAAGAGTATGTAATCAGGAGAGAAGGGAGGCACTGGAGGGAGCTGTAGAAAGCAAAGAAAGTCCCCTTTGTTCCTCAGCTTCTGTGCCAGAACAAAAATAAAGCCTCCTTGTCAGTCCATAACCTGTGTGTACAGGTAGGTGTGTCTGAGTCTGGACTGGGAGCATCAGGCCCAGCAGCCTCCGTGGGGAGCACACAGGTTGTCCTGACCTGGCGTTGGCCAGTCCAATGCATGAGAGGGAGGGGTGCCCCGCAGGGAAGTTCTGCACAGAGAGACGCTGCAGCCGTAAGCGGCTCCTTCCCTTGTCTCACTGTAATTGTCTCACATGTTCCTGTCCAATCCTGTCCCACCTTTGCATCAAAACAATATTGGGATAATTCTATCGCGATGGGCAGGAGAATTTGCCTCCAAATGACTCATCGAGGTACAAGCACTGTCATTCTTCATCATCTCACATAATATTCACCCTTGAGTAGGAAATCATTTCCCCCACTCAGTAAGCGTTAAAAAGCAAACATTGAGGTTCAGAGAGGTAAAGTCACAGAGTCGGTAGGAGGCATTTTACCCCGAAAGTGTCAGCCTTTCCACCACTCCCCGGTTATGCCGTTTGTTAAAATCTCCTCAAAATGTGCTTCTCCTCTTTCATCTCGGAGTCCCTGAGCCCCAGGGATCACCTTTCCGGAAGGTCTACTGCCCGGATGTATTGGAAGATGGTTTTCAATGAGCTTTCCCAGGCTTGGTATTAACTCAGCTTACACGCTTCCCTGAGGCAAAAGTCCCTTTTATTTCGGTGGATGTCAGAGCATCGGGAGGACACAAAGACTGTAAATGGTTTAGTTGTGAACAATGTGCTGGCTTTTCCGCTGGGAAAACAAAAACCAGAATACAACCACCTAAACCGCCCCTCAGCTCTAAGGCTCTGTCCTCTGGGTCTGAGAGGTGGCTGAGGTGTGTGCTTTGGCCGGAACATGGAGCCGACAGGAAACATCCTGGACGAGTTGGGAAAATGAGCCAAAACCTCAGGCAGAATTTCCTGGATGGCTACGTGGGCTCTGCCATTTATTGCCCGCATCCTTTAAACTCATTTTCCCTCCAGCTGTAGCGTTCTCAGCTCATCCCACTGACCTCTCTACTCCCAGGTAGGCCTCTTGCTGATCTCCGGGTCAGTGACTGACTTTGTGGTGAAGGCTGAGAGGGACTAAGGGTTCCCAGCAGGAAGGCTCAGCATTTCTGCTGTTTGAGAAAGAGACCTAGATAAGTGGCTCCTTTGGCTTTGTGCAAAGCAGCAGGCAGTGACTTAAACCAGAGTGACTTCTAAGGAGGGTCGGAAGAAAATGTCAGATGTGGTTACAGCTTGGGAGTAAGAGAGGGGAGTGGGGAGGGATGAGGAGGGACAGGAACAAGGATGTGCAGAGTCTGAGAGAGGTTCTGTTCTCCCTTAGGGATGAGGAGTCAGTTCTTTTAAACTAAGTCACTGTTTTCACTCTCCCCAGTAATCACTATTTCCTTTGAACAATGCTGCCGAGTGAGACCAATGGCATGTGGTCGAAAGGCAGAATGAAACTGGGAGGAACTGCCCACCATCTCATCAAGTCTACCGTTAAGGAAGCATGACACAGCCCAGTCCAGCCATACACAGAACAGAAAAGTAGTCCCCTGTTAAGGGCTGAATTGTGCCCCTTCCCATTTTTGAAATCCTAATTCGCAGTACCTCAGAATGTAACCTTATTGGGGGATAAGGTTTTCACAGAGGTAATCAAGTTAAAATGAGGTCATCAGGGCTGGCTCTAAGCCAATAAGACTGGTGTCCTTCTAAAAAGGGGGAAATGGGAGACTGGCACACACAAGGAGAATGCCATGCGAGGATGCAGGCTGAGGTGGGGGTGATGCTTTACAAGCCAAGGCACACCGAAGGTTGTCAGCCAAGCACCAGAATCTAGGAGAGGGGCAGGAAGCAGATCTTGACAGCCCTTAGAAGGAAACTAAATCTTGAACTCAAGACTTCTAGCCTCCAAGGAAGTGAGACAAGAGATTTCTGTTGTTTAAGCCACCCAGTTTGTGGTCCTGGTTACAGCAGCTCTAGCAAATTGTTACATCCCCTCAGGGTCCAACTCTAGTTCTCATACATATTTCCCTAGGTGATTGTGATCATTTCCTTTTAGGAAAGAATCTGAGAAATTGAAGGAATGTAAAAGGAAAAAAGATCAAACTATGAGCAATGTACTCAATCTTTTATAAACAAAATCCTAGGAAATACTTGAGTTGGGAAAATGAAGACAATAATGCTGGCACCTCATCTAATTTTCTTTATCATAACCATTCCCTGGCAGTTAAATATCAGTGGTGGGGGATGTGTGTGATAAATGAGCAGTTGAAAGTTTTGGAGATTCTGGAACAGAAAGAGAATGGGTATTGCAAAATAACAAGAGAAAGGAGTAAAGAAATATGGTAGAAGATGAGTTGATAAAGAGGCAATATATAGGTGACATGGGATGAACTATAATAACAAAAGTAGCCTTCAAAGAAAGAATGAGATGTTTGGGTCTATGTATTTTTATATGTTGTATAATATAGATATGCATTTATATCATCCTACCTCTTCATTCTAAAAATCAGGAAAAAAATTTTTAATCCTCACTTGAGGATATGTTTATTATTGATTTTCAGAGGAGAGAGAGAGAGAGAGAGTGAGAGAGAGAAACATTGATGTGAGAGAGAAAAATCAATTGGTTGCCTCTGTAGGTGTCCAACCAACCGAGGATCAAACCCACAACCTGGGTATGTGCCCTGACCAGGAGTTGACCCGCCACCTTTCAGTGTACTGGATGACATTCCACAACTGAGCCACATCAGCCAGGTCTAGAAATCAGAAAATTTTAAATGTGATCAAGAACAGAAAGTGAAGGTTTGGTTAAGAGCATCAGTGAGGAATAGACCAGGAGAGGAGGCAAGAGGTGGAAAAGAGGCTGTTTAATTTATTCTTATAATTCTTCCCTTACGATTATGCCATGATACAGGCATGAACCACCCTCTTCCTACCAATGTCCTCATTACCAGATGGTATCATGGGACAGAACTATATGCAGTCAGGGCTCCCAGAATTCTGAGGAACTTCCTGCTGCCCTTGAGTGTATCCTTAATGATTGCTCTTTGTGTGTCTAAGAAACAGAGGATGCTGCCATTTGAGCTAGTATCTTCTCATTTGGAAACTACATTTGCAGAGGCTGGTGCTGTAGCATGTGACCTTCTCCTAGAACAGTGATGGCAAACCTATGACACGCGTATCAGAGGTGACACGCGAACTCATTATTTTGGTTGATTTTTCTTTGTTAAATGGCATTTAAATTTATAAAATAAATATCAAAAATATAAGTCTTTGATTTACTATGGTTGCAAATATCAAAAAATTTCTATATGTGACACAGCACCAGAGTTAAGTTAGGGTTTTTCAAAATGCTGACACGCCGAGCTCAAAAGGTTCGCCATCACTGTCCTAGAATATTCTACATAGAACCTCACACACCAGATACATAGATTAATGTCAAATAGCAGAGAGTTCTTTATCATCCTGGCATTTGGGGAAGAGACTTAATATCCACCAAAGAGGCTGACAATGTCAGAATATGGCTTTTATCGTGTTATAGGTGTTATGAAACAATTTGACTACTAATATATCAAATCTCTGTAGCAAAACTTCATAATGTAGTGGGATGCTCTTATGATAAGAACCCAATGTGATACATCTTGTAGAGCATGTACCAAGATAGCAAGATATGCTTCATAGACTCTGGCATCACACATTGTTCAAAGGAACTCTTTCAGAGAAGGTGACATTTAAACACAACTATAGACACACTTACATGCGCATAATATCCCTTGATCTTAAGACTCTCATTCAAAGCCTAAGAGCTCACTCCCACCATAGCCAATCATAACAAAGAGGGAAGAATTTGTGAAAGGGCAAATGTTTGACTCCAAGTGAAAAAACAAAGGAGAGCCCACTCAGCATGGCTCAGTGGTTGAGTGTCAACCTATGAACCAGAAGGTCATGATTTGATTCCTGGTCAGGGCATGGTGTTGCAGACTCAATCCCCAGTGGGGGTGTGCAGGAAGCCAATCAATGATTCTCTCTCATCATTGATGTTTCTATCTCTCTCTCCCTCTCCCATCCTCTCTCCCTCTCCCTTCTCCTCTCAATAAAAAAATATATATTTTTTAATCAAAGGAGAAACTCTCACAGCAGAGTTCAGTTCCTGGCTACCAAAGTCCGTGGAACTCTTTCTTCTACCATGGTGCTCCTGTCATGTCTGACCTCCCTACCGGATCTCCTGCCCAATCACAACTTGACCCTGGCAACGAGGAGGCTCAGATAAAGCAGGGGAGGGTCCACGGACCTCCACAGCTACCCCAGAGATAGACTTGGGCCTCTCTACTCCATCTGTGGCAAAGAATTCATAATAGTTATTTGCTGTGAGATGAATAATAAAGTTCCACAGAGACAGGAAGAGTAGAGCTAACAGAGTTTCTATGTCTTCCTTGTTTCAAGGAAGCAATATAGCACCGTGTCACCTCATCATCATTCCTTCATCAATGGAAGCCTATTTTCATTTGATAAAAATGTATTAAGCACTTGAGATGGGGCGGACAGTATGTGTATGACTTCAAGAGGCTTCTCAGTCATCATCATTAAGATCTTTAACACATACTTATTGGCTGCAAACCGTGATAGGTATGGGAAGAAAAAAACCTGGCCCATGTTCTCAAGAATCATAAAGAAATATGTTTTATCCATTGTTTACCCTGAAATATCAAGAAATTTACCACTCTGACTTGCATATGGATATTAACACAATACTATAATGCAAGTTTCAAAGCAGTGGCTCTCAACCTTAGCCCATAGGCAGATCGCCAAGAGAGTTTTTTTAAAAGCCCTGATGTCCCCACCCCCACCTCAACCAATTGAATCAGAATTTCTGGTAATGGGGTCCAGGCATTAGGAATGTGTGTGTGTGTGTGTGTGTGTGTGTGTGTGTGTGTGTGTAAACAATACAAGCTGTCTTAGTCTATTATGGGGGGAAATCTCACCTACCCAGACCTGCTCAGGTCCCCATGGTTATATGCTCTCATGACACACTTTGGTTTTCCTCTATAGCATTTAACACAATTTGTAATAATACACTTATCTCAAGGTTCTCTGGTTAATGCTTTCTTCCACTCTAGACTTTAAACTAAATAAAGGCAAAGACCTTATGTTTGATCCTATTTTTGGTCCATGGCAGATAGATATTCAATATGCGTGACATTCATTCTTTCATTCAACAAATATTTATTATGGGTCAGGTGGGCACTGTGCGAAATTCTGGAGATATGGTGCTGAACAAAGCAAACTAGTTCTCTCTTCTCTTGAAGCTTCCATTCTAGTAGGAGTCAGAAGATAACCACACACACACACACACACACACACACGTATCATAGCAAGTAATCTAATGGGAATGATCCAGTTGGTCTACTAGCAGGTATTACATTTCTACATTGATACCCCCAATAGTAATTTTATTTTTTAATTACTTTTTAAAATTTATTTGGATGGTGTTGATTAATAAAATTATATAGGTTTCAGGTGTACAACTCTGTAATACATTATCTGTATATTGTATTGTGTGTTCATCACTCAAAATCAAGTCTTCTGCCATCACTATATATCCCTTCCACATCCTCTTCTACCTCCCCACCCTCCTTTCCCTCTGGTAATCACCATGCCATTGTGTATGTCTATGAGTTGTTGTTTTTTTGCTTAATCACTTCATCTTTTTCATCCAGCCCCACAACCCTCCTCACCTCTGACAGCTGTCAATCTGTTCTCTATCTATGAGTCTGTTTCTATTTTGTTTTTTAGTTTATTTTGTTCATTAGATTCCACAACTGGAATCATATGGCACTTATCTTTCTCTGATTGGCTTGTTTCACTGAGCGTAGTGCCCTCCAGGTCCATCCATGCTGGACCAAAAGATCTGATTTTGGTGGCAAAAGA
This sequence comes from Myotis brandtii, assembly GCF_000412655.1. Lineage (NCBI taxonomy): Eukaryota > Metazoa > Chordata > Mammalia > Chiroptera > Vespertilionidae > Myotis > Myotis brandtii. The sequence goes on from NW_005354385.1 coordinate 3,420,007, forward strand.
TCTGATTTCCTTCATTTTTTACAGCCGAATAGTATTCTATTGTGTAAGTTTACGACAGTGTTTTATCCACTGGTTTAGGATATATTTTTAAAGACCCTGGGTGAGTCCACTGTGCAGCCAGGATTGGGAACCATCACATTAGAATGTCTACCTTAAACACTTAGAGTCTGAAATAATAGACTTAGAGTCTGGCACATGGCAGGTCACCTATAATATCTCTTTTTGTAATATTTTGTACAGTTTTATTTTTCACCAAGCTCCCAGCAGAGTGCCTGGCACAGAATAGGGGCACGGTAAACTAGCCACTCCTTTCCACTCTTCTTGCTAGAAAGAAAAAACTAAAGCCCATTGGTATTGTGCTTGTCAAAATGTCCATATTGAGGGACCTTTAAACTCAAATAAATGACTTTACTCTTATTAATATGGATATACCAAAGCCCATTGCTACATATAATCACAGGAGATAATATTCTAACAATAACATTTCATCACCCAACAGCCACCTTTTAAAGGACAGTTGGGATAATTTTTGAATGTGCTGATGAAATATGACACAGAAATAAAGGTAGTAGCAATCCTGGAGCCTGGGATAGTCTGAGTTCAGAATAGAAACCTGGGAATAAGGAATGTGAATTTGCTAAAAATAAAACAACTTTCTTTTATGGAGTGTGGCTCACTTAAAAAGTCAGAAATCGTCATGCTTATATGTAGCCACTGGCTATTTATTTTCTGATTGGCTCCCTTTCATTGGCCTTTTAATGATCATTTTCTGCTTAGTCACTGGGAACTTTAAAGATGCTTTTGATTTTACTCTGTTGTTAGGATGGGAGAATACCTGCTATCAAATGGCCTTTGTCAAGAGCCCAGCGTTTCCAGAGGGGCTGAGAGGGGAAGCAGGAGGTCTAGGCTATTGCCCATGAAGGAAAATGATTTCACTCGTTCATTCAATAAAAACTTGTTGAATACAGACCAAATGAAGGAAGGAAGGAACAGGGGTCCTGAGACCAATAAAGGAGTCCTCTGGGCTAAAGTTTTCCAGGGAAAATGTTTTCTCATAGATATGCCTGTTCCTTCTCCATGTAAAAAAAAAAATGACATTTTCTTTCCCACATGAATAAATTCACCCATCAGTACTTTCCTGTATGTGGATCTTTATCACTTTAGGTGTTCACACTGTGGGTTGCAGGCTTACAATGGAGAGCAGATGTGTTCCTGGGCCAGGGCGTGCAGGCACATGAGATGGTAGAGGTGGTCGGAAGAAGGAAGAAAGTGAGCGCTATTTTAATCTTGTTCTTAGCCTCAGTCAGCTGAAGAACCACAAGTCATGGCTTGAGGTTTTGAGTTTAGTTTAAACTGATGTTTCTTTTTCCCCTTAATAAGGTAAATATCCCCTTCCTAAGTCTTCTGTGTAATGTGGTGTCCCTCAAAGGTGTGGAGGGGAACCCTGGGAACCTAGTGTGTTTACTCTCTCTGGGGCCTCCAATTTCCTTGCTACTTGGCCTGGGATGTGTTGTGGCAGGACTATTTTTAAATAAGCAGTGGCTACGGCAGGCTTGGGTGGCTTAAAGCAGTGGTTCTCAAACACAATGTGCACACAGACCCCTGGGATCAGGAAAAATGCAGATTCTGACTCAGCAGGGCTGCAGTTAGGACCTGAGAACCGGCATCTCCAACAAGCCCCCCGCCAAGCTGCTGTCCACCAAACAGACATTGATAGCAAAGGCTTAGAGGACCTCCGATCGGCGGTAACAAAGGGAAGAGTTTGTGTCATTTCTAAAATCTTTTTTCCTCTAACAGGCTTTCCCAAAACAAACCTATTTTCTCAACAAACCTCCCCCCACCCCCCACCCCCAAAAATATTTGAAACAAAGATCATATCTTTAATCCCTCAACTGTTTCCAAGTATCAAGAGATCTGATGCTTTTTGCCAACATAGATAATTAACCTTCACGCTCCAGAGACTCCAACACAAGTATCTTCCTGGAAAAGCCATATAAATGGCTAATAGGATCTATTTTTGTGTTTAAGAATATCTATGATTATTAGGTTTTTTTTCTATTTGTTCATGTCAGTCTTGACCTTAGATTGTAAACTTTGGGGGACAGACTTTGCCCTCTCAGAACAAGAGAAACACCAAACACCTAAGGAGGCAGGAAGACACCTAAGGCTCAGCCAGTTCAGTGCCGTCCACACACAACACAGCTATCCTGAGGGACAAAAAAGATGATTTTAAGGGGGACATGAACAACCATTTTATAATTTTTTATAGTAGTGTATGTTTTGGGGAAAACTATAACTAGTGTATCAGACCCATGATTTCATGGATAATATTATGAGGAGAAAACTATATTTACTTAAGTTTTAAAAGTGAGCTGCTATAACCATGACCAATGTAGATAACTGAGTTGGGTGAGCATTGAACCCTGTACTGAAAGGTTACAGGTTTGATTCCCAGTCAGGGCACATGCCCAGTCAGGTTGGGGACTCAATTGCTGGTAGGGGGTGTGCAGGAGGCAGCCAATCAATGTTTCACTCTCACATTGATGTTTCTCTCTCTTCCTTTCCTTCCTCTCTCTCTAAAAAAAATCAATAACAAAACATCTTTAAAATAAAAAGTGTTGCTATAAAGACAAATATGATACACATCCATATAGCAAGAATTGTGAGAGTTGTATGCAAATAACTGAGGTTTTTGTGAAATAGTATTTACCCACCACTAGAACTCACACTTGAGGAAACTGAAGCTCAGAAGTGTCACCCTGTTCAAAGAATTTAACATGCCATGGATCATAGGGTGTGTCCTAATTTCAAAGGGCTAGAATGTGGGGAAACTTATAAACTAAGTGAAATGTAAAAAGGGGTTGCTCAAAGTCAAACATCTGTGTTTGAGAGTGTTTTATCGGCCACTCTCCTCTGCAAGAGCATTTCTGCTTCTATAGTCATTCAAGTGTTTACCCAAAGGAATAGCATTTTCATGGTGGAATTTCGGGTACTGCCTGTGGCAGGTAGGTAGGTGAAATAGTTTCAGGCAGGAGCCCTTGTATGATATGAAATCATCCGTATTGAAGATGACCTATCTCCCCTGCCAATGTCCTTCAGCTAAAGAACAAAAACACACCTGTAGATGGACGAGTTTGTTCTGTTACTGGATTCGGTGAGGGAGAACTGTGGCACATCTCAGCAAGAGACGTTAGAAACTCAGGAGAGGCTTTGGGCTTGTGCTATATGATTTTGAGGAGGGTTAAGGAAGCAGAGCCTTGCGCTGGACTGGATGCTTTCAGAAAACAAAGGCAATTCTATGACTTGACATCTCATCTAGGTAACTAAAGCTGGGGTTGGTAAGGAAGTAGCACTCACTCTTATCAGCCAGAATAGGAGGATGTTTGGTCATTTTTGTGGTTTGGACAACATTCCTATTGTGCCCATGTTTAGACATAATCACAGAGTATTTGGTCTTTCTTTTGATCCATCAAGATCATAGAATGCTAGCGCTCTGTGAAACTATTTATATCCCACAGGAGAACTGGAATTAGCTGTGGGCGCCAGGTCAGCTCTGTGGTGGACTGCTTTATTCTCACACCTTCCTAGGTAGCTCTTTCCTGAACCACCTCGATCCATTTCCAGGCAAAATGCCAGGGACACACAGTCAGCAAGTTAAGAGTTTTGTATTATGTTCATGAAGTTTAAACCCGATCTTGGACTCTGGGATGGTCTTGGTTGAACTCTTCAAAACACTTCCCTACTATTTTATCTCTTGGAGAGAATGTGATCATCAGCCATCCATGGCAATCAATACTCCGCTTCAGCAAAGGCCATCCCTCACCACATGTTCATCAGTTAATCCTTCCCCAGTCACCACTCACACACACACACACTTCCTCTTTTATATGACTAAGATGCATTGCCCTACAGAGAATTCCCGTCAATGGCATTTACTGATGGTGGCAGGAAAAGAAAATCAGCTTGGGAAACAGGACTGTCTCCAGGCCTGGGATGCTAATGGCCACGGCCTCCCCAAGGCTAGAGGCACTATTAACTAGAAGTAAAAGGAAGTGGAGATAGGTCAGTGGTTGCCAGGGGCTGGCGGTAGGGGATTTCTTTTCGGAGTAACCAAAATATTGTGGAATTAGATGGTGGTGATGGGTGAATATACTTAAAAACTACTAAATTGTACATTTAAAAGGGTGAATTTTATGGTATGTGAATTATATCTCAACTTTTTTAAAAAATTAAAGGACATAAATAGCAAGAGAGGTCAAATACCTCAGAAAGACTTCTCTTATTGTTGCATCTGCCTTTTCTTTTTGTCTCCTGAATTGTGGCATTTTCAAGGTGGCCAGAAATGTGGCATTTGATATAACCGGTTTACTTAGTAACAGAGTTGTTGTTGGTAATCAGATCTTTCTTCTCTGGATCAAGGTAACTACTAGAATTGGCAACTGGTTGGCCCAATCTGCACAACACTAATAGAGGTGTAAAATTTCCCTTTGAAATAGTGTCAATGGAACCTGGGTAGTAGACTCTATTCTGCCCTTGCAATAGGAAGCTTCATTTTTAAGAAGTCAGATAGTTGTTGTTTTTTTTCAGAGAAATTTTGTACTTGTCTTTTTAAATATGTTATCACCAATTCCAGAAAAAGTCTAAATCAATAGCATCTTACCCATGGTTCCGAAAAGGATTTCTCTAAAGGCTAAAGCCTGATTAAGAGTGAGAATGAGAAAGGTGTTAGAAAGCATGCCACCCTGCTCAGGTTAAAAAAGTGTACACCTGTGCTCATAATAGCACTCATTCATTCGTCTGCATGCCAGGCATTCTGCCAGGCACTGGGGGGTTTAAGGATGGAGTGGGCACATAGCCTGCCTCCAAAGGATTTCAAGTGCAGTGGCACAAACCAAGCGTGCTTTTTATGGCATCTGGATAAATGAATTGATGGAATGAGCTGCTTTAAAAAAAAAAAGATATTGTCTACTTACAGTGATTCCACAAGAGTGGAAATTAAGACCCTGGAACTTGGAAACAAAAAAGACAAAGTATAGCCCTGGCTGGGTGGCTCAGTTGGTGGAGCATCATAATGTGCACCAAAAAGTTGTGGGTTCCATTCTGGTCAGGGCACATACCTAGGTTGCAGGTTTGATCCCCAGTTAGGGCACATACAGGAGGTAACAGATGGATGTTTCTCACATTAATCTTTCTCTCTTTCTCTCTCTTTCCCT